>NC_044365.1:7109158-7418064 GCF_007364275.1 Archocentrus centrarchus | reverse complement strand
TTTATATTACACATTAGAAGAGAAAACATCTATAGATATACTGTAAGTCTTAGTACCATAATGTTGTCAACCTGTAATTGCCTGTGTTTGTTACAGAGCTGGTGATAAACAAAGCTATTAAGAGATTTCTGATTTCAAAGTACTTCAAACTAAGATGTTGTGTGGAGGACTGAGGACCCAAATGCTTACTGGAACTGGGAAACACCAGGGCAAGGAAACAGGCGAACTGACAAAGGACGTCAGGAGACTAAAACCCATATACAGATAGGGATAATTAGGGAAGTGGAGACAGCTGGGGAAACACACAGCTGAATTAAATCACAGGGTATCAGCCAGGAAGCAAAACTAAAAGTAAAACACAAGGAACATGAACTCTCAAAATAAATAGGAAGTAAGGTAAACTAAACAGAGAAATCATAGGACAAAAAACTGAATATATAATATTAATATATAATGAGGGGGCAATAAAACTAAGCAACTGAGAACAGAGAGAAGACTAAATATACTTAGAACACTTGATACTAAACAAATCAAGAATCAATAGAATAAATAAACAACAAGAAATACAAAAAAAAAAAAAAGGGAAATTATCCCAGGTCCATGACAATATTGGATATTTCAAAATGACTGCTGTGAAAATGCTGCTAAGAGCTAATCAAAATCTTCAAGATTAACTAAACTTGTTAACTTGTGATGAATTCAGATGAGAAAACCACTGATAGTTCAGAAACGCAAACAGACTCTTAATAAGTCAGGCCTGGCAGGGTCTGTGTAGGCTTTCAGTCATCAAGGTCATTATAGTCTTACCTAAAAAGACTGGACTTCTTTGTTTTTTTTGGTAGACATTTCACCTCTCGTCCAAGAGACCTCAGTTTTAAAACAACTGCCAATAACAAATAATACTGTTCTTTCAGACAACAATATTGAACATATGAGTCATCATATGGGCCAGGCCAGAAAATTTGTGAATTAATGTTAGCTTGCTGCTATCAAAGAATCGAAAGACGAACATTGAAGTATCAGTTGTAGTTATCCCACGTGACCTGTTTTATATTTGCCATTCAAAATATTTAGTGGCATATATATATATATATATGCCAACTAATATTGTAAGAGAAGAGAGATAGATAGATAGATAGAGAGACAAAAATGAGAGAGAGAGAGAGAGAGAGGATAGAGAGAAGAGAAGAGAGAGAGATAGATACAAAAGAGATAGAGAGAGAGAGATAGATAGAGATATATATATATAATATATATATATATATATATATATATATATATATATAATTTTGTATATATATATATATATACAAAATTATATTATATATATATATATATTTTAGGGGTGGTCTATTTTTGCCTTCCAAGGTCGGGTCCTCTGCCTGGGAGCTTGAGGGTCCTGCGCAGTATCTTAGCTGTTCCCAGTATTGTGCTCTTCTGGACAGAGATCTCGGATGTTTTTCCAGGAATCTGCTGGAGCCACTCTCCCAGTTTGAGGGTCACTGCTTCCGAGTGTTCCGATGTCTGAACAGTGGAGGACTGCCAGAGCACCTGGAGAAAACCACAAGCAAGAACAGGGAGGACAGAAAGGATCAAGAAAGGTTGCTGTGAGGCAAAAGTCTTTGTGGTGGAAATGGGCACCATCCCTATACATGTATACCATTTTGCATCCTATACAATCAGGGGTATTCAAATAAATTAAAGAGGTCCAGTCAGACAAAAATTCATGAGGCCAGGTCAGGAAGTCCAACTATTTAATGTATATATAAACTCAACAAATGATAACCGTTTAAAAAATTGCATTCAACAACCAACTGTTCACAAAATAGCAGCATTACGTGTTTAATGTTGTGTAATATTAAAGAAACACATGAACATCAACAGGGAGAAACATAACATAAAAACATGAACTCCAAAACTGAATCAACTCTATAACAAACTTCAGCGTCAGTGCAGAACAGCGTGGTTAAAAACATCAGAACACAGTCAAAAACAAACTGAACTTTTGAAGGACTCAAAGCTCAAATCCAGCTGCATCCTGATGTTCTCACCACATGAAGCTGCTTCTGTTTTGGAGCTGCTCGGACAGCTAGCTTTGCGGCCTCTGGTAGACAACCTACTTAAGATGGCCAACCCACTTATGCTTGTGTAGCTGGATAGTGTGTGTTAATTACCTGTGGTCGTGCTGGTGTTTTTATATCGGTGCCAGCGGGACTTTTTTGGTCCTTGCTCTTTGTGCTCAGTTTTTTTGGCTGCAAACATATTTGTCCCTGTTTTCCACTTCCTTCTTCTTCATTTCCTCACATCCATCCGATAGTTCCAGCAGTCTCCCTCCAGGAATTTGCTGACATTTGTGAGTCCTTATATTGATGCTTTGATTATTATTCCTGATGGTTATTCTCTCACTGATAAATTCAAACACTGCAGCAAACGAGCCAGAAACGCACAAGGACTTAACAGGTTAATCAAAACCTTGTGGCTGTGTGGACCCGACATGTAGTTTGATTTCTCCGGAGGCCGCAGGTCAGGTTACGTTGAAGGATCAGTGCGGTTTCTCGGCAGACCACTGCCATTACTTTGCGACCGATGCGGTTGAGCACGCACACGGCACGCACACAGTTGCCTGATGGTGCTCCCAGCTTAAGTGTTAGAGCGGAAAAAAATGATTTCATATCATTCCACAAGGTTTTTTTTAATAAAATTATGAAAACAAAGGTCATTTTATCTATAATTTCTGTTAGTTTTAGTTACTGTTAGTTTTAGCAATACTGTTTTTTGCTTTTAATTATAGATTTTATTTATTTCAGTTAATGAAAATGTTTGTTTCAGTTTCAGTTTTCATTATTTAGTTCGTTTTCGATAACTATAGTAACCCTGTTTGTTACAAAGTTTACCAGCCGGCAGGAATCAGCTTGGTGGTATCACGGGTATAGCCAAACTCCGCATGCAATTGGTCAGTGGGTTTCCCTGGACGCATGCAGTACTAACCGTAAGGACTGTAAAAGCTGCGCCTGGTAAACCAAAAAGTGCTCAACAAGATTTTAATTTAGTGGTTATTCTGTTTTGGTATTAAGTTCGGGTCTGCTTGAGACATCATTTCGGTCTGGATCCGGACCAAGGTCCGCCTATTGGTGATGGCTGCTATACATGTTTAAGAACTGATAAACACCAGAAAATATTGTGCTGTATGACAAAAACATTGAAGTGGTCACATTCATGGTAAATTATAATGAGAGAATTTTTATTTTAAAGAAAATAAAGTATCTATTGTCAGGATGAACAGTCCAAATTTACAAAGTCATGTTTATTCTGAAGTTGCAGTTGGAGACTGAAATGAGCTGAGATGCTATGCTAATTGAGATGGGTTGATAGTTGCTTGCAGTCACCACAGATTAGTTCTATAGCATGTGCTTTAACCCTAGAAATTTCAGTTAATTGGAACAGTTGCTCCACATTGACACTATGTTCAATAATGCAATAATAAAGTTGCTAAAAACATTAAATGGACTGGTAGTTAAATAACACTGTTCTACGGTTACAGAGCACTCACTGCATGTCCTACTACAAGCTTCATTCACAGAGAGATTTTGTTCTATGCCTTTAAGCATTTTGTCTCACATTCATGCACCGTCATGGTCCTGCGCTAGTTGCCCAGCGTTTTGAGTTTTGGACTGTTTATTTGAATATTCCATGAGATTATTTGCTTGCCTAAAGTTTATATTGTTCTCATTTATTTCCCTTTTAGTATATTTACCTGTGTTCTTAACTCCTAGTCCTTTAGTTTGTTTGTTATTCTTTGTGATCCCTTAGTTTGTTCCTTGTTCCCCTTTGCTTTTGAGTTTATTCCTCCCCCTCTTGTGTCAGTTCTCCTGTGTTAGGTCACATGTACGTCACCCCTTTTAGTTTTCTCACTTCCTGTTTTATTGGGTTGGTCTGTGTTCCTTGTGCATTGCTTCCAATTTTGCTTCCTTTGTCTCATCTGTCTCATCCCTCCTGTGTATGTATCATTGGTGTTTCTCCATCCCCTTTGTCAGCTCATCTGACTGTTTTGGTTCCCTTGCCTTCACTGTTTCCAGCCTCAGAGAGTTTCTCAGTCTTTTGTTTTCCATTGTTTTAAGTTCTCAGTGATTTTTCCTGTGTTATGTTTCAGTAATCTTTAGTTCAGTTCTGGACTGAGTCAATACCTGAACCCTACAAAGGTACACATACAGTCCAACTCCTCCAGGATGGCACAATCAATTTGTGCCATTGCCATTGTCTCTCAGCACAGTCTCCAGGAGACAGGCAGTTACTCTAGGAGAGCTGGACAGGGCTGTAGAAGATTCTTAAACCCATCAGCAGGACTGGTATCTGCTTCGTTGTTCAAGGAGGAACAGGATGAGCACTGCCAGAGCTTTGTGAGGGTGGCCTGAGCCTTCAGTGTCCACTAGTGGGCCCTGTGTTTACCGACTGGCACCCGGTGCCCAACTGTATTATTCTAGAATGCCGGAATTATCAGGTTTTCTTTGCTTTTCACAGATGACAGTAAATCCACCCTGAGCACATGTAACAGATGTGAAAAGGTCTAGGGAAGCCATGGAGAAGGTTAAGCTGCCTTTAACGTCGTTCAGCATGAGGAGTTTGGTAGTGGTTGAGTGATGGTCTGGGGAGGCAATATCCCATGGAGGGACACACAGACCTCTACAAGCTAGTGAATGGCACCCTGACTGCCATTAGGTATTCAGATGAAATCCTTGTACCCATTGTCAGACCCTACGGTGGTGCAGAATGTCTTGGGTTACTCCTGGTGCACGACAATGCCCGGCCTCGTGTGGCAAGGCAGTTCCTGGATGATGAAGGAACTTATTCCATTCACTGGCCCCCACGCTTTCCTGACCTAAATCCAATAGAACACTGGAAACTTATTGTTTTGGTCCACTGGACATTGTCAGTTTGCACCTCCGACTGTCCAAGAGTTCAGTGATGATGTGGTCCAAATCTGGGAGGAGATCCCCCAGAACACCATCCATTGTCTCATTAGGAGCATGTGCCAACATTGTCAGGCATACATACAAACACGTGGGGGCCATACAAATTACTGAGTGCCATTTGAGTTGCTGCAAGGAAATTTTGGCAAAAGGGTCTACAGTAGCTTGCTGCATCATTTTATGACTTCAATTTTCTGGGTGTTTTTTTAATTCAACCCTCTGTAGGTTGATAATTGTCATTTCCATATTTCCATCAATGTTTATCCAGTACATATCAGTATAGATATTCAGCATATCTACCCCCAGAGTATTCCTTCAATCCTTTTGAGAAATGTATATGAAAGGTCTTTTTACCTGAATTTTAATACCAGAATGCTCTTTTAAGTCTGTTCCTTCTGTGCTAAAATAATTTTTAACATTGTTTTTGCCAGTCAGCAGTGCACACACAAAACTCAACATCACAAATTGACTTTCATTTGTTCTGCTTTTGTTATTATTTTTTATGTCTTGCATATATGACATTATGTTGTTGTGCACAGCAAAATAAATAAATAAACAAAAGAAATTACCTCTACTATAGCTCTATATTGTTGACACCTGTGCCTTTCAGTTGTATTCATTCCCTAAGCAGTGGGGTAGAATCTGTCACATTGCTCAGGAGGACTTCCCAGAGGGAAGCAGCTGTTCTTTCATCAAGCTCTCCAGCAGTGTAGAGGAAAGGAAAGGAAAGGAATTGGAAAGTGGAGGAAGGAGGTTTGATACAGAAAAAAAACATGAAAGAGTGCAATACAGAGGAAAGGAATAGAGGCAGATGTGGGGGAGATGGATGCGGTGGAGAAAAGGGTGGCTCTCTTGGGCTCTATGCCAGATACTCTCATAATGGTTTTTGCGCAATGTGTATATATTAGTACATGTTAATGACCAAATCCATGGCTGCTCATCACATTTAAAATGCATTCTGTTTTTCTGTTATTCTCTTTTTTTTCCCTCTGGAAGAGAATTTTACAATTTCAGCCTTCCTTTAAAGAAACACTGTAGTGCTTTATGAAGAACTTTCATTCACACTGGACATCTCTGAGTGTTTTCCTTTTTAATTATTTACAAGCATTTGCCTATTTATTTGAATTGCAGATCTCATTCACTCAGCATAGCATGTGTTTTGGTCTCAGCTACAGTCTCGCATCCTCTACTTCCCTGTCTTGTCTTGTAGCAACCACAAGTGCTGTTTTAGTTTTCCTTTAAAAAAAAAAATAATAAAAAAATCTGTTTTAATGAGAAGATCAAAAAATCATGTGTTTACAGAAAAGCCCCTCGTGATGTTGCTCTTTAGAGAGTGTTGCTTTGTGGGTTCCCAAGCCAAGCAAACAGACTGCCTGGGCAACATGTGTCCTATTAATTCTATCCATGAGGCTTAATAAACTGCCACTGCCATGGTTCCTGCAGAGGAGGAGGTGCAGTCACCATCAGGTCACCCATGATTCATCTCTGTCTCACTCCTCTGCCGGCTCCTAACAATAAACAAATTCATTAATTAATTGATTAAATGGTAAGAATACATATACTTGGGGGAGAAAATCTGCAGTGTTTGTAAATGCTGCAGTATTTCTACAGAATCAAAACTTATACTTCTAGCATGTTTCATGTTAAAAGGAGTGTATTTAATAGCTGTGCTCTGGTTTTGGAGAATTCCTCCCAAGAGAATTTCTAGAGTAACATCAAGATGTTTTACTCCATTAGCCATATACAGCCCAATTGAATTTCAAGTGGGCCACACCAGCTAAAAATCACTGCATGGTAGCTTATCTCCAAAACAAAACCCTTACCTTTAGTGTAAGAAGTGAATGAATCATCCATTTACAAATAAATGATGTGCAGTCTGACATGTCTTTAGACAAAAAGGGCGACATTAAACATTTCAACACTACATTTTAACATTGTATCTCATTAAAAAGAGACTGTATTAAAATTCCATCCATCCATCCATTTTCTTCTGCTTGTCCAGGGTCAGGTCGTGAGGGCAGCAGCCAAAGCAGAAAAGCCCAGACCTCCCTCTCCACAGCCACCTCCTCCGGCTCATACGAGGGGACCCCAAGGCATTCCTAGGCCAGCCAAGAGATATAATCTCTCCGGTGTGCCCCAGGGCCTCCTCCTAGTAGAACATGCCTCTCCCATGGGGCGCCCAAGAGGCATCCAAGTCAGGGTGCCCAAACCACCTCAACTGGGTCCTTTGAAATATGGAGGAGCAGTGGCTCTACTTTGAGCCCCTCCCTTATGGCTGCACTCCTCACCCTGGCACACGACTTGGGACAGTTTGTAGGCTTTTCCATTAGGTCCTGGTACCAAGTACTTTTTTAGTACCCACTCAGCTGGGATTTGAAGCAATCTGAGGCCATCTGAAAATGTGATGTCAAAGCACAGCATGCCACTGATTGGCGAGGGAGTGGCCAGGGACCAGGAAGAGACTCCTTCACCAGAATTGACCGCGTCATTTTTAAAACCCGACAGCAAGAAAATGGAGGCACACAAAAACCAACACCATGGTCAAATGAGGAGGCGCAGACATTACTGTGCATGGTGGCAGATGAAGAATCCAGAGGGAGCCAGATGGAGCGACGAGAAATTAGTTTATCATGAGGTCTCCGAGCTAATGCTGCACATGGGTACCATCACACAACACAACAGTGATAGACATTGTGTTGTGTTTGAGTCGCATACAAATTATGTCAAGAGACTACTGCCTGCATTGCTATATCGACTCACCCCATATTGAGGTGGTACTCAATTGCAATGGGAACTAAACAAGACTGTGCCGAGTCATGTTGAGTTGAGCTGCGCTGAGTAGGTACTAGTGGAAAAGAGGCATTAAACTCCTTGTTTTGAGGACCATGATCCTCCTATGGTTGATGTACACCCTCCAGTGGAGATGGGAACTAGTCTGCTAATCCAGTGGCACCACCCTAGATCTCCACATGACATTGCAGAGGAGAGTTGACCAAGACAACCCTACAACATCCAGAACATCATCCACCCCAGAGTTCCTGTCACCAAGGAGTTTTTTAAATACCTCAGTGACCTCACCCTCAGTGATGGATGAGCCACCCCCCTTGTCCCAGGATTGTTCTTTCTTTATAGAAGGCATGTTCAAAAATCTTTTTCCATGGCCTCACCAAACTCTTCCACACCCTAGTTTTTTCTTCAGCCACGCTTTCAGCCACATTCCACTTTGCCTGCAGGTACTTCAGCTGCCTCTGAAATCCTACAGAACAACCAATCCAATAAGACTCCTTCTTCAGCTTGATAACTCCCTTCACGGTGTCCACCATCTGGTTTGGGAATTATCACCATGACAGGCACCAACCACCTTGCAGCATCAGCTCTGTGCAGTAGCCTCA
Source organism: Archocentrus centrarchus (assembly GCF_007364275.1). Lineage (NCBI taxonomy): Eukaryota > Metazoa > Chordata > Actinopteri > Cichliformes > Cichlidae > Archocentrus > Archocentrus centrarchus. The sequence goes on along the minus strand of NC_044365.1, from coordinate 7,409,705 downwards.
ACAATGGAGATACAGAACATGGTCAATTTGAAGACAATGTCCTCAGCTGCCCTTGGAATGCTGTTGAAGTTCTACTGGAGGTGGAAGTTGAAGCTCCCTTAGATCTCATGTGAGCACTGATGTCTCCAATTCTGTTGACAGAGTCACCGGATGGAGCACCCTTGAATTTGGGTACTCTGAACTGTCATTCATCACATAAGTGCAAAAGTCATGACCTGTTGTCTTCATGACTTGCTGTCTGGCCCAAAGGCAAAGGGAAGCAACTCTCTCATCCACCTTGTGAAAACTCTGAAGTACAGGGAGCAAGGCGAGGGGATGTATCCCTTAGAGGAAGAAAAAAGGCAAGAAGACAAAGGTATGTTTCCAATTACAATATGTTTAGTTGTTATCCAGCTCCAAACGGTTATCTAGTTTGCTTTCACTAGCTGTCTAGGTATCCACAGACTGAGCCTGGTGTCTCTATGATGTCAGATATCTATAAAAAAACACAACCTGTCAGCCTGCGTCACTGACCCCAATGTTGAAGTGTTTCCAGTTAATATACATTTTGTTTGGATCTTATTGTCATGGTCCTGTTGTTGTGACCCAGTGTTTTCAGTTGTGGACTTTAGCAAAAAAATTCTGAATTAATAGAAAAACTGATCAGTTTTTCCTATTAATTCAGAAATTTTTTAACTTTCATCCATAATATAATGAACTTAAGCTTATGATGATATGAAGGACTTGTACTGCTACAGGATCCTTGTGAGCAAGGATTATGGATGCTGTAAAAAGTAAACAAAACCTTAACATTTAGGTTAAGGTCTTCTAAAATAAATGCTTTGTCATGTCATGCCATCCATTAGCTAGTTAATCCTTGCATAGCACCTAAGATTTAAACTGCCTGCATTGTGTTGTTTTGTAAGCCCTTACTTCGTGTTCCCTGGAAGCATGTGCTAATGTAAACATTCTGAGTTTAGTCAGTTCACATGCAAGAAATGGAACAATATCTTATGATGCACAGTTCTCCAAATTTACTGATATGGTTTTGCCTGCATTTGCTGGTTTGCATGTTCATGCATGGAAGAGACAGTTAGTATCTCTTAAGAAAATGTGTTGTTCAAAGGAAAAGGAGGCAGTTGCAAGGATAGAAGGCTTGAGCAGAAAAACTGAAAAACAGCCTGGGGTTACATGTTTGTTTGCTGCTTTTGCAATACAGCTCTTTGTGTGTGTGTGTGTGTGTGTGTGTGTGTGTGTGTGTGTGTGTGTGTGTGTGTGTGTGTGTGTGTGTGTGTGTGTGTGTGTGCGCGCATCACATGCGTGGGCTTCCTGTAAGTGCCCCCCCGTTTGTGCAAACAAACTTGTGCTTTAATCTAATTTTATTGACACTGCTGTGTTACCTGCTGAAATTCAATGTGGGATGATCTTTTTCTGCCCCTCAGCTCAAGGTGCAGCCAGAGATATCCCACATGCTTCAAAACAGCCCTTCCGTGACGAGTTGAAGGATCAGCAGGAAGGCATGCTTGCTTAGCTAGCAGTTGTTTACAATGGTAATTTACCTCATGTATTTATTTATATTTCATTTAGTTCATGAACATAGCATAGCAAAGAAGAGACAAGGCTTTAGAATGCATTTTGGGCATGATGTAAACACTTTATGTGCATGTTTTTCTGAAGACCTGTGCTGTCATGTGCTCAGTTACCTAAAGTTAATACCTGCTCAAGCTTAGAGTAGAGAATTAAAGCACAATTAAGGATGGATGATTTTCTTCATGGAAGCTTGTTAAAGCAAATTTGTTTAAATATTTTTGCTGCTTAAAATCGGAAATTGCACATTTAAAAATATAAGACAAGTGAGGAATGCCCACAAACATGGAAAATGCCTGCAGCCTCTCCTACACAAAAGTAAGACAATGGAGTCAAAGACATAGTCTCATGGTCCAGGCAGGCCTACTCTCTTTTGTTTACTCTCTCTCTTTCTTTCTCTTGCTCTCTCTCTATTCTCAGCTAGAGATGGGCAGGCTTTGGCCTTTGCCCCAACCCTAGGTGGGGTATCCCCGACCCCAATTTCAGCCAGCACACTTGTTTGCCATTATCTCATTACCTCTTGGGAATAAAAGTCAGATTGTCCGTGATGTTGTGGTAATCAGGGTCTCACTTATAATTTTTTGTAATTGAGTATCGCTAACCTGATTCTGTCATTGTTCATCTGTTTTTGGCAAAGACCTGAAAGCTGCTATTTGTTCAGTTACTAACCTGGAAAACTTACCTGCCTGTTCCACGCGCTATCACCTAGTGTTCTGAAATTCATGAGCCATCTACACCTGCAAAATAAACACAAGGACTTGAGTTGAAATGGTACAAGCAATTCTGGCAAAATACTCTACTGCGTTGACTCAACAATCCTCCTCTACTTTGGTAGTTCTCTGGTGTCCCTCCTGCTTGGTCCCTGTGCAGAAAACCTACTAACCTGAGTTGAACTCACCTACCTGACTGCCTTTGATCCTGTTAATATAAAAACACTTAAAACTTGCTTTGGTCCTATGTGGTCTGCTTTTGAATCCATTCACTGCTCTAATTATGACAGAATGATCTGGCCGACCAATGGACTCAGCAGATCCGGTTGCACTCTTTGTTGAGCCAGGCCGTGCTACTTGGGCAGCGCGAATGGGTTTTGCCTCAGTCTTCCCTGCTGGAAGCACCGCCTCCCATCCATTTAGCTCCACCTGCATCTTTACTGCTGGTCCAGTGTTCTGGGAAGCCATCTCACCCACTCCTGAGAGTCCGTCCTCTGTGGTGGGTTCCTGCTTCAGTGCTCCACTCGCATTAATCCAAACTCCCCAGTCATTTACTACTGACCAAGTTAAGAATTCTTATGTGATCTGCCTGTTAAAATGCAGAACTTTACAATGAACTGAGGCAATCCTGATTGCTAATATGACTGAAACTTATACATGTACCAGATTCCTGTCTGTTTAAAAAGGTGTTCAATCATCCATTGCAGGGAGAGAGAACCACTGAATAATTATTAAATCTATGCTGGGGTAATGAAAGTGTGTCTGAATACTCCATCATGTTCTGAATTTTCACCAGTTAAACATGGTGTGGACAGAGGATGGACAGAGTTATGGAGTTCTCAGGGAACATTTAGACACTCACTGAATGAGCAGTTTAAAGATGAACTGGCCTCCTGAGATGATGCCACATCCTTAGACTCTCTAATTTCACTGGACATTAAAATAGATGACCAGTTGTGGGAGTGGGCCAGGAAGAACTATAAATCCTGCTATACTCTAATTATCTCTGTTGGTGGTGGTAAGTGGCAGCAGGAACTAGTAGATACACAATGAGGTGCCAGTGTAGGCATTCTGTCTACCCAGTAAAACCATAGTTGCCACTGGCAACTATGGGTGTGTTGGCAGATGGGATCCAAAAAAACAACAGGCTGGAGTTGCAAGTGTTGTTGCAACTCCCAGCCTGTTGTTTTTTTTTTTCCCAGCCTGTTGTTTTTTTTTCCCAGCCTGTTGTTTTTTTTTGGCTGGGAGTTGCAACAACACTTGCAACTCCCAGCCACTTTCAGTTTCAGCCATGACTTCTTGTCATTTAAAGCCTTTGTTGATTATGATGTGAAGAAAACGCTCCTGCAAAGTACCGAGCAAAGTAATTATGCATTAAAGTAGCGTTGTGTCTGCCTTAAATGGTCTACAGCAGGGGTATTCAACTACATTTTTCTATGGGCCAAATTGTCACGAGACTATTTGCCAGTGGGCCACATATTTCTCAGGACACTTACTCTTGTGCATACTTATCGGTCCAGTTGTCGTTAAATTTTCTATTTTCGCTGTCCACCTTACGTCTATTCTCTTTTGAATGCGACATGTTTTCATCAGAAACTGCTGTCTGGCCTCCCGCCAACTCCTCAGCAAGGAAAGTAGCTATTGGCTGTCCTAAAAGTCGCTATATGACATAATCACCTAATTTACATAATTGGTTATTTGCATGTAGTTGCAATCGAGGCTGTAGGAGAGAGGTATAACATGTTTGGAAAGACACAAAGTTAAGAAAAAATATGTTTAGAACTACTAGGGCTGGGGAATATGGACCAAAATAATATCTCGATATTTTTTTACCTGAAAACGAAATATACGAAATATATCTTGATATTTTTTCCTTCTCAAAAGTATAAACAAAAAGGCGCCTCTGAGTCAAAGCCCACATGTCCTAAATGTCACATAGACACTTTTATTAACATTCAGCTGTAGATGTATATGAGAAATTGCTCAAAAATAAACCACAGGCATATTTAAATAATAATGCTCCCCAAATAAATTAATGCCTTTTTTCTCCATAACAAAGACTTGCAGCTGTGCTATTAAATGTAAACAGAAAAGATACAGAGCTAAAATAGCAAAAAACTGACTGATTCTTTTAAAAGCCAGTCTGCAGTGAAGTAGACTTCACCAAAGTGCTTCCTCCTGTGCAAGATAACAAACATGTAAACAGACTGAATGAACAAACTTCCATTCTTCAGTCAGCAGGATTTGTAAATCCATAGACATATATGCTGATGTATCACAGCAACGCTCTCACCCGCTCAATGCAGCGTCGTATCCGCCGGCTGCACGATCAGACTCACTTCCGCTATTAAGGTCACGTGACTTACAGTACATACCAACAGTTCGGTACTCTTGGGGGTCCAGGCGATGCCAAAGCGTCTGAACGGACGCAGTACGAAGGCTGTATGTACACAAAACACGGCGACAGCGGAGGATTTCAGGTTAACAAAAAAACTCTCAAAAAGACATTACCGAGAAAACTCGCTAAATTTGTCGCTAGTTGCTTCTAGGAAAAAACTTGCTCGGGAGGTCTGAAAAGCCGTTAGCTCTAGCGACAAAGCCGCCAAGTTGGCAACACTGATAAAATGCCATTCTCCTTCTTTTTCTTCTTGAGTTTAATGGCGGTTGGTAATCTTTGGTGCATCACTGCCACCACCTGTAAGGATTGTGAACTACATGGTGTGCTTACAGTTTAGTCACAGCTTCTTTTAAAATTATTATTTAATAGAAGTAAATGGGCAGTGGGCCGGTCCAAAATGACTGATGGGCCAGTTCTGGCCCTTGGGCCGCCAGTTGAATACCCCTGGTCTACAGCTTGCTATAATTACTCACCAAATGGAGCCACTACAACTCATCATCTCAGGTAACCATCACAAGTATCTAGAATTCTTTATTGTCTATACACACCACATACCTCTCGTTCTGGGATACCCTTGGTAAAAGACTCATAACCCTCATAACAACTGGTCTGAAAATCATATTGAAAGTTGGAGTTATTCCGTTTGTCTTATGTATAAAGTCCGCCATACCTTCTGTCAGTGATACGTCTGTTCCTTCTAAATCAAACCTACCTTGTCTCTCTCTTGTTCCAAAGGTGTACCATGATCTTGGATCTGTCTTCAGTAGGGAAACATGCTCTCTCTCTCCCACCACATTGCCCATATGCACCATAGACCTCTGCCCACCAACTCTCATGATGGAAATGACAAGTGATAGAAAAGTAAATTAAGGAACCAGACCCACATCAACAGTTCATTGTTGATTTGATGCCTCAGAGACAGGTGTGGGAGCCTCTTCTGTCAGCAGGTGGGCCCTTGGGCTAAATTACACCCTTCTGCTTTCTGTTCTGTTGCTTGTCACCAGCCAAAGAACATTATAATTTGGGAACCAGCAGGCTGCTTACTGTAAAGCTAGTACTCAAGGAATGGAGATATTGGTTGGAGGGGGTCGAACAACCATTCATTGTGTGGACAGACCAAAAGAATTTAGCTTACCTCTAATCTCCCAAGAGGTTGAACTCGAGGCAAGCTAGATGGTTGTTATTTTATTCTACTCATGCTGGCAATGAACATGCTGGTGAAGTCTGAGGAACCGGAGAGGCGGAGGCCTCACAATTGCAGCACAAGGTGCTTCTTGGGGTTATGGCTTGGGGTAGACCTGGGCTTGGCAGGGTAACATCAATCCAACTCAACACTGTCAGTGGGAAGGCGGAAACAGTTGCAGGAGGAGGTGTGCTCCGGTTTGGAGGAGGAGCGACTGACCAGTGCAGTTGCCATGCATCTGCAAATGCTTGGACAAGGTGGGAACAGGCAATGGAGCAACATGTTACCTAGCAGGACAGGAAGTGGAATCCCCAGAGGATTAAATTCCTGATTCAGGGGTCTACGATGTTCTTCCCAGCCCATCTAACCTTGTTGCATGGAGCAAGATTGAAACAGCAGCCTTTGTTCAAGGCCAGGTACCTTTGAGCATATCCTGAGCAGCTGCTCCAAGGCACTTGGAGAAGGCCATCGCTGTTGGAGGCGAAGTCCATCCTGGAGGCAGTCAGAAAGAGGATCGGCGATAGTAGGCTCACCAACGGCACGGCTGGTACCATCAGGTTTGTCAGGGCAGGCGAAGAGCAAAGGATCAGACTCAAGAGTGGACCAGGAGGCCTGCTTTTCATGGCACGGGACTGAGTCCAGATCAACTGACATCTCACATCACCCAGTCTGAATTGAGACCGGACATCATTCTGGTGTCAAGCCCCACAAGAAAGTTGATCCTTTTGGAACTTACAGTGCCCTGGGAGGACAGGATGGAGGAGGCACAGGAGAGAGAGAGCAAAATATCAGGAGCTGGTGGAGGCCTGCTGCAGGAATGGGTCAAGGACCTCGTGCATGCCAGTGGAGGTGGGCTGTCGGGGGTTGCAGGCCACTCGCTCAGCAAGGCCTATGGAACTCTGGGTATTTGTTTTTGTTTGTTTGGTATCACAGGGCAGAGCTGGTCAGCCATTACAGAGTCTGGAAAGACCAAGGCAGCCCTGCTCAGGACAGCTGTCCAGAATTGCCACCTAGCCGATCAGTGGAGGACCCATTGAAATCACTTTCAAGGAATCTTGTTCCAAGATAATTTGGCCCATATGAAATAAAAAAAAGGAATTAACACATCTCCTGTCTGATTAAAGTTGCCCTCATCCATGAAGATTCACCATAGGTCATCTCAGGTCAAGCCAATGGTTACCATATCTGTCTTTGCATCCCTGCCTTTGAATCCTGTTGAAATAAAAGCAGTTAAAACTTGCATTGCCTCATGTGGTGTGTTTTAGAGTCCATCCATTTTGTAATTATGACAGATATGGGTTGTGGTCACTTTCTGACTATTCTTTTTTTTTTTTTTTTACATAAATTTTATATTTGTCAATTTTTAACCTCACTGTTTCTAATCATTTTACAGTTGTTTCACATGTACGTCATTTGAGTCTTTTGGGAACTGTGTCACACTGTGTTCATTTTGTGCCTTATTGTAGTTGCTCTATGTCTACTTGCAGCTTCGTGTTTCTTTGCAGTGCACACAGTTGTGGTCCAAAATAAATTCAAACCTGGGTACTCATTCCTTGTTTTTAAAGTCATTAAAGATGTGTACTGTATAATCATGCAAAGACGTGCAAAATTTCACTTTCATACTTTAGAAATTATTACAGGCCCTTGAAGTATAAAACAACCACTGAAATATGGGGCTTTTCCACTTAACTAATTTTTTCTAGCATTTGTGAGCTACCATAGCTTCTTCAGTTGATAAACACATGGAATTTTGAGGGTAGAAAAGCACATTTAAGCTCAGTTTAAAGACAACAAACACTAAAACAAGAAAATCAAAAAATCTCTCATATTAACATCGTTGCACAGTTAAGGAAAATACAAACAGGAGGACTGTTCTTATGAGTGCTCTGTAAATAGATTTAGTCAAAGAGGACCATATACTTTTGCAGAGAGGCACAGAATGCCATTTGTCCTTCTGTGGGGTGAGAGTGCCTAACCTGCCACAAAAGAATCCGCTGTAATGCTAATGATAGTCCAGACATTATTTGTAAAACTAGTGATCTGACATTTATGTAATACCTTTTATAAATCATCTCATTAATGGGCTTATTTATTTATTTATCATCAGTCTTGACAAAGCTGGGAAAGGTGTCAGGAGGTTCCAGCATTTAAGACACACTGTAATTAAAAAGTATTAAAGTGTATGTTTGTGGTGGGGGTTGAAATTTATGGTTTTGGGGGCTGGGAGAGCTGTTTCCATTGTCATTAGGTACGAAGACCGGGTTGAATGCTAATGCAGCGTTAATTCTCTCCTACTTGCTGGCATACACATGTAGTATTGCACGATCCCAGTGATGTCTGTCATATCACATCTAAAATGCACCTTTCACTGAGAGGACCCAGCAATAATCAATTTACATGTAAATTTTGATTTCACTTTAAAAAAAAAAAAAAAAACATTAGCAGTGCAGTTAAATAATAATTTTATGCTTTGTTCATTAGTTAGCAATAAGCATTCTGTGCAAACGTGACCAACTCCTGCTTTGATGTTCAGTGTGCACAACTTCTTTATTTGCTGCAAGCAAATATCTATATCAGTGTTTTAAAGATTATATATTTATAATTATAGACCTCCTGAGCAAATTTAAAGTGTTTGACTGTGAATGAATGCACTTCCATTATTACTGTTCCTCCTGGTGGATACACTAGACATTACCAGTTTTTTCTAAATGCTGCTTTGGGGCATCATGTCACTGCATTGCCCATGTGGGGGACCTCAATACGGTCACGGACCAGCCAAGGATCGGCCATGGACTTACCGTGGTCTTGTCATGGACCAGCCGGCCATTTTATGTGGCTATATGTAGGTGGGATGTTTGCCTTTAATACTGACTCTACTGAATGCACATGTATGCATCCTGATTCAAATGGTCAACAACTCATGTGGTCTTGAGCTTTTTGTAGTCAAAAGGGGCGATGCTCTTTATTCTCCATGTAACATCTGGTCTCTGTAACAAAGCAATAGTACATATCGTATAAACATAAGTCTGTATGTACAATTAGTTATCGTATATAGGTCGTGGCTCTTAAGCATTGACTGGATCTCTTTCTTGCTGCAAGCGTTTCATGTTTCCACAGAGGAATAAAAAGAAGGAACTTGAGTGGCTGTATACCTTATTGTACATTAATACTTACCAGAGAACACATGAAATGCAGCAGAGAGCAACTGAATTCAATAAAGTCATCAGTGAGAACACAGTGTCAGATCCTCTGTAATGATTATTGAACACTGATTGTGACAATAATCCTTTGTGATTAGAAATAACCTGAGTCTCACCACCTCTCTAATGTCAAGGCCAAAGCAGGGACTTATATTGTTATGAATCCGTGTTTTACTGCTATTTGCACTGTTTCAATAACAAACTATTGACTGCTGTGCATCTGATTGCAATTTATCATGATTATAACAATTTGCCAGCGTAGCACAACTTCATGAATAGTACCAGAACAAAAATATATAAATAAATAAATCTGAAAAATCAATAACCCCTCCAGGTTTGTGTTTATGTGGAAATGAGGCCTAATAGCACCTTGTAGAGCCAGCTACTTTACTCACACCAGTGTTCTCAGTCCACTACAGTAGACTTCTTCTCTTTTCTTTTTTTAAGGATAAAATTGATAGATACTGACTATCCTAATATTTTGCTCTTATTGTTAAGACCCTGCGAGACAACAAAGTGTCCCTAAAGTCAATCAGAATATTCTGCAATTGCAAAACACTTTCAGTATATTCCTCTAGAAAACAAGAATCTTTTGATAAGCTCAGCTTCTGTTATCATTCCTATTAATTACTGAATGGAGCAGAACTACGGAGACAGCAGAGCTAAAAGTGCTAAGCACAGTGCTAAGCACAAAAATGTTCCACGCCTGTATCATCCAAGGAGAATGTGAGGTCCTTGGGCAATAATTAGATGAACACAGTACTTATTAAGACCCAGGTGGAATACAGTAAGTGTACTGAAAAGGGAATGACCATCTCTGAACCAAGGAGGGTGCCTAAGGGTTCATCTTTTGGCAAAGGTCTTCAGCCTCACCAGTGGTAGGCTTATTAGGCTGAAGGCCTGTTTGGCACACTTTTCAGTGGCATCTCGATCTGCACGTGGCGTGGCTCACTGCCTCTTTCCTTCCTGGTGCTTATGGGAGCCTGTTTACACCTGGTTGTACCTGTCGCTGGACCAGAAGAGCTGTTTCACTTGTCACAGCCCCGCTGCCTCCTCACACCTTGTCTCAGGCAGCACAGAGTAAATCTGGAATGCTTAACAGCCCTGTCTCGCTAGCTCCTGTCAGGATTGGCCTGGTGAATGCTAGATCCGTAGCAAAGACAACTTTTATCCTCAAGGATTTCTTCGTCTCCAATGGATTGGACTGCCTCTGTGTGATGGAGACCTGGGTCAATGTTGGTGAGTCCCGTGTCTTTTCAGGACTCTTACCAGCTGACTTGTTATCTTAACTCCCCCCAGACATCAGGCTGAGGAGGAGGAATAGCGACTGTTTTTCAGAGTATGTGTCCACTGTCCTCTTCCTCCAACCTTAAACTGAGCTAATTTGAGCTGTGTCACTCACTCATTGCTGTGTCCTGTAAGCTATCAACCACCTAAATATAATAAGGACTTTTTACATTGCTTTTCTGAATTACTGGTTGAAATCTTGCCAAAATATGACTGGCCCCTTATTATTGGAAATTTTAATGTACCTGCGTGCTATCCTGACAAACCTATGGTTATGGACTTTTTAAGCCTAATCAACTCTTTCAGTTTCATGCAGTGAGTCTCTGGACCCACACAAGAAAATGGACACCCACGAGAGCTCGTTTTATTCTATGGTTTGTCTGTTTCAAAACTGATGATCTGTGACGCAGTGTTTTCAGATCATAAGCCTGTTTTATTCGACACTGCTTTGCCCTGTGGCTCTGTTAAACCTCGCGCTCCTGCGTGGCGCTGTCGTGTTATTAACACGGTCACTGTTGCACATTTCTCTGCTTTTTTTTTTTTTTGATCAGAACTGTGGCATTCCCGAGTCTGCGTCTTGCAATACAGAGGAGTTCAACTTCTGTTTTCATTCCACCTGCCAAACTGTATTAGATTTGGAGGCTCCATTAAAAACCAGGCAGCCTAACACTAAATTTGAGCCCAGGCTGAATGACATGACTCACACTGTCAAATGTGAATGCCGAAAAACTGGACAAAAGTGGAAAAAGGACAAGCTGCAGGTGTCGTTTCTAATATTATAGGACTGGTGGTGTCATTATCAGGCAACTTTGAAAGATGCCAAAAGAAAGCACCTGTCAAATATCATTTCATCAAACTGTCACAAGCCTCATGTATTATTTAATATTATTGATATTGCTCTGAATGCTCCTCAGACTGCCTGTTTTGAGCCTTCTCCTGAAGCATGTGAGAAATTTATCTTATGATAAAGTGAATAATGATTTTATTCTGATACATTTCTATTCTTATGTTCAGCACTTTGGTCAGTGGTTGCTGTTTCTAAAGTGCTTTATAAATAAAATTGGCTTGGCTTGGCAAAATATGCAGCCATTCCCCAACTCTGTGAATGGCACTCATGGCCGTTGATCATAGCTGGTCATGACAATTTGCACATTAACAATCATGGAACTGAGCCTATAGCTCAGTGTTAGTCAATGGTGCTAGTTTTGGTCATTATGGAACTGTAATGTTTATAATTTTAGGGAAACCTGCAGTCAGCTGAGACTGAAAAAGTCACTTAGATGGGTGACGAAATGTTTCTCCTACTGGAAACACTACATCCAGATGAACAGAATCAACTTTCTGGAATATTTTTTCCTGGACTACATTGGCTCGCTGCATGAATCTCATACTTTGTTTTTGATTCGGGTATCAGATGATTTCTGGAATGGATTTCGAGCCTGATGTCTGCTTTAATTAACACCACATTCTAGGTTGAAGCAGAATAATGTGTCTCATGCACCAAAATCCTCTGCATACAGAAAGATAAATTGTATTTTGCACTTCCTAACATTAAATGGGTTGAGTATAGCTCCCCATGTACCATTCATTATCAACAAAGCTAACTATAACAAATAAGGGTCCAATGAACAAATTGTTGTGAACAGCTAGATAAATCCCAGCGGGGAGAGAATGGGCCATGATGGCGGCTTTCCTGGCTCAACATATGAATCAGTTTGACCCTTTGGCATAAAGCATCATGCCGACTGTCACGGTCCTGGCCCGGAGTTCTTTTTGTGAAGTTCTGTTTTTGTTGTATTTCTGGTTGTGTTTGTAAGTTTTTCATATGGTTTAGCCTCTCAGTTTGTTATGGTTTGTATTCTGTTTATGGTTATAGTTATTATAGTTATTTGTTTGTTGTTCTCATTTTCCTGTGTTCTGGTCTTCCTCTGTCTTTGTGCTCCTGTGTCTGTGTTTCTCTTTGTGTCTGTCTCCTCATGTCTTGACCCCTGTTTAGTTCTCTCTGTGTCCCAGTCCTCCTAGGTGTGAAATCTGCGTGTACCACTTTGGGTTACTTCCTGTTTTATTTTGACAGTCTTGTGTTCCCTTTACTTTGTGTTTAGTTTTGCTTCCTCTGTTATTAGTTTCATTTGTTTCACCTGTTGTTCTCTGCTGTTTCCACTTGCGCTGATTACCTAGTGTGTGTATTTGAGCCCTCAGTTTTTCTCTGTTCATTGTTGGGTCATCGTCTGTGTTTCCCCTCCCAGCTGTGTGTTTCCCAGTTTAGGTTTTTCCCTGCTCTCCCTGGTTGTTATTTTGTGTTACTGCCTTGGTTGAGATTTGTTGGTTTGCTCGAGTTTTTGTTCATTTGTTAACTTCCAGCAACAAAAGCTGTTCCTAAGTTTAGTTTTGTCTCCTGCGTCCTGCGTTTGGGTCCACCCCTCCTGCCACACCGTCCGCATATGACACAGACACATTTGCACAAGCACTTTCTGCTCCATCGCAGAGGTTTTTGTAACCTTTTACTGTGTATGTGCGTATGAGATGATTTTTTTTCCTCACTCATCCCTATATGTTTCCACTATTGTTTCTGTCTTTTTAATGGCAGCGCCTCCAGAAGGGGGGCAGCATGGCCACAGTTCACCTATCTCCCCATGTTTGTTTGTTTTGTCTTCGTGGATGGGTGTTCTGTTAACTGTAATTTCCCCATTGTGGGATCAATGAAGTATCATCATAAAGTATCATCATATTTACCATAATTACACAACAGTTTGTCCTTTTGGAAAAATTAAAATGTTTCACACAACCCCCTATGAGCAGCACTTGGTGACAGTGGAAAGGAAAAACTCCCTTTTAACAGGAAGAAACCTCCAGCAGAACCAGGCTCGGGGGGGGGCAACCATCTGCCATGACCAGTTGGGGGTGACAGGAAAGAGAAGATAGCACATTTATAATTAATTTAATCAACACATTATCAAAACTGAATAACACTGATAATGCACACATCATGTAACAGTAAGTACATAATTCCTGCTTTTTTTCCATTATGGGTGTAGTTTTAGTTGGGATATCACAAAGTAATCATAATCCATGTAGTGTATCTGCTAATGCAAACGTGTTGGGCCTGTGTAATTATTCCAATTTTATTTTCAAATACTATTTTGGCTTTGAGGGATTATGAAAACATAATCAAGATAATGCAATTATTAAAAACAGAGCACCTTTTCCTTGTTTTTGACCAAATAAAGCTATTAACCTTTGTGATTAGGATGTTGGGAAAATCTAGCAGATCTATCAAACATTACTTTCATGCCTTGAAAAATATTAAATGAAATGTTCACATTAAACAAATAACAACTGATTCCTTGAAAATATGTTTTGTAGATTAATTAAGGCAAAATATTACTGCAAATCAAATGAATAATTCCTCCACCACTTGTCTTGTGTGTATAAGATGAACAAAACTGGAAACATACCCAAAGAAAAAACAACTGCTTAGTAATGCCCCAGTTTTAAAAAACTCAAATGGGAACCTATATGTTTAAAATTACATTTTCCCAGAAAGCTAACATAGTTTTTATTGTTTTCTTCACACCATGGAGCCATATTCACTCATATTCACACAGAGGTGGGTGGAGTATGATCATCACCTCTCCCTGTCTGACTGATTTTCAAGCACATGGACGTTTTACAAACCTTCTTTTGCAGTGTGGATAAACTGCACCCCTCCAGGTTAACAGCAATTCCTCATCGTAGCTCCTTCGAAAGATGACAGTCTCAAAATCATGCAAGTGACAGCCAATCCTCACACTAACCATACATGTCATTACCGTCACCTGGCAACCTCTCTGTGTGGGTTGTCTAACACTGTTTGTGTGTGAGCGCATTACTGTCACCTAGCAATCAGCCATCATCTTTCCACAGCATCTCCAACGGAAATGTTTTGCAGCATGTCAGTGAATAATAGACAGGCAGAGCCTCTAAACAGGGGCACTTAATGAAGACCCAGTCCCTGACACTGCCACTCACCCTGCCACTGATGGACCTGCGTTTGAATGATAGTCTTGTTGTTATGCAGATATGCAGTTGGAGCTTTCCTCACAATAGGTTTATGCTAAAATAATTCTGTTATGCATGACTAGCACAGCCCAGTGCTAAAAGACAAATTCTGCAACAAACAGCTCCACAAAGGGGGGGGGGGGGGGGGTACATCTAAGATGCATGTAGCTATGGGATTGCTATCCTCCCGTAAGTTCAAATTAAAGTGCATCTTTAAAGTTTAAAAGGGTAAACTTGACAATTAGGTGTTGAATGAAGGATGTTCTCCCACTTAAATAGTAGCCAGCAATGAGCGATCACAGGTGAGGGCTAGACTGAACAGGCTTTAACTGAGATACATGGACTACAAGGTGAATCTTCATGGACTGGGGCAGCTTGAAATGAACAGACATTGGATTAATTAGAGACTCCAGTTCAAAAGGACCAATGTAACTGGGAGACAGTTTTTTGTTTTGTTTTTTTGTGTATGGAGTCGGAAGTGTTAGTGGATAACCAGACCTTTCAACCTGGGGGCAGGAATCTGGCGACTTTATTCAACAAAAATCTATGCATTTTTGGAGTATTTTTGTTGATTTCATAACCAAAAAACTATCGTGTTTAAAATTATTTAATTTAATTTGGTGATTTTTTCCTTTATCTTTTTTTTTTAAGTCATAAAAGATATATGCTCATCATCAACCCTGGAATAAAACAATTCAAAGAAATCATTAGAAGCCCAAAATTACCATGACATTCATGCCAGTGATGACGAGTATATATAAACTTTTGACCACAGCTTATGGAACTCAGTATTTCAGATTTCAAATGTCTTTCTGCAGAACCTGAATGTGACATCTGCAATATATTTGATATCATTATCATTACCAGGTACATAACCAGATTTTTGGATGAATTCTTGTTTTTACCAGATCATTGGTTAGACTGCTGGCTTACTTGTGGTTCCTAGGATACTTAAGAGTAGAATGGGAGGCAGAGCCTTCAGCTTTCAGGCGCCTCTTCTGTGGAACCAGCTCCCAGCTTGGATTCAGGAGACAGACACCCTCTCTATTTTAAGATTAGGCTTAAAACTTTCCTTTATGATCAAGCTTATAGTTAGGGCTGGATCAGGTGACCCTGAACCATCCCTTAGTTATGCTGCTATAGGCCTAGGCTGCTGGGGGGTTCCCATAATGCACTGTTTTTTTCATTCACTTTATTTACTCTGTTTATACTCCACTCTGCATTTAATCATTAATTGTTATTAATCTCTTCCACAACATGTCTCTTTTTTCTCTCCCCTCAGCCCAACCGGTCGCAGCAGATGACTGCCCCTCCCTGAGCCTGGTTCTTCTGGAGGTTTCTTCTGTTTAAAGGGAGTTTTTTCCTTCCCACTGTCACCAAGTGCTGCTCATAGGGGGTCGTTTTGACTGTTGGGTTTTATCTGTATTATTGTAGGGTCTTTACCCACAATACAAAGCGCCTTGCGGTCTCTGTTTGTTGTGATTTGGCGCTATATGAATAAAATTGAATTTAATAAAATGAAGGGTTCAATTGATTGGTACATAATCAGTCCATTAACTTTTGAAATATTTTACAAAGCTCTTGGGGATGCCCTTTGGGGGAAAAAGAAAAAACTGATGGTGGTGGTGGCTGGGGTGGGGCGCAGCCTTTCAAGTTGCCAGTTGCCTAAATGTCTGTTAAGTCACTGTTATTATAGGTAACACATTGCTAAGTAAACCTAAGGCCTTTTCATGAATGTGTTGCAGTATCACAAACTGGATGTCCATGGCAACTTTCAACATCTATTTTAGTAAGATTGTGATGGCGATTGTTGCCTAACAAAATGATTGCCTGTCTTCATGCCCAGATGTGTTTTATTTATTTATTTATTTTTATTTTGTTTGTTTTGTTTTTTTTCAACTCCTGATTGAAAAATAGTTCTAAAATGAAAGTTGAACTGATGTTGCAGACATTAAGCTGACATTGGTTCGAGGTACTTTTTCAGTGTTGCCTAAACATCATTCAAATTTTTGAGCCCAGTTCTTTCTCCGCTGATCTAATTATCTTCTTGCTCACATAGTCTGATATGTTAAGTCCACCATGCAACAAATGAGCCATTGCTCATTTTCTTAAGAAACAGGCTCTGGTAATACTAGTCTGTGTATATGGAGAAGACATTGTGTGGCCATCTGTTCATAACCATGTACTAACCATGTACTACTTGTCATTAAAACAAAGGGTCCATTTCATTTCTTCACTGCAATAATCTGATGTATATTGCGCACTTCACAAGAAATAATCTGACTAGACCTCTATTCTATGTAGAAACAACTTTTCCATCTACGGTTCAGTTTAGCAGTCATGTCATGACCACTTTGGACCATGTTTGCTGGGTATTTAAAGCCAGCTTTGAGTTTTACTTCCTTTCCAGTGTCCATGAATGCTGATGCCCCTTTAACGACATGAAAAGGGCTATAACCAATACGAAAGGGATATTGTTAATACCTCTTTGACATATGGAAAAAGACTACCATCAAAGCAAAAAGGGATCTTGTTCATACCCCTATTTGTAACTGAAATTAAACCTTAACTGATGCTAATGATTTGAACAAGCCAAATATAAGTCTCAAAACAATACTCAAAAGCTTTAGCACTGAATTTAAATGCTGCTCCTGCCAGCAAGTATCTCCCTTGCATGTAGACTCAGTTAATCACTGAAACCATCTAATTACTGCAAATGTCTATCTCAAATGCCCCCAAGTGTCAGAGAGATTTTTACAGTCCATTTTTAAGTTGAAACTTATTAATTGTTCCAATATAGAACTAGATTACATTTTTTTTTCTTTTTTTTTTCAGATTTCAGCTGTGAGAGGGCTTGGTGTCAGCCACAGAATGGAAAAAGCAAAGCCTCTATCTGGAGCCGTCACTTCACACTGACATTCAGCAGTCATACAGGAGAACATCCATCACAGAGGAGGCAGACATACCAATTTCTGTGCTGACAGTAGCTTCAGCAGACCTTACTGCACTACAGTTAGAAAACATGCTGAATTTCTCTCTCTTTTCACTGGAAACTCTTCCTCATTTACCATTACTGTCACCCTGGCCAGCTTGTTTCTCACCTTTTGCATATGAAACAACTAGATACAGCAAGTCAGGTGTTTTTGTTTGTTTGTTTGTTTGGGGGGGGGGTCATTAGCAATTCAATATTTCTTTCCACATTGATTGATTGAATGTGTAGGCTTCTCTAAATCTATGCTCAGAAAGGAGGATTTTGTAAATTAGCAGTCACACCTCCTTTTTCTGACTCCAAAGGCTGCGCTTTTAGATTTCATCTAAATAGTAACGTGAATGAATAAGGTACTTTTCACAATTACGGAAGCCTAATGGGAGCCCAAGGTCAATGATTGTCTCCAGATGATGAAGGAGAAACTGATGTGCTTAGTGTTCACTGATTTTTACCAATTATGAGTAACTCTTTGAAATATCAGTAGCAATTTCTGCTCTAAAATCGTCCCATAATTTGCACTTCTCACTGTCTTCTTTGACCTTAGTCTTCATCATTAACTTACCTCTTTTCCTATAAAGGGAGGTTGGCCAACAGATGTTCTCTGTCAAGTTATGTTCATTAAAGTCAACTAAATCAGCTTATTATATACAGTAAAAGTCAAAAATTGGTGCTCTATATAAAAAAAAAAATATAAATTACTGTCTTCCTTAACATATGAAGTGAGTGGCAATAATCGTAAGAAAGTTTTGAGCATCGTTGCAGTTGTCAGTGGGATTTCTTCTAGAACGATACCTGAGAGGTTCAGGTTTCACTTTGGGTCTTTGTACAGTGGAACGTCCATGTATGAGTTCTTAATGATGCTTTAATGTTCCATAGCATAGCTTTACCTACGAGTTAAAGTAATAACAGATGATGGCTCTTTGGTCTTGGGAGCCCTGCTTAGTTTTTTGCTGTGGGCAGTAAGGCCTCATACAGTGTTTTATTCATGTGCCTTTATACTCACATTTTTGAGTAATTTATTACATTTATGTGGCTCAAATTAAAGACAGTGGCATATGAAGAACCTGAAGCTTGACATATGTAGTTATGACTGAACAATTTGCTGTTGGGGGAATCTGGATTACCTGATGGATTTTTAGTTGAAGAAATGACTAAACTGACTGATTTACCTGAGGTTTGTTTCATGACTGGTCATGAACAAACCTTTAGCAGTCACTAAAGAAACATGGTTCTATATTTACACACATATAAGAGCAATTATAGATGCTGGAGTATAGCAGAAAATACCTTAGATGTCTTCAAATGTTGAGAGTTGAAACCGGCCATTTTCTAAACTTGACAGCTGTCATTTTTCCTTAGATAAAATTGTCCAAACATTGGACAGCCATATTCAAGTTACTATACAAAAATAAAGGCAACTGCTGCTGGCCCATACTCGTCATCCTAACCTTTTGAGAATGAGAGCAAGTCCAAGTTAATAATTATATTAAAAGCCTACCCTGGTGATGCATTATCCTTTGACACAGCCATTTGTCACAGTGAAATGCTTCCCCCTGATAAATATTTTCAGGGATCACAACTGGTGTGCTGTAAAACATTATTGAGAGAGACTCCCAATAATGATATTTCTCCCACAAGGCAACAGTTGGCATTTAAGAGCTCTGTACTAAATAAAAGATATCGATTTGTGTAAATGAATGCTTGGCCTAACCTTCAGGACTACATGAGTTAGGGGCATGTGTCATGTAAGTTACTGTTGGCCAAGAACCTGTAATATTGCAGGAAACTTTGTAGTACTTCTAACACTGTGGACATGTACTGTGCATCATGTAATAATATTAGACCTCACTAGCTGAGCAGAATAACTTTTGTTTTATGAGTTAGGGGCAGAGCCTAGCAGGAACGCTGCTGGTTGGCACAAAAGTTGACAGTTTCTCAACCTCTATTTTACTTACAAAATTGCTGACTTTGACCTGTACTAGCTGCAGTGTGGTTTTATAGGTCCGTGTGGGACCGGGCTTGTAAACAGAAGATGAGACAATAAATTCCCACTCTGTGAAACTGTCAAGTGATTCAGTTTCGGCTGTTGTGATGTTCCCAGATACACAAAAACCTGAATATGGCTCACCGGAATGACAACAGAAGCATCTGACATGCCTTGTGTAAAACTTTCTCTTTAGTTATTCCTGGCTCGCATCAACAATGGCCTTACAGAAATGCAGAGGACAATTCAGACTGGCTGTCACATCTCAGATCTATCATCCGCTATACCAACCACTAGACAGACACAGTTCATTCATACATAGATGGCCCCAAAGATAGATGATGAAAAGCTTAGAGATAGTAGCTCCTCAGAATAATGCAGTGAAACACCTGTTTTATGGCATAATGTTAGTTTATAACCACCCGCTGCTGTTTAGCTGGCTTTCTGTCAGCTGACCGGAGACGGGTGGGTGGCGACAAGTATCGGGAATAACTAAGGCATGTTTAGTAGCTCGAAATGTCCTCCGATTGCCATACACCCTGTTGTCCCTCTGGGGGTCAAAATGACCCTTCATATTTTGACCTTTTTGACCACCATAGGACAATATATGTTATTAAATTCATAAAGACCCATAATTCAATCAAATTACTCTTCAAGTTTTTTAATCATGAAAAGCATAGTATTGAACACCCTAGTATTTTTAAATCTTTTGATGAATACAAAACATATGTTTGTTTTTTGTTATTTTTATACAAAACATATTTTGATGGCAACAGATTTCATTGGAGACATTAAAAAGGCTATGCACTTTTGTCAGAGCCCTGACCTCAGTTCAGGAGATGAGGCTTGAGCTGAGGAGGAAGAGGATGAGCTTTAAATACAGATGCTGGTCACATTGTCCTTTTCCTTTGCATTTTCCATTCATTGGTGAAGGGTGACACTTTCTCAGATGATAAACATTGGTATGATCCTTGATACCTTGGGTCTGAAGGTGCAGACACAAATTAAATTGCCTCCACCACAAGTGCACTCCTTGTATTCTCCTTTTCTTCCACCTTTGGCATACTAAGTATGTGGTTGGTCCTCTAGTTTTATTTATATATATATATATATATATATATATATATATATATATAATATATATATATATATATATATATTATATATATATATATTGAATTGAATTGAATTGAATTGAATTGAATTGAATTGAATTGAATTGAATCCCAGTAACTCTCCTCCCTTTTTCCATAGACTCTCCCCAGAACCCTCCCCTCTGTGCTTCAAGTGCTTAGATGAGTGAAAGGCCCTGTATTTCCAAAAACCTGCCAGAGCTCTTCTGTTCATCCCGTTTGAGTCTCCACAGAATATCTGTGTTTTTCTTTTTTCACGCTGTGAATAAAGCATTCTTTGATTTTCATATGGCTGATCATTTGGGTCCCTGCAATTGAGTCCTCATTTCTGAGTACAGCTCATCTACATGTAACACATGGATGGACATGGATTTGTTGGAAGACTTAATTACACACTAATCAATGTATATTTGTGAGTACAAAAATTCTTGTTTTTTTTCTATTAAATAATCACAAATTATTGACTTGCACATTTAACTACAGGTTATATGCTTTATTTAATTGCATAAGATAATAACAATTATCATAAGTATTAAATACCATAATACAGCAACTGATTCTGTTTTTATTCTGCTCTAATCACAGTATCCTGGGTTTGGTAAGGCATGACTAACTGAAGAATGAGTACAAAAATCTCAAAGAGAGTTATCAATTTTTTTAGTTGTCCTATGAAGAAAGAGAATCATTAGCTGCAGCATGCCTGCAGAGGCTCCAGCAGATGACAGTTGCTTAGCTGGGCTGCTCATCCCAAGCAGCCGCCTCTGGTTAGGAGGTCCATCACTTGTTTCCCACTCCCAAGCAGCTGATAAATGCAGAACTTTCTTTTCTTTACTCTGCATTTACCTCACCCAGATATTTCTTACTTGAGGTAAATAAATGATAGTAACCAGTGTACAGTAGTGACAAATCATGGAATAGCTCCAAAGACTATTGATCCAAATACATGCACAAGAATCTTTAGTTTTGTTGGTGGATGAACCACAGACAATATAAAAGGTGGGTCTGAAAAGTGAAGCCAATCTGAAAAGTCCCTTGAACCTGCATTCTTTTCCACCAGGGGTCAATACCTGTAGTTGCAAATCTAAAAATGCAAAACGAATGAAAAAAATAATCAGAATAAGAAAAAAATGTCAGTGACCTCCACCTGTAAAACCATTCCTGTTCTTTCTGCCACTACCCAAAGCTCGTGACTATAGGTGAGGGCTGGGACGCAGATCGACTGGTGAATCAAACAGCTTGGATTCACGCTCAGCTCCCTCTTCACCACGATGGACTGTTACTGCATTCATGTCACTGCAGCCAAGGGCCCAGTCCATCTGTCGAAATGTCACTCCCCTCTTCCCTCACTCGTGAACAAGACCCCGAGATACTTAAACTCCTCCACTCGGGCAGCAACTCGTCCCTGACCCGGAGTGGGCGCTCCACCTGTTTAAAACTGGAAAAATATGTTGTTTTTTTTGTTTTTTATGTAAATGGAAAAGGGAAACAGCTTTTATTACCACATTGTTTTAGTTATCATTGTTTATAATTATCACAATATAGAAAATGCATATATAGAACCAGTTCACTTTATTTATTTTGCAGGGACAGTACAACTAAACATAGTCACACATGGGGCAACCAATGCCGTGTACTCAAGGCTTCTAGCCACAGCCTGATTTGCAGCCCCATCCCTGGTTAGGCTTTTTCATCCGAGCAAAAGAATTGGTACAAGTTAATAATGTAGATAAATAATGCAGGTAGTTATACAAGATGGTTAGTAAACAGGTGCAAGAGCACATAAACAAAACACAATGCAAGTAAATGTAAAACATAAAATCTCACCTATGTATATCCTAGATGAGCTGTTCAGTGTTCACACTGCTGTTGTTCTTTCAGCCTTGAGAGTTTTGCAGAGAAAAGTCTGATGTCTGACACTGACTTTAAATCTAGTGGTAAGTGTCCCGTGACTGGAACTCTTTGACTGAGAATGATGATTGACCCAGAGTGCTCCTGTGTCTTTTTACTCTGCAGTTCTCATTTTACTCCAGCACTTGTCCTAACAAATTCATTTTTTTTTCTTGGCCTTTTTGTCTTTATTAGATAGTGAACAGTGAAGATAGACAGGAAAGCGGGGGAAACAGAGAGTGAAAGACAGCAGGGCCGTGGGTCTGAGTGCACCTGGGGTAGCTCCACTGCGGCCATATATATATATATATATATATATATATATATATATATATATATATATATATATATATATATATATATATATATATATATATAAAAATGGTCGGCTGCTCACCCACTGAACAACCCAGTGCCCAATAAATGGTATTTTTGAAGGAATATGGCCGAGGTGCCACTTCATTTGTTTCTGATCAAATACTTTTAGAGTTTGTTTAAGAGTAATTATAGCAATATTTTAAACCTGGGAAATACGCGATCCCATTATCTCTAGCAGGGATTAGAACCTATGGATAATAAGGATAAAAGTCACTGTCAGATTTCACAGTGCATTATAGAGCCTTTCAGTGTATTGGTAGCCACAATGCATTAGATTGCCCTAATAATTTATGTTTCAGCATTTTTATGCAGGCCATGTGGCCCTCCTGCTTTGTGCTACTGTGGCAATGTAGATGTGTTATTTCTGCTGTAACACCTTTATGACATCTCTCCTTCACACACTCTGATGCACGTTAGTGTATGGTTCTTTTATTTCTGTCACATACATGTGCATAAATTATCTTTCTCTCTCTTCTCTCTCACACACACTTCTTCAGCTATATATTTTCTCCTATTTTTCTGCACTGCATGTTTTAACCTAGGAATATCATTAAATGATACTGTGTTCTTTTGAAATGTTTAGGTGACACAGTTATATAGATAACACCCTTGTATTCATTTTCAAATGGGAGTTTTTTGTTTGTCCACTGGGCATTTAAGGCATGTTTTCTAAAGGGTTTCTAACAGGTGTTCACATCAGTCAGACCACCACTTCACTCACAAGTTGGATCATAATTATCTCTGCAAAGGAGTGATATTGTCACTTTCCTTTTTCTTCTTTAACTATCATGGGGAATACTGAAAAAAATTATGGATGGATTTGTAGCAGAAAAGTCAGTAGAGATGGGGTTTGGCCCATCTTATGTCATGGTCCTGGGCCGTCTGCCAGCGTTTTGTGTTTAGGTTTATTTTCCCTGTGTTTTCCCAGTTTGTCTTGGTTTCATCGTTCTTAGTGCTGCTTTATTATTTGTGGATTTCTTGTTCCTTCATCCCTGTCTCCCTGGCGTCTGTGTTCTGGTGTCTGTTTGTCCTTTTGCCTTACCCCTGACCTTCTTTGTTTCCGTATTGAGTTTTATTCCCAGTGTTGTGACTAGTCTGCGTTTCTGTCCCATGTCTGTGTCTCTGTTTCCCTGTGCCGTGTTCCTTCCTTAGTCACTTCCTGTTTTATTTTGACAAGTCTTGTGTTCCCCGTGCTTTGAGTTTAGTTTGCTTCCCCTGTTATTAGTTTGATTTGCTTCACCTGTTGCTCCCTGCTGTTTCCTCTTGCCCTGATTACCTGATGTGTATTTAAGCCCTCAGTTTTCTTCTTTTCTTCTGTTCCTTGTTCCTCCCTAGTTTTAGTTCTGTCCACAGACCAGCTGAGTTTATTTGTTTATACTGCCCTCTTTTTTCAATAAAGTCCTTTAAGTTCATCTTTGCACCTTTTTTGAGTCCTGCTTTGGGTTCTGCCTTTCCAGCCTGCTACAGCAACCATGACATCTTAGAAATTAGGAACCTTTGCAGTATGTGGATCTGGATCGAAGACATTTTGAAAGGATTCTGTGGATCTCAGTGCATAATGGTGTCCTGGGGGGTCTCATCCCAGATCTGGACCAGGGCATCACTGAGCTCCTGGACAGTCAGAGGTGGAAGCTGGTGGCATCAGATGGACCAAAAAAAAATGTCCCAGAGGTGTTCTATTGAATTTAAATCAGGTTCTTCAGGAACTGCCTGCATACTCTCGCCACACGAGGCCATGCATTGTCTTGCAGCAGGATGAACCCAGGATCCACTGCACCATCATCAGGTCTGACAATGGGTTTGAGGATTTCATCCAAATAGCTACCTGCAGAGGTCTGTGCATCCCTCCATGGATATGCCTCCCTAGAGCATCACTGACTCACCACCAAATCAGTCATGCTGAACGATGTTGCAGGCAGCATAAAATTCTCCATGGCTTCTCCACTCCCTTTCACGTCTGTCACAGGGTGAGTCTTTTCTCATCAGTGAAAAGCACAGGGCACCCACGGTGGACCTGCTAATGCTGGTATTCTCTGTCAAATGCCAATCGTGCTCCATGTTGCCGGGCAGCGAGCAGAGGCCCCACTAAAGGACGTCGGGCACTACTGGAGACAAACAAAATGATACATTCACTCATGTGTGGTGTTTGCATGTTCTCTTCGTGTTTGTGTGGGTTTTCTACACGTACTCCAGTTTCCTCCCACAGTCCGAAGACATGTACTTGTGGGGTTAGGTTAATTGGTGACCCTAAATTGCCCATAGGTGTGAATGGTTGTCTGTCTCTCTGTGTTAGTCTTGTGACAGGCTGGCAACCTGTGCAGGGTGTACCCTGCCTTTCCCCAATGACAGCTGAGGCTCTAGCCCTTCACGACCCTGAAAGGGATAAGTGGAAGAGTATGGATAGATGGATGAAATAAAGAAAGAAAGAATTGCACACAAAGTTCCTCATACTACAGATTCAAAAGCATATGTGCAGGTTATATCTGATACTGGCAGAACCTAATTTCTCATTTATTGTTTGCTGGGATGCGTTACATTTTTTTTATCAGTTTCCAATTTAATAATCTGATTTATGCTATAAATTCATTTAAACTTTAATGCTGTGCAAAAGTCTTAAGCCACGGTTATTTCTTCATATTTTGCATAGGAGAAACCAGATTTTCAGCACTATCCACAATTCATGAAGCTCTTTCAAGGTTGTTTTTGGACATTGGCTGCTTTTAAATTAATTTTCAATCCATTTTTTTTTTTTTTTTGGTTAACCCACTTAACAATGAAGTATAAATTACTCAAAAATGGCAGCCAGACTTCAAAATTACTGAAGTAGTGTGGGGTCATCTTGACAGAGAAGAGAACAAAAGGCAGCCAACATCCAAAGAAGAATTTTCAATGTCCTTCAAAAAGCCTGGAGAACTATTCCTGAGGACTACTTAAAGAAATTACACAAAGTTGCCTCATAAAGTTCACACTGTACTGAAGAATAAAGTTACCAAATATTGACTTTCAAGCTCTGTTTTAATTTTATAAAATGCATTCGTGTATATTTGCACATTTTAATAAATTGCTACACCTATTTCCTGTAAAATATAAAGAAATTTGAGATTTTGCCACAGTACTGAACCACCAAATTAAATTGTATTAGACCAGTGCTAACTTCATGGATGTGGGGGCAGGGAAAAGGTCTTTGTAAGTGTGACTGAGGCAGCAAGGCTCATGGTGCCTTCCAGAAACGGGACATTAGAAGTGTTGTCTGCACTACTATGGGAATTCAGTAAATTTAAGGTTTTCCAACTTGATATTCATTTTTTTTTTTTTTTTTTGGTTTATTTTGTGCTGTTGATTTCTCCTGAGTAGAGTCCATGACTCACTATTGGTCCAACTTAACAAGCATGGAGTGTCGGAGTTTTCATGAATGCAGCCTGGAAACAGTTTTCTGACCGAGCTGAGCCAAATAAACTAAACAGACATATTCTAATTTATCAGATCATTCCATCAGGTGGAAATGACTTATGCATATTTTAAGTAGCACTTTATTATAAATTCAACACCTTGTCACAAGTTTACAGATGTCTTAACACCAGTTTGATTAATATACTCTGGGTTGTATAGTTTTAATAAACAAGATTTTAATAGTGGCATTTACTCAGAAATTTGTACAGGCATGCAGAGATGGGGGGGGGGGGGGGGGGGGGGGGCTTCTCGTCTGCAGGAAGCGTCTTATTTCACACCTGATCATTGAGAGGTGAAAAAGTTACGCTGTGATGCAAATGGTGTGTGACAGCTGAACAACAAGTACTAAAATGAGAAAAACAAAAATCTCTCATTATAATGTGTTCCTGCAGTTCAAGAAAATACAAACAGGAGCACTGTTTTTATGACAGCGTTCTGTAAATACTTTCTGTCGATTTCTCTGAAGAGGTCCATGTACTCTGGCAAAGGGGCGCAGAGTGACATCTGTCGTGGGGAGGGGGACTAACCTGCCACAGAACAATCTGTTGTGATGCTGATGATATTCTGAGTTCTTACTTCTCTGCAAAGGTAGTTTTTGCTCTTAAATTACTGTGGCAATTTACCAGAGATATGCAGTATTCATTTATTTTTCAGAGGTGCAATTTATATTTGAAAGAATAGCACAAAGTGGTTTGTTGCATTTTAAAATTATGTGGTCCATAATTATTTGTAAAAGGGTGATAGGACATCTATGTAACGTTTATAAATGTTATTAATGTGCTTATTTATTCATTTATCATCAGTCTTAAGAAAGCTGGGATAGGCATCATGAGGTTCCTGTATTTTAAGTCACACTCACACACAGTGTGATTAAAAGATACTAGAGAGGTATGTCTGTGGTTGGGGTTGAAATTCCGTGTTTGTGGGGCTGGGAGAGCTGTTACCATTGCCTTTAAGTGTGAAAACCAGATTAAACACTAATGCCACGTTAATTCTCTCCTGCCTGTCAGCAGTTTTTGTTACCAATAAATAAATAAATACTGCAGTATCCGGCTGGACACTTGTGTCTGTTGTTGCATTTGGTCGCTTTCACAGTGGAGAGAGTATTCACATGAATCACAGAGGAGAAAAACTAAGACGGGGGTGGTCAAACTTTTTTCAAGGAGGGCCAGATTTGATAATGTGAAAGTGCCCAAGGGCCAACAGTCCCTGATGACATTATTTTAAATAATAAAAGATACATGTAAATATTCTGTTATTTAATATTTTCATTGTCATGCAGCAAACAAACAAAAAGTAACCAAATGTAGAGCATTAAAGCTCTCTGAATTTCCAGCAGAAATTTAAAACATACAGAAACTGTTATTATAAATACACAGATTTTTATTTTACAGAATAACAGGTAATCATGGTCTGCCACTAGCTGGTCTGCCTGTCACTCAGGGCCAGGAGCATTGAGCTGGTTTCCACCCTTCTAGGCAGAGCCCAGACTCTCCCACTCCTCAGCTGTGCACCTGTATTCCATCCAGCCCCATCATCCACAGTATTTCAGGACCAGCTCAACATCCAGTCCCTGCTGGATTATCTGCTTCCTTGGAGCAGTAAACATGCTCAGACCTATACTGGTGTGCTTAACGTCATTTCTCTCTGTGCTCCCAGATTGGACTCTCCTGCCTGCCTCGGAGTGGACTACCTCTCCTGATACTGGACCAATCCCCCTTTGGACTCAACTGAAGGCTCACCTCCCTTTACGTCTACCTACCTGCTCACCCTCCCTTGGCACTCTTTCCTTTCCTTCAGTAAATGATCAGCTAGTGAATCAAGACCTCTGCTCTCTCCCTGGACCACCTGTCAAATCCCAACTTGAAACCTGGATCTGCAAAACCTGGCCAACCCCTGTGCCCTCTGACTTTAATCCCCGATCCCAGTGTATGAATAAAGAAACTAGTGGTTTAACAATAATTCCTCCTCTGTCGTCTCTCGGTTGGGTCTAGCGCGTGAGTCCATTGCCTGAGGTCAGCCAGGTCAGGACACAGGTAAAGTACTGACACTAATGTGAAGAGTATATATAAAATAAAGAAATCACCTGTTTTGCAAGTATCTTTACCCTTTAACTGTGGCGATCAGTGCCGATGCACCTCTTACCTGCCCTTACTTGCCGCAAACAGCTGATTAACACCGAACATATCACTGCTGAGATGTCTGATCAAACGCACTTTGAATTACCGTAATTATGTGACCATTTGTCCTATCCGAAAAAATCAAACAGTTTCTGAAAGCTGAGAAATTGTGCTTCACACCCAATTTGGGATTATTACAGTAAGGGTTTGCAAATGGGCCTGTGGTAAATAAAGGTTTCCTGACTGTGTTATTGTATCTACATTATAATCAATCCAGTCCCCTTTGGCCACTTCAACTATCTTTATAGAATTGTGATGTTATAGTTGTTGCAACTTCTGATTCCCCCGTCAGCAAGATCTGTCTGAAAAAAAGACATTTTTAATGTCAATGGCATTTTTTGCCCTGATAAATAAAAAACATATAAAAGTCACTTTGCCAAAAAGTTATTGCAGCTTCTACGTTGTGACAGGATTGTTTGGGGTGGCTGTAGCTCAGTAGGTAGAGCAGGTCACCTACTGATCGGAAGGTCAGCGGTTCGATTCCTGGCTACTCCAGGCTACATGCCAATGTATCCTTGGGCAAGATACTTAACCCCAAGTTGCTCTCCGACCATCCTGTCGGAGTATGAATGTGTGTGAATGCTAGTTAATTAAAAGCACTTAGCTTAGTATAAACATGGAAGTGCTTGTATGAATGTGAGTGCATGGGTAAATGTAAACATGTTGTGTAAGCACTTTGAGTGCTCTGACTGAGTAGAAAAGCGCTATATAAGAGCTAGTCCATTTACCATTTCTTTCTTGCTCATAATGAATTAATTTAATTATGAGAGATGTTCTCATAATTTTTTTGGCAAACACTAAAAATCACTTTTTGGCACAACCCCATTAAAAAGGCACAAAGAAGGAGATGCTGGTGTCGGCTGCAACATTCACTGACACACTGAAGCTCACTCGGCTACAGCTGCAGGTGAGATGGAGCACCAACAGGGTGAAGGGAGAAGAGAATAGAACATGCACAATCCCACTGCTCCCTGTCGTAAATGCGCTATTCGCTATTGACAGAACCCAGCAGTAATCAATTCACGTTTAAATTTTGCATTTACTTTTTAAAAAAAAAAACATTAGCAGTGCGTTCAAATAATTGTTTTCTGCTTTCATGTTCATTAGTCCTCCTTCTTACAATAACCATCGAGGGCAAGCAGCTTGTTTGGTGTGCACATCCTCTACTTTATTGTCTGTGAGCAAATATCAATATCAGTGTTTTACAGAAAGGGGTCACCATTATGATTCTGTTACAATTATAGAACCCCTGAGCAAACTTAAGATGTATGAATATACAGCGTAGTAGGCTGTAGATGAATGTGCTTCCATTATCACTGCTCCTCCTGGTGGATCCACAAGACATTACCACCAGTTTTCCAAAATGCAGCCCACGTCACAAGCAGGGAATTTTATTTTTCTTTCTTTTCCTAGCCTGTCATGTCTGGCAGTTTTCACAAATTGAATCATGATCCGAATGCATTATTGTACCAAACATATTTGCTTTTACAATACGAGCTATGTAAGTTCTCTATAGGCTACTCTTGTTAATGTTTTTCGTTTCTTTTATTCATTCATTTTGTTTATTGTCCACAAAATATGACTGCCAGGTCTGACAGGCAGGAAGGAAAGAGTGAGAAGTAGAAGAGAGGGGGAGGGGGGGGGGGGGGGGGGGGGGGGTAAAAAAGGAGGGAAGACAACAGAACAAATAAGGGGACAGACCTAGGTATACATATATACACATATACATATATATACATACACACGAATATATACGCACATACACACACACACACACAATCTTGCTGTGTTATGTTTTAATGTTTGTGTGTGTCTCTGTCATGAAACATAATCAATAATGAGGGTGAGAAGCCGCAACCACGCCCCCGGGATCTAGAGGTAAACAGGGAAAGACCCAGGGGACCCGGGCCATCCACAGCCTACCCGGGGGTCAGGAGACCTGCGGCTACACATCTCGATGACATTCGCAAGCAGACCCCAGAGGAGGAAGGAGGGAGACCCTAGACAAAGCTCCCATGGTCAAAAGGCAAGAGCATATTGAAACATATTGCAGCCTACTGGATAAAAAGTAGTGATAAAAATTTGGTACTTCTAGACTACCACTGCATTTTGGCTTTTGTAACATTTTTAAACGTATTCGTGAAAGTTTGTTTTTCCATAGAAATTTTGTCATGTTTGAGTCTAGTGTCTTAAACCATGCAACAGAAGATTTACTAAGGATCAGTGAGAACAAATAGTTAATTTTTGGCAAAACCATCATTTTAATGGTGGAAACTCTCCCCATGAGTGATATAAGTAAACTATTCCAATGTGTTAGATCATTCTCTATCATTTTTACTAGAGGAATGTGATTTAACCAATATTTAATGTGGCTTGACTGTAGTGAGGTGGTGGCGGTGTTCTGAAAATTACAATTCAGAGGCAAAACTGTTGATTTACTCCAGTTGATGGAGTAATCAGATATAGATGAGAACTTATCTATCAGTGTGATTGTCTTTATAAGAGAAGCTTGTGCATTCCCAAGGAAAAGTAATACATCATCAGCATAAAGGCTAAGTTTATGGTCTGTGTTTTCAGTTTGAATTCCTTTAATATTTGCATTTTCAGATTCAGATTCAGATTCAACTTTATTGTCATTGTGCAAAGTAAAAATACAGAGCCAACGAAATGCAGTAGCATCTAACCAGAAATGCAAGATAGGGATTATATACATCTGATGCTCAATTAAAGTGCAGGAGTAACCAGACAGGTAGAATAAAAGACATAAAAATTGAGACTATTAAACGGGTAACATTGATTGTACAGTGAATACACTAACCTATAGTTATAGAGAGAAAAGTTGAATAAATAAATAAAATTGGCTACATGAATAAATAATGAATGAGAGTAAACAAAATTAAGTATATGGCAAATATATACAGTATATACATTATTGTTGGGCTGGTGTAGATAGTGCAATAATACCATGTGCAAATTTACAGATTATACTAGTCCTGATAAAACATTTATAAGAACATTTATAAAAAGTACAAGGTTTAAGTATGATACGAAGTGCAGTAATGTTTTACAATGATGAACTGGAATTTAGCAGGGTTACAGCCTCAGGAAAAAAACTCTTCCTGAGCCTGCTGGTACGAGAGCGAAGGCACCTGTAACGCCTGCCAGACGGAAGTAGGGTGAAAAAACCATGATAAGGATGAGAGACATCCTTGATAATGTTCCTCGCTTTACCCAGGCACCGTTTACTGTAAATGTCCTGTATGGTGGGTAACTGAGTGCCGATGATACGTTGGGCAGTTTTAACCACCCGCTGAAGAGCTTTCCGGTCAGCTGCGGAGCAGTTGCCGTACCACACAGAGATGCAGTTTGTAAGAATGCTCTCAATGGTACAGCGGTAAAAGTCCACGAGTATTCTGGGACACAAGTAAGCTTTTTTGAGTCTCCGAAGAAAATAAAGGCGCTGTTGTGCCTTTCTGACCAGGACTGACGAGTTGAGGGACCAAGAGAGATCTTCAGAGATGTGGACGCCGAGGAATTTGAAGCTGGGCACCCGCTCTACTACTGCACCATTGATGCAGATGGGGGTGTGTGCCTGACTTGCAGTTCTTCTAAAGTCCACAATAATCTCTTTCATTTTCCCTGTGTTAAGCTCCAGGTTGTTGTCCTCACACCATGCAGCCAGATGCTGAACCTCCTCCCTGTAGGCCGTTTCATCGTTGTCTTTGATTAGGCCTATCACCGTAGTGTCGTCCGCGAACTTGATTATGGAGTTGGAACCGTAAAGAGGAACACAGTCATGGGTGAACAGGGAGTATAAGAGGGGACTCAGCACACAGCCTTGTGGCACGCCAGTGTTCAGGGTGATGGAGGCTGAGTGGAAGTTGCCTAACTTAACAGACTGGGGTCTATTAGTTAGAAAGTCCAGAATCCAATTACAGAGTGACGTACTGAGGCCAAGCTGACTAAGCTTTGAAATCAGCTTGGAAGGGATCACTGTGTTAAATGCTGAACTGAAATCAATGAAAAGCATTCTAACATAAGTGT
Organism: Archocentrus centrarchus; assembly: GCF_007364275.1. Lineage (NCBI taxonomy): Eukaryota > Metazoa > Chordata > Actinopteri > Cichliformes > Cichlidae > Archocentrus > Archocentrus centrarchus. Next base: position 7,377,278 of record NC_044365.1, on the reverse strand, counting down.
TATGGCAGTCCAGGGGGGTCAGTGTAATGTGAAGTGCAGTGGAGATAGCATCCTCTATTGACCTGTTGTGACGATAAGCAAATTGATGCTGATCTAATGTAGCGGGTAGACTGGCTTTCAGGTGAGAGAGGACTAGTCTTTCAAAGCACTTAGAGATAATGGGAGTGAGAGCAACAGGTCGGAAATCGTTCAGTACTGAAGCAGTTGAATGTTTTGGTACAGGCACGATGGTAGCTGTTTTGTCTTATTGCTGTTGTCAGTGGCTCAATAAAGATGACAAAAAGTGAGGGAGAGAGTGGGCAGCCCTGCCTGGTGCCCCACTGCAGACTGAAGCTTTGGGAAATAAGATCATTTGTTCTAACATGTGCATTTGGGGAGCTGTGTAGTGTTCTGATCCAGTTTATGAAGGATGAACCAAATCCAAATTTCTGTAGAACTACTAATAAAAATTTTCAGTTAACCCGGTCAAACTCATTCTCTGCATTTAAAGAAGCAACTGTAGTTTCTAAATTGTTAATGGAACAATAGTCTATTACATTTATTAGTCTGCGTGTATTATTGGCTGAGTGTCGACCCTTGATAAAACCTGTTTGATCTGGGTGTATTATGAGTGGAGTAATATTTTCTAAACTTCTAGCAAAGACTTTGCAAATTATTTTAAGGTCTTCATTTATGAGTGAGATTGGGCGGTAGCTGAACGGGAGTGTGGGGTCTTTGCCTGATTTAAGAAGCTGGCTAATGTTGGCAGAGTTTCTATTTGGAGATAATGTGAGATCATTCTGAATCTGAGTCACCGTTCTCAAAAAAGTGTGTGCTAGTTCAGACCAAAATTCTTTATAAAACTCAGGTGGAAAACCATCTGGACCTGGGGCTTTATTATTTGGGAGATGCTGTAGGGCTTCTTGGAATTCAAACAGTGAAAGAGGTGAGTCCAGAGCTGAACCTGTTTATCATTTAGTTTTGGTAAATTTATACTGTTAAGAATAAGGGGATTTCATTTTGGCCAAGGATCCATCAGCCACAGAACTGCCAAAGTCCTTTCAAGGATCGGCCAACAATTTTAAGTGGCTATATCTGTAGGTGAGGACCAGTAAATTCACTGCTTTAACTTCAAACTTAACTCTTTCTTTACCACAAGAGACTCTACAGTGTTAACATGTATACAGACCCTGCACTAATGAATCTCCCACTCCATTCTTCTATCAATCCCGAAATGCTACTCACAACAAAATGTGATGCACTGTGTATTCACTGTGTATTCTGACACCCTTTTATCAGAACCAGCATGAACTTTTTCATCAATTTGATCTATAGTAGCTCGCCTGTTGGATCGGACCACATGGGCCAGGCTTCATTTCCCACATACATCAGTGAGCCTTGGCTGCCCATTACCCTGGTTCACCACTGTACCTTCCTTGGACCACTTTTGATAAATAGTGACCACTGCAGAACAGGAATACCCCACAAGAGCTACAATTTTAGAGATGCTCTGACCCAGTTGTCTAGCCATCTTCAACGTGCTCATTTTTCAAATTTTCGTGATTCTAACACATTATCTTTATGGACAAAATGTTCACTTGCTCCCTAATGTATCCCACCCACCAACATCCCCTTCGAAGGCATAGCGTTTTGGAGCTAAATGCGCATGCGCTCTCGTGTAGTGTAAATGAAATCAGTGTTTTTGAGCTGTACTGTGTTGTTGAATTTGAGCAGAATAACATGAAACACAATTAGTTAATCTCTCTTTGCTTTTAACTGGGATATTTTGTAATGAGCAGACAGACATTAAACGCAGTGGTGAGCGTTTTAAAGGCTGGTCATTGGCGAAAGCCTCGAGCTCCAAGGGGAGAGAAGCTAGAGACTTGAGGCTCCAGCATAGCACGAACAGTTCAGAAACAATTTGAAATGAGAGAAAAAAAAAAAAAAAGCTATTTATTAACTGATTAAGTTATATTTTAGACTGCTTATTGCTAGCGGATCTATTCTGACCCAAAGTGCAAACATGACTAGTTCCGCATGACAGATTCACAGCAGACAGCTGCTCCCCCTCTTCCTCTTCCGGCACATATATATAGATGAAATATACCTTCTAAAACATGAGAACATGCTTTGATAATGAGAATTTATCAAAGCAAAGTCTCCATACTGACCTGCTCCAGATAACGTAACACTAACATTAAGCTAATGTTATTTGCTTACTTTACAATAAGGATATGGCCCACAGTGGCCCTTGTGGGCCTGCCCACAGTTGCCCTTTACGGGTCCCAAGAGAGTTTGCTGTTTGCTGGGTTCATTCTCTTCCCAAAAAAAAAAATCAAACTGAAGGAGCAGAAAGTACAAAAGGTACAAAATAGAACATCAATAATTTGATCTAAAAATGGTCCCCATGTTAAAAATGGTCCACTTGTGCATGAGAAGCTGATCTCAAAAGGGAGCTCAGCCTAATTTAAACGAGGTAAGGTTCTTAAATTTCAAGACTGAGAGAGCCAGAAGAGGTGCAGCTGTCAGGAACCACATGGCATTCGTCCATTAAACTGAACCTGCAGCTAAATAGTGGCAGCTAGACACAGTTTGAGTCAGCACTGTCTCACAAGGCCAAATGTGGCTCAGAGAAACTACAGATATAAAACCCTTATTGTCAGTGTAGTGGTTGACACAGTCATCTAACTAGGAAAAGATCCCTGGTTTTGGACTGAGAGGAGACACATATTCCTTGGGGTTGCATCAAGAAGGGCATCTAGTTTAAAAAACTCCAAACTCAAACATGAGGCCGCTTCTGAATGAGCAGAAAGTAGCTTTTAGGGTGAATTGTTGTGTGAACACTTTTTAGGCCTGTTGGTTGGATTGTTATTATGAAAATTGCTTCTCGGCCAGTTCTCATCTGGATATAAACCATTTTTTCTTTTAAAAATAAAATAAAAACACATCAATTTAATCTTAGTCTGAACCCAGCATGTCTATTTTCAAAAATCTTTACTCTGTATTTTTGTTTAAAGATTTTTTTTTCATGTTGGAAAGTTTTATATTTTTTGGTCTCACTGCTTAAAGCCCAGCCATGGTGGCTGACTCAACATACTGTAAGTTGTATTAAATGAGCTCCACTGGGTGTTGCTATGGTGGGTCTCAGTTTTAAGTAACCTGGTGAGTGCTGAGTAAGTTCTGTCAGCTACAGGAAGAAAAAAACCTCTAAAACAGGCTAGAGCGGTTAAGGGGAGAAACAATTAATTATCTCAATAAAACAAGATCAGGAGAAACAGATAGGTAAAAATTCAAAGTCAAACACTATATATATATATATATATATATATATATATATATATATATATATATATATATATATATATATATATATATATATATATAAGAGGCTTCCTACAGGCCTTTCATGATTTAAAGTCAAACAATAGGCACAAAGCACCCTCTCACTAAAGAGATCAAAAGCCACCAAGCTTAATTTCCTGCACACAGACAGCCTGAAACCTGTCCAAATAGCCCACTGATGCTAGTGATGCCTCTTCTTAAATGTACTTACAGGTGTGGATAAAACTAAGCCTAAATACCTGCTGCAGAGGGTAGGCCAGACAACACACACATGTAGTTAAGATGTATATGAAAAATAACACTGGTCAACAATGACTTTGCTAACTGGAGAAAAATACCTGATATAAGGTATTTCAGGTATGCTGATTCCAAATCTATAATCAGGATTTCTCTAGCACATCAGGTTCTTGAGTTATGCACATGTCAATATTTAGCTAATGTATTGCTGTACTGGCGCTTCTCACACAAATGTAGAGTGTGCTAAGATTTTCTCATTTTGAAATTGAACAGAATTTTGCAATAATTTGGGTGATTTTGGGGTGCTGAATCCAAATATGGTCATTAAAATTCAATCAACTAAAATTTAACTGCCAATACTGAGAATCAACAATGCCAGAAATTTGTCATTTCTTATAGTGACACTTTGATCTGCCACTAGATAAAAACGAAGTTTTAGTGCTACATCAAGTGATGGAATAGTGTTTCTGGGGCAGTCCAAAGTGATGCCAAGCTTAAAGCTAGGATCTTTGATGGACCCCGAGTCCATGAGCTTATTAGAGACAAAAACTTTCCATCTAAGCTCAGACCCCTTGAACTAAGAGCATGGGAATCATTTGTTCAGGTGGTACAGAATTTCTTGGGCAACAAAACCACAAACTATGAAGAACTAGTTGATGACATGCTCATATCAAAATGTCACTTAAGATTCATTTCCTTCACTCTCATCTTGACTTCTTTCCACCCAGTTTAGGTGATGTGAGCGATGAGCATGGAGAAAGGTTCCATCAAGATATCTCTGAAATTGAGACCAGGTACCAGGGGCGCTGTAACACAAACATGATGGTGACTACTGCTGGTTTCTACAGCATTAAACCTCAGTGAAGCACAAGCTCAAGTGTTTGTCACACTTTTGAACTGTTTAGATTCCTCATATGAGTGATTTTGGTATCTGTGTATTCTTATTTTTTTAAGATATTTTTTTGGCTTTATTTGATAGTTTTCCAGTGGAGATAGACAGGAAGGCAGGGAGGAGAAACAGGGGAAGACGCAGCAAATGTCGACAGGCCGGGACTCGAACCTGTGCCGGCCGCACATCCAAGTGGCATACATGGTCGCCTGTTCACACCCTGAGCTATCCTGATACCTCTTTTTTTGGTGTACTTTTCTAATAAAATCATTGATGTCGAGTTTGGCGATTGGCATTTATTGGCATAGTTACGTAACTCTCGATCCTGACGTGCTTGAGAAATTCTGTTTGCATATTTGGAATTACCCAAATTAGTAAAAGTCAGTTGTTTTTCCTCAGACAGCAGACAAAAAGGTTTTTTTTTTTTTTTTTTTGTTGACCAGTGTAATCTAATTTAAAATAGATGTTATAGTAAGTTTCAAATGATCACCTGGAACATTCAGCTTCTTTGCCATGTTGCATAAGTTTTATTTATTTAGAAATTTGGATACTGTGTAAAATATAAATAAACACAGTGTAATACACGTACATTCAATTCAATTCAATTCAATTCAATTTTATTTATATAGCGCCAAATCACAACAAACTGTCGCCTCAAGGCGCTTTGTATTGTGGGTAAAGACCCTACAATAATACAGAGAAAACCCAACAGTCAAAACGACCCCCTATGAGCAGCACTTGGTGACAGTGGGAAGGAAAAACTCCCTTTTAACAGGAAGAAACCTCCAGCAGAACCAGGCTCAGGGAGGGGCAGTCATCTGCCGCGACCGGTTGGGCTGAGGGGAGAGAAAGACATGCTGTGGAAGAGAGCCAGAGATTAATATCAATTAATGATTAAATGCAGAGTGGAGTATAAACAAAGAAAATAAGGTGAATGAGAAACAGTGCATTATGTGAACCCCCCAGCAGACTAGGCCTATAGCAGCATAACTAAGGGATGGTTCAGGGTCACCTGATCCAGCCCTAACTATAAGCTTTATCATAAAGGAAAGTTTTAAGCCTAATCTTAAAAATAGAGAGGGTGTCTGTCTCCCGAATCTAAGCTGGAAGCTGGTTCCCCAGAAGAGGGGCCTGAAAGCTGAAGGCTCTGCCTCCCATTCTACTCTTAAGTATCCTAGGAACCACAAGTAAGCCAGCAGTCTGAGAGCGAAGTGCTCTGTTGGGGTGATATGGTACTATGAGGTCTTTGAGATAAGATGGTGCCTGATTATTCAAGACCTTGTATGTGAGGAGAAGAATTTTAAATTCTATTCTAGATTTAACAGGGAGCCAATGAAGAGAAGCCAATATGGGAGAAATATGCTCTCTCTTTCTAGTCCCTGTCAGTACTCTAGCTGCAGCATTTTGGATCAGCTGAAGGCTTTTCAGGGAGCTTTTAGGACAGCCTGATAATAATGAATTACAATAATCCAGCCTAGAAGTAATAAATGCATGAATGAGCTTTTCAGCATCACTCTGAGAAAGGATGTTTCTAATTTTAGAAATATTGCGCAAATACAAAAAAGCGGTCCTACATATTTGTTTAATATGTGCATTGAAGGACATATCCTGGTCAAAAATGACTACAAGATTTCTCACAGTGTTACTGGAGGCCAAAGTAATGCCATCCAGAGTAAGTATCTGGTTAGACACCATGTTTCTAAGATTTGTGGGGCCGAGAACAAGAATTTCAGTTTTATCTGAATTTAGAAGCAGGAAATTAGAGGTCATCCAGGCCTTAATATCTTTAAGACATTCCTGCAGTTTAACTAATTGATGTGTGTCATCTGGCTTCATTGATAGGTAAAGCTGAGTATCATCTGCATAACAATGAAAATTGATGCAGTGCTTTCTAATAATACTGCCTAAGGGAAGCATGTATAATGTAAATACAATTGGCCCTAGCACAGAACTCTGTGGAACTCCATAATTAACCTTAGTGTGTGAAGAAGACTCCCCATTTACATGAACAAATTGGAGTCTATTAGATAAATATGATTCAAACCACTGCAGTGCAGTACCTTTACTACCTATAGCAAGCTCTAATCTCTGTAATAAAATGTTATGGTCAACAGTATCAAAAGCTGCACTGAGGTCCAACAGGACAAGAACAGAGATGAGTCCACTGTCAGAGGCTCTAAGAAGATCATTTGTAACCTTCACTAATGCTGTTTCTGTACTGTGATGAATTCTGAAACCTGACTGAAACTCTTCAAATAAACCGTTCCTCTGCAGATGATCAGTTAGCTGTTTTACAACTACTCTTTCAAGAATCTTTGAGAGAAAAGGAAGGTTGGAGATTGGCCTATAATTAGCTAAGACAGCTGGGTCAAGTGATGGCTTTTTAAGCAAAGGTTTAATTACAGCCACCTTGAAGGTCTGTGGTACATAGCCAACTAATAAAGACTGATTGATCATTTTTAAGATTGAAGCATCAATAATTGGAAAGACTTCTTTGAACAGTCTAGTAGGAATGGGATCTAACAAACATGTTGCTGGTTTGGAGGAAGTAACTATTGAAGTTAACTCAGAAAGATCAACTGGAGCAAAAGAGTCTAAACAAATACCAGCAATGCTGAAAGCAGCCGAACATGAAGAATAATCTTTGAGATGGTAATGAATAATTTTTTCTCTAATGTCTAAAATTTTATTTGTAAAGAAATCCATGAAGTCACTACTAGTTAACGTGAAAGGAATACTCGGCTCTACAGAGCTCTGACTCTTTGTCAGCCTGGCTACAGTGCTGAAAACAAACCTGGGGTTGTTCTTATTTTCTTCAATTAATGATGAATAGTAAGATGTCCTAGCTTTACGGAGGGCTTTTTTATAGAGCAACAAACTCTTTTTCCAGGCTAAATGAGCATCTTCTAATTTAGTGAGACGCCATTCCCTCTCCAGCTTTCGGGTTAACTGCTTTAAGCTGTGCGTTTGTGAATTATACCACGGAGTCAGGCACTTCTGATTTGAAGCTTTCCTTTTCAGAGGAGCCACAGTATCCAAAGTTATACGCAGTGAGGATGTAAAACCTTTGACGAGATAATCAACCTCACTGGGAGCAGAGTTTAGGTAGCTGCTCTGCACTGTGTTGGCACATGGCACTGAAGAGCATAACAATGAAGGAATTAGATCCTTAAACTTAGTTACAGCACTTTCAGAAAGACTTCTACTGTAATAAAACTTATTCCCCACTGCTGTGTAATCCATTAAAGTAAATGTAAATGTTACTAAGAAATGATCAGACAGGAGGGGGCTTTCAGGGAATACTGTTAAGTCTTCAGTTTCTATGACATATGTTAGGACAAGATCCAGAGTATGATTAAAGTGGTGGGTGGGCTCCTTTACATTTTGAGAGAAGCCAATTGAATCTAACAATAGATTAAATGCAGTGTTGAGGCTTTCATTCTCAGCATCTACATGGATGTTAAAATCACCCACTATAATTATTTTATCTGAACTGAACACTAAATCAGATAAAAAGTCTGAGAAATCAGACAGAAACTCTGAGTAAGGACCAGGTGGACGATAGATAATAACAAATAAAACAGGTTTTTGATTTTCCCAATTAGGATGGACAAGACTAAGAGTCAGGCTTTCAAAAGAATGAAAACTTTGTCTGGGTCTTTGATTAATTAATAAGCTGGAATTGAAGATTGCAGCTAATCCTCCTCCTCGACCTGTGCTTCGAGCATTCTGACAGTTACTGTGACTCGGGGGTGTTGATTCATTTAAACTAACATATTCATCCTGCTGTAACCAGGTTTCTGTAAGGCAGAATAAATCAATACGTTGATCAATTATTAAATCATTTACTAATAGGGACTTGGAAGAGAGAGACCTAATGTTTAACAATCCACATTTAATTGTTTTATTCTTTGGTGCAGTTGATGAAGCTGTATTATTTATTAGGGCCCGAGCACGAACTGTGCGAAGGCCCTATTGTAATTGCTTCGTTTATTAGGGCCCGAGCACGAACTGTGCGAAGGCCCTATTGTAATTGCTTCGTTTATTATTATTATTATTATTATTTTTTTTTTTTTTTTTTTATTTTTATTCAGGCAAATGAATTGGCTTTTTGGGGGCTTTATCATATTCAAAAACTCATGAAACTTTGCACATGCGTCACACCTGGTGAAAATTTAAGTATTTTAATGGGCTCGGGCAAGGGCGCGCCCAAATGGCTCGCTAGCGCCCCCTAAACTGGAGCCCCACCGCTGTGTTTCATGTACATGAATGAAACTTCATACACATGTATATCATGTCCAGGCGCACAAAAAATCCTCTTGGAGCCATGCCCTAAACCCAACAGGAAGTCCGCCATTTTGAATTAATTATGCAAATTTGGCGATTTGCAGCCCTCACACTTTTTCTAATAACTCAGAGGTTTTAGACGTTATCATCTTCATATTTGGTTTGTCTAACCTACACCCCCAGGGGAATCTAAATCTCGAAAATGGTGAGTTTTTGCCAAGGGGGAGGGGTCCTTATGCCCCTTTGAACTTTGATCATTCGCCATGAAATTTGGATTGCCTCTCATTCATACCTACATGATCCAATGTGCATCAAACTTCTCCAGTAGGATGAGGGTGCCCCCCTGAACACATACATATGACAATATTTAATATCAGTCGCAGCGCCACCTAGTGGGAACAGGAAATGTCATATTTTACACTTGGAGGTCCAGCTCCAAGGTGGTTTAGCAGAACCATCTCAAATTTCACCTGGAAAGCCTTAAGAAGTTGGACTTACTGTGTTTTCAAAACTGTGAGTTTTTGACAAAAGGGCGTGACCCTTATGGGACGGCAAAGTTTGATGATTCGCCATGAACACAAAAATGGCTGTAACTCAAAGCCAACTTGCCCAATCTGGCTCAAACTTCAGTGGTGTGATAAGCATGCTGCCCTGAACACACTCATATGCATAAAGTCCATAAACGTTAGAGCGCCGCCTAGTGGCAGCTCGGAATATCTTAAAATAGCATGTTTTTGAGTAGCCCCGGAGCTACGTTTTATCTACATGTATGAAAATGTACAGGCTCATGTAGCATACTAAGACGTACAAAAAAGTCTCTTGGACCCATACCCCAAACCCTACAGGAAGTCGGCCATCTTCAATTGAAGGTGTCAATTTTTGCGATTTCCACGCCTGCTATTTGAACGAACTCGTCCTAGGGCATTTCACCCACTGACACCAAATTGGCTCCAGATCATCTACACAAGTAGCCCATCAAATATTGTGGAAATCTTTACAAAATATTAAACGGCCTTGTCACACCAGGCCATTACATTTGGCCTTTGTTTTTCTCCCTCACCACCAAAATTGTTTGTGCACTTGTTCGCACATGCTTTGTCTGATCAGGCTGAAAATTTAATCACTCATGTACACACCCAGGCTGAATCCATAACTACAGATTCAAGACTGTAGGCGCAATAGCGCCCCCTACAGAAGCAAATGAAAATTTGTATGACCGTCCACAGAATTAGTTTTGCTCTGAAATACATGAAATATCTTTCACCATTCCTTACAAAATCCTCATCTATTTGATAAGCCTCCTGCCCTGAACACATTGATATGCATAAAGTCCATAAACGTTAGAGCGCCCCCTACTGGCAGCTTTAAATATCATAATATACCATGTTTTTTAGCTAGCCCCTGAGTTACATTTTATCTACAGCTCTGAAATTTTGCACACTCATGTAACATCCTAAGACATACAAAAAAGTCTCTTGGAGCCATACTCCAAACCCTACAGGAAGTCCAGCATCTTCAATTGAAAGTGTCAATTTTTGCCATTTTCAGGCCTGCTATTTGAATGAACTCCTCCTAGGGCATTTCACCCAGTGAGACCAAATTGGCTCCACATCATCTAGACAAACAGCCCATCAAAAAAGTCAATCAGACCCATGCCCTATTTTGCATGCTGGAGCCGTGACCACACCCCCAAATATTCCATTGCGTCTATGCCGAGAGCAAAAGATACCTTTTCCTATAAAAGAATTCAACTTTCTAGAGACCCATCACGATCACAAAACCTCCGAGTGCGGCACGGGTCGACGAGCGCCACAGGTCGACGCGCGCGGAGTGCGAGGGCCCGATATCACCGCTTGCGGTTTTAATTAGGGCCCGAGCACGAACTGTGCGAAGGCCCTATTGTAATTGCTTCGTTTATTATTATTATTATTTTTTTTTTTTTTTTTTTTTATTATTCAGGCAAATGAATTGGCTTTTTGGGGGCTTTATCATATTCAAAAACTCATGAAACTTTGCACATGCGTCACACCTGGTGAAAATTTAAGTATTTTAATGGGCTCGGGCAAGGGCGCGCCCAAATGGCTCGCTAGCGCCCCCTAAACTGGAGCCCCACCGCTGTGTTTCACGTACATGAATGAAACTTCATACACATGTATATCATGTCCAGGCGCACAAAAAATCCTCTTGGAGCCATGCCCTAAACCCAACAGGAAGTCCGCCATTTTGAATTAATTATGCAAATTTGGCCATTTGCAGCCCTCACACTTTTTCTAATAACTCAGAGGTTTTAGACGTTATCATCTTCATATTTGGTTTGTCTAACCTACACCCCCAGGGGAATCTAAATCTCGAAAATGGTGAGTTTTTGCCAAGGGGGAGGGGTCCTTATGCCCCTTTGAACTTTGATCATTCGCCATGAAATTTTGATTGCCTCTCATTCATACCTACATGATCCAATGTGCATCAAACTTCTCCAGTAGGATGAGGGTGCCCCCCTGAACACATACATATGACAATATTTAATATCAGTCGCAGCGCCACCTAGTGGGAACAGGAAATGTCATATTTTACACTTGGAGGTCCAGCTCCAAGGTGGTTTAGCAGAACCATCTCAAATTTCACCTGGAAAGCCTTAAGAAGTTGGACTTACTGTGTTTTCAAAACTGTGACTTTTTGACAAAAGGGCGTGACCCTTATGGGACGGCAAAATTCAATGATTCGCCATGAACACAAAAATGGCTGTAACTCAAAGCCAACTTGCCCAATCTGGCTCAAACTTCAGTGGTGTGATAAGCATGCTGCCCTGAACACATTCATATGCATAAAGTCCATAAACGTTAGAGCGCCGCCTAGTGGCAGCTCGGAATATCTTAAAATAGCATGTTTTTTGAGTAGCCCCGGAGCTACGTTTTATCTACATGTATGAAAATGTACAGGCTCATGTAACATCCTAAGACGTACAAAAAAGTCTCTTGGACCCATACCCCAAACCCTACAGGAAGTCGGCCATCTTCAATTGAAGGTGTCAATTTTTGCGATTTCCACGCCTGCTATTTGAACGAACTCGTCCTAGGGCATTTCACCCACTGACACCAAATTGGCTCCAGATCATCTACACAAGTAGCCCATCAAAAGTTATTCAGGGTTTTGTAGAATATTGAACGGTGTTGCCATGGCAACCCTCTGAATTTGGACTTTTTTCAATTTCAAATTCACAGAGATTCTAAACATCAGCCCCTGGGCTGTGCTTTCTCTATGTACCTGAAAATGTGCCTGCTGATGTAAAATGCTAACATCTACAAAAAAGTCTCTTGGACCGATAGCCGAAACACAACAGGAAGTCAGCCACGTTCACTTTAAAGTGTCATTTTTGCAGCATTTTTCGCCTTTTCCAGGCCTTTTTGCCTCAACTCCTCCTAGGGCATTTGACCCAGTGAGACCAAAATGGCTCCAGATCATCCACACAAGTAGCCCATCAAAAGATATTCATGGTTTTGTAGAATATTGAACGGTGTTGCCGTAGCAACCCTCTGAATTTGGACTTTTTTTCCATTTCAGGCCCAGATAGGTTCTAAACATCAGCCCCAGGGCAGTGCTTGGTCTGTGTACCTGAAATCGTGCATGCTGAAGTAAAATCCTAAGACGTACAAAAAAGTCTCTTGGACCGATAGCCGAAATCCAACAGGAAGCCTGACATGTTCTAATTAAGGTGTCATTTTTGCAGCATTTCTCACATTTTTCAGGCCTGCTATTTGAATCATCTTCTACTACAGCTTTTCATCCAGTCACACCAAAATGGCTCCAGATCATCTACACAAGTAGCCCATCAAAAGATATTCATGGTTTTGTAGAATATTGAACGCTGTTGCCGTAGCAACCCTCTAAATGTGGGATTTTACTCATATACCACAGTGCACCAAATTGTTACATCTCTGACATACATTGTCCGATCTGCCTCAAACTTCACAGGCTTAATGGGAGGGTAAGGGAGACCGGACACACCCCTCTATCAGCTTTGTTTCACACTCATAACGCCACCTAGTGGCAACAGGAAATCAGTAGGACACTGATACTCATCATCCTATGGTCATTACAGTTTCATTGATGGCTGCAGGCATTACATAGAGCATTGTGACATATTAATTAGTGGGCACTCACCGACGCCACCTAGTGGGAGCGGGAGACGATCGACGCGAAGTACGGCTAGCCTGCTGAGCCGTCAGCAGCCGGGTGAGCCAGCTACTCTCTCGTCTGCGAGAACCTCCGAGCGCGGTTCGGCTGGAGCGTGCCACGGGTCGACGCGCGGCTTGGCTGGAGCGCGCCAGGGGTCGACGCGCGCCGGGTGCGAGGGCCCGCTCATCGCCGCTTGCGGCTTTAATTATTATTTTTTTTTTTTTATTATTCAGGCAAATGAATTGGCTTTTTGGGGGCTTTATCATATTCAAAAACTCATGAAACTTTGCACATGCGTCACACCTGGTGAAAATTTAAGTATTTTAATGGGCTCGGGCAAGGGCGCGCCCAAATGGCTCGCTAGCGCCCCCTAAACTGGAGCCCCACCGCTGTGTTTCACGTACATGAATGAAACTTCATACACATGTATATCATGTCCAGGCGCACAAAAAATCCTCTTGGAGCCATGCCCTAAACCCAACAGGAAGTCCGCCATTTTGAATTAATTATGCAAATTTGGCGATTTGCAGCCCTCACACTTTTTCTAATAACTCAGAGGTTTTAGACGTTATCATCTTCATATTTGGTTTGTCTAACCTACACCCCCAGGGGAATCTAAATCTCGAAAATGGTGAGTTTTTGCCAAGGGGGAGGGGTCCTTATGCCCCTTTGAACTTTGATCATTCGCCATGAAATTTTGATTGCCTCTCATTCATACCTACATGATCCAATGTGCATCAAACTTCTCCAGTAGGATGAGGGTGGCCCCCTGAACACATACATATGACAATATTTAATATCAGTCGCAGCGCCACCTAGTGGGAACAGGAAATGTCATATTTTACACTTGGAGGTCCAGCTCCAAGGTGGTTTAGCAGAACCATCTCAAATTTCACCTGGAAAGCCTTAAGAAGTTGGACTTACTGTGTTTTCAAAACTGTGAGTTTTTGGCAAAAGGGCGTGACCCTTATGGGACGGCAAAGTTCGATGATTCGCCATGAACACAAAAATGGCTGTAACTCAAAGCCAACTTGCCCAATCTGGCTCAAACTTCAGTGGTGTGATAAGCATGCTGCCCTGAACACACTCATATGCATAAAGTCCATAAACGTTAGAGCGCCGCCTAGTGGCAGCTCGGAATATCTTAAAATAGCAAGTTTTTTGAGTAGCCCCGGAGCTACGTTTTATCTACATGTATGAAAATATACATGCTCATGTAACCTACTAAGACGTACAAAAAAGTCTCTTGGACCCATACCCTAAACCCTACAGGAAGTCGGCCATCTTCAATTGAAGGTGTCAATTTTTGCGATTTCCACGCCTGCTATTTGAACGAACTTGTCCAGGCATTTCACCCAGTGACACCAAATTGGCTCCAGATCATCTACACAAGTAGCCCATCAAAAGTTATTCAGGGTTTTGTAGAATATTGAACGGTGTTGCCATGGCAACCCTCTGAATTTGGACTTTTTTCAATTTCAAATTCACAGAGATTCTAAACATCAGCCCCTGGGATGTGCTTTCTCTATGTACCTGAAAATGTGCCTGCTGATGTAAGATGCTAACGTCTACAAAAAAGTCTCTTGGACCGATAGCCGAAACCCAACAGGAAGTCAGCCACGTTCACTTTAAAGTGTCATTTTTGCCGCATTTTTCGGCTTTTTCAGGCCTTTTTGCCTCAACTCCTCCTAGCGCATTTGACCCAGTGAGACCAAAATGGCTCCAGATCATCCACACAAGTAGCCCATCAACACATATTCATGGTTTTGTAGAATATTGAACGGTGTTGCCGTAGCAACCCTCTGAATTTGGACTTTTTTTCCATTTCAGGCCCAGATAGGTTCTAAACATCAGCCCCAGGGCAGTGCTTGGTCTGTGTACCTGAAATCGTGCATGCTGAAGTAACATCCTAAGACGTACAAAAAAGTCTCTTGGACCGATAGCCGAAATCCAACAGGAAGCCTGACATGTTCTAATTAAGGTGTCATTTTTGCAGCATTTTTCACATTTTTCAGGCCTGCTATTTGAATCATCTTCTACTACAGCTTTTCATCCAGTCACACCAAAATGGCTCCAGATCATCTACACAAGTAGCCCATCAAAAGATATTCATGGTTTTGTAGAATATTGAACGGTGTTGCCGTAGCAACCCTCTAAATGTGGGATTTTACTCATATACCACAGTGCACCAAATTGTTACATCTCTGACATACATTGTCCGATCTGCCTCACACTTCACAGGCTTAATGGGAGGGTAAGGGAGACTGGACACACCCCTCTATCAGCTTTGTTTCACACTCATAACGCCACCTAGTGGCAACAGGAAATCAGTAGGACACTGATACTCATCATCCTATGGTCATTACAGTTTCATTGATGGCTGCAGGCATTACATAGAGCATTGTGACATATTAATTAGTGGGCACTCACCGACACCACCTAGTGGAAGCGGGAGACGATCGACGCGAAGTACGGCTAGCCTGCTGAGCTGTCAGCAGCCGGGTGAGCCAGCTACTCTCTCGTCTGCGAGAACCACCGAGCGCGGTTCGGCTGGAGCGTGCCACGGGTCGACGCGCGGCTTGGCTGGAGCGCGCCAGGGGTCGACGCGCGCCGGGTGCGAGGGCCCGCTCATCGCCGCTTGCGGCTTTAATTGTTTTTGAATTTTTATGCTTAAATAGTTTTTTGCTGATTTTAGCTTTGGTTTTTGGTGGTCTGGGAGCAGGCACCGACTCTATGGGGATGGGGTTTTGGGGGGATGGCAGGAGGAGAGAAGCTGCAGAGAGGCGTGTAAGACTGCAACTCTGCTTCCTGGTCTCAACCCTGGGTAGTCAGTTTTTAGGAGGGTTAACCCCTTAACTGGCGGCTAAAAAAAACAAAAAACGCCTGAAAAAGCATACCCAAATTAAATCAGCTGCTGTTCCTGAACTCTTTGGAGTACACACAAAAGTTTAGTGTCTTTGCGAAGCAGACAACCTATATTTTTCATTTATGTAGTCAAAAGCACTGTAACTGTAATGAGTTTGTAGCTATTAAGTTTGGAACACAGAAAAAGTAGACAATTTTTGCCTCGCCTAGATTTTTCCTGATTGTTATCATGTAACTACACACTGAATATAGAAGGTATCGACTGGAAAATACATTGGAGCTGTAGAATGAAGTCTTTTTGTCGTGCATTTCGAATTTCATCAAGATAAGAGATAAGATAAGATAAGATAAAACTTTAATGATCCCACGACGGGGAAATTTGTGCATTACAGCAGCTCAATACAGAGAAAAAATGAAAAGGATGAGTAAGAACAAATAACTAAACTAAAAACTAAAACTAAAATTCAATAGAATAAAATAAAATAGCAAAAAACTATACACATATACATAAGCACTATATATATATATATATATATATATATATATATATATATATATATATATATTTACATATACACACATATACACACACGTCAAACACTATATAAAGATATCAAAATATTATATACATTTGTAGCCGGTAAGGTACACAGCATACACGGTATGCATTATATGGGTGAGTGTAATAAATAAAATGTATCTGACTGTATGGATAAAGTGATGGCAGTGTAGGTAAAGTGTCCAAGTGACTCAAGACATTATGATGCGTTATACAGTCTAACTGCTGTTGGGATAAATGACCTGTGAAAGCGCTCCTTCCTGCAGCGAGGATGTTTCAGTCTCTGACTGAAGGAGCTGCTCAGTTCACCCACGGTCTCATGCAGAGGGTGATGGGGGTTGTCCATGATGGATGTCAGCTTTGCTAACATCCTCCTCTCACCCACCACCATCACAGACTCCAGAGGACATCCCAACACAGAGCTAGACCTCAGTACCAGTTTGTCGATCCTGCTCCTGTCCCTTTCGGTGCATCCACCCCCCCAGCAGGCCACTGCGTAGAAAAGGGCAGATGCTACCACTGAGTCATAAAAAGTCTTTAACAGAGTCCTGCAGACACCAAAGGACCTCAGTCTCCTCAGCAGGTGGAGTCGACTCTGGCCCTTCTTATACAGGACGTCTGTGTTTGTACTCCAGTCCAGCTTGTTATTGAGATGAACACCCAGGTACTTGTAGGAGACCACTGTCTCAATGTCCTTTCCCTGGATGTTCACCAGTGCTGTAGGGGGTGGCTTCCTCCTGAAGTCTATGATCATCTCCTTCGTCTTGCTGGCGTTGATTTGGAGTGCGTTGTTCTCACACCAGCCGACAAAGTCACTGATGACCCCCCTGTATTCCTGGTCGTTCCCATCTGATACGCATCCGATGATGGCCGTATCATCTGAGAACTTCTGTAGGTGGCAGTGGTCCGAGTTGTACCTGAAGTCTGAGGTGTACAGACTGAACAGGAAGGGTGAGAGGACAGTGCCCTGTGGCACCCCCGTGCTGCAGACTACTACATCAGACACACAGTCATGGCACCTCACATACTGTGGTCTGTTGGTGAGGTAGTTGATGATCCATGCCGTCAGCTGCTTGTCCACTCCGGCTCCCTCCATCTTCCCTCTCAGTAGTGCAGGCTGGATGGTGTTGAAAGCACTGGAGAAGTCAAAGAACATGACCCTCACAGTGTTCCCTGCCTGCTCTAGGTGAGAGAGGGATCTGTGCAGCAGGTAGATGACGGCATCATCCACCCCGATGCCAGGCTGGTAGGCGAACTGCAGGGGGTCCAGCGCTGAGCTCACCAGTGGGCGGAGGTGGTGCAGGATGAGCCTCTCCATGGTCTTCATCAGGTGAGAAGTCAAGGCCACAGGTCTGTAGTGGTTGGACTCCCTGGGATGTGCGATCTTTGGCACTGGAACTATGCAGGAAGTCTTCCACAGTTCAGGAACCCTCTCCAGATTCAGGCTCAGGTTGAAGATGTGCAGGACCACCTGACAGAGCTGGTCTGCACAATCCCTGAGCAGTCTGGAGCTGATTCCATCTGGACCCGCTGCCTTCCTGATCTTCGTCTTCCTGAGCTGACTTCTCACCTGATCAGCTGTGAGGTGGATGTGAGGCTGGGTTTGGGTGGTTGATGGGGCTGGCTCCGCTGTGGGTGAGGGTGAGGAGAGCACAGGCAATGATGGCATTGCACCAGGAGAGAGGGGGGTCAGCATAGGGAAGGGGGCAGATGGGAGCTGAGGGGTGGGGGAGGTGGTCAACGACCCAGAGTCAAATCTATTGAAAAACAGATTCAAGTTGTTAGCCCACCCCCGGTCAGCAGACACTGTGGCTCCTCCATTGTCCTCAAAGTGGCCAGAGATTTTTTTCATGTTTCTCCAGACTTCTCGGACTTTGTTATGTTGGAGCTGTTCCTCCATCTTCCTCCTGAAGCTCTCTTTGCCTCTCCGGATCTTGTATTTTACATCCTTTTGCACTCTCCTCAGTTCCTCCTTGTCTCCAGATCTGAAGGCCCTCTTCTTCTCGTTCAGCAGGGCCTTCAGCTCTGGGGTCACCCACGGTTTATTGTTGGAGAAGCACCGTACCTTCTTGGTTGGCACAGTGTTCTCCACACAGAAGTTCATGTAGTCTGTGATGCAGTGGGTGAGGGCGTCGATGTCCTCACCGTGAGGCCTGCAGAGTTCCTGCCAGTCTGTACATTCAAAACAGTCTCTCAGGGCCTCACTGCAGTCCTCAGACCACAGTCTTATTGTTTTCTTGGTGGGGGGTTTCCTCTTCACAATGGGGGTGTAGGTGGGGTGAAGAATGACCAGGTTGTGGTCTGAGTGGCCAAGCGGGGGTAGAGGTGATGAGCTGTAAGCCTCCTTTGTGTTGGCAAACAGCAGGTCTATAGTTTTATTGTCCCTTGTGTGGCAGTCGACATATTGGGTGAAGTTAGGGAGAGTGGAAGAAGGTGAGGCATGGTTGAAGTCCCCAGAGATGATAATCAGGGACTGCGGATGTGCCGTCTGTAACTGAGAGACGGTGGTGTGGATGTCCTCACAGGCTGCTGTAGCGTCGGCCGACGGCGGGATGTAAACAATTAACACAATAACATGTGAAAACTCCCGGGCCAGGTGGTATGGCCGAACGCTAACCGCTAACAGTTCAATGTCTTTGGTACAGCGCTGCTCCTTCACAGTGATGTGTCCTGGGTTACACCATCTCTCATTAACGTACATCGCCAGTCCCCCACCTCTCCTCTTACCACTCTCCCTCATGCTCCGGTCCGCTCTCACCAGCTGAAAGCCCTCCAATGTTACGACGGAGTCCGGTGTGTGGTCCGTGAGCCAAGTCTCCGTGAACAGCAGGAGGCTGCTCTGCTGGTACTCCCACTGCAGTCTGGTTAGCGCCGCCAGCTCTTCCATCTTGTTGGGTAAAGATTTTACGTTACCCATGAGAATAGATGGAATGCTCGGTTTGTACCGTCTCCTCCTCTCCCGGTACTTCGCTCCAGCTCTGCATCCCCTCCTCCGACGCCGTAATTCCTTCGGAATCTCGGGTCGCTCCTCCGGGAGTACGCTCCTGTTGCACAGGGCTAACAGCTGATCCCGGCTGTAAACAATAGAGTGGCTCACCGGTTCTCCAGATGAAGTGGTGAAAAGTCCCAAAAAGAGTATAAGGAATGCCACTACTCTAATGAAACTTCGCAGGTCCATGACGGGTTTGATATCTAATATAACTACGAAACTAAGAGTCTGAAAGAAAAACTAAAAACACAAGAAAAACACACAAGAAGGGGAAGTAACCTGGGAGCTGCAGTAACAGGCTGCCTACCGTGGCGCCATCTTGGGGAAAAAAAAAAAAAAAAAAAAAAAAAAAAGCACAAAAGCCTATTGTTTTGTAAAGGTTTTTGTGCATTGATGCCCTGGCGTGCTCTCTCACGTGCCATTTGGATAGTCCAAGTGCCGCATCTAAGCCCCCTTTGACATGCAAATTTTAAAGGGCTGTAGTCTCTGGAGCTTGAAAAAGGCGACTGGACTTCTTTTTGTTTCTTGAAGACGTTTCACCTCTCATCCGAAAGGCTTCTTCAGTTCTCAACCAAATGGTGGAGAGACCCAGGTATTTAAACCCCTGTGGGCGTAGTCCCCTGGAGGTGGTTATGACCCTCTATTGATCATGTGCTTGAACACATGTGCCCAGGTGTGAAGGGGGCGTGGGTCATATTTAATCAGTGGTTTCAGTTGAAACCAATTTAGGACTCCGCTCCATTGTTTCCTGTGGCCTATTGAGGTCACTGGAACAAAGGTGTGAATGGGGGTTGAGACGTCTGGGAAGGGAGCTCAGGACAGCACTGTAAGCGGGGGAAAGTTGGTGACGTAATCCACCTCCTCTGTTCAATGATGGTTGTTCACAGTGGACATAGATGGCTTCTTTCACTCCTCTTTCAAACCATCTGTTTTCCCTGTCCAAAATGTGGACATTGGCATCCTCAAAAGAGTGCCCTTTTTCCTTCAGATGCAGATGTACTGCTGAATCTTGTCCTGTCGAGGTGGCTCTTCTATGTTGTGCCATTCGTTTGTGAAGAGGCTGTTTGGTTTCACCAATGTAGAGGTCCGAGCATTCTTCACTGCACTGAACAGCATACACTACATCGCTGATCTTGTGTTTGGCGGGTTTGTCCTTGGATGAACCAGTTTTATTGGGATGAACCAGTTTTTTTAAAGGGCTGTAACTCCTCAATGCTTCAACGTACAGTCATCAATGAGGGCTCTAATCAAAGATACTACCCTGAGGAATCCTGTACTACACACAAAATTACTGAATAAATCATAAATAAAGCCATATTAATCCAATAAAATATGAATGACACTATTGTACATTGTAAAAAAAAAACTAGTCACAAAACAAATCACCATTTCTGTAAATGCTATTTTATTTTTCAGAGTAATGTAAAAAAAAATAACACAGCACAGCAAACTGCAACTATTTACAATTATTCTGCTCTACCCCCACCCCCCCCTCACATGGAATTTTCAATGTGCCACCGGTTATAACAGTCTCTGTTTGGGACAAAGCACAATGGCATGTCACATGTGGTGCACTGGCCCTTCTGGCCCGTGCTGTAACAGGCATTAGATCCTCTTCATCAGATGAAGAAGCCTCTTCCACCATCTTCTCTTTGGCTGGCTGCCACTCATGATCAGAGGTTCCCCTAATTTGTAAAAGAAGGAAAATGTCAGGCCTTCATGCACCAAAAACCCAGTCATTTTTCAGTGATTCCCTTACACACACAAATAAATACATTGTATATCAAAAAAAGTTACAGTAAATGCAGACAGTGCATACACACATAAAATAAAAACCACACAATCCTCCCAGTAGTCCTTGTCTGATACAAAATGTACAACCTCCTCCCATACAATAACCCCCACCCCCAACTTGTAAAACTTTAGACACTTACTGGTCATCTCCATCAGAAAACGAATCTTCTTCTGATGTTGGATCATCAGTTGAACCCGAAAAGTCTGATGCTGAAACGTCGCTCTCTCTCCGTGTGAGCAATTCCACAACCTCTTGAGCGCTGAATTTGGTCTTGCCGGCGGCTCGCTGTGCCATATCGCAAAACTCCAAAACAACGATGCGATCACGACAAATCTCAAATGAAGCTCTGAGACGTTGTCCACCTCACCTTGCCCTTTTATCGGGTGATGCTGACATAATAGAGAAGCCCGCGAAACCCCCAATCGATACTTACAGTACACCTTTCCCTACCCCCAAACACCTGGCACATTTCAATACGTAAATCACACCACTATACAGCGCCCACGCAAACACACAATATAAGTGGCGCCACAGCGGCGCACGGTTATATTTTCTGTGTAATGGTGCATGCCAAGCTCAGCATTACATACATATTTACATCAGAATGGCATATAATACGAGGACGAGCTGAGAATAAAAACTTACCTTCTGCCTTCTGAGTAACAGGTGCTCATTTGCAGCGATAAAACTGGTCAAATCAGCGACGACATTCTCTAATACAAAATAATCCACTCTCGTGAGTCATTTAGTCACTTCGTTGAATAAATGTAGTCTGTTTTTGATGCATTCTGACAATCCGTTGCCGAGAGAAAACATTGTAAATACTGTTTATGCACGTCAGCGCATAGACTCCTACTTCCTGTTTTGTTTACGCATGGAGGACGCACCGACTACGCACTGAATACGCAGGGAGTTTATGCCTTCATGTGAAAACACACCCCATAGTGCCATATACCCACGTGTCGGGAATTTTATTGGCTATCCATCTGTGGATTTAAATTTCGGGTTAGAGTTGACCAAAAAGAACGATTGGAGAACATTTGGGGGCATGTCCTTAAATGTCACATGACGCTCTCTGGATATTATTGGCTCTGGAAAATCCATTTCATAACATGATTGGCTAAATGAGGTGTCAATCGAATTCTGAGGGTCTAGTCTGTCATATAAAACCATCGTGAGGGCGAACGGCAGCGTTACTGTGACGCTATGAGCCGGAAATCGCTACAGAGGGCCCGCGGGCGGGCCCTTGCCAGTTAACAGGTTAATAAATTTGGCCAGATTTCTAGAAATGAGAGCTGCTCCATCCAAAGTGGGATGGATGCCGTCTCTCCTAACAAGACCAGGTTTTCCCCAGAAACTTTGCCAATTATCTATGAAGCCCACGTCATTTTTTGGACACCACTCAGACAGCCAGCGATTCAAGGAGAACATGCGGCTAAACATGTCGCTCCTGGTCTGATTGGGGAGGGGCCCAGAGAGTCCGACATCGTTTTTACAAAGTTACACACCGAGTCAATATTAATTTTAGTGACCTCCGATTGGCGTAACCGGGTGTCATTACTGCCGACGTGAATAACGATCTTACCAAATCTACGATTAGCCTTAGCCAGCAGTTTCAAATTTCCATGAATGTCGCCTGCTCTGGCCCCTGGAAGACATTTGACTATGGTCGCCGGTGTCTCTAGCTTCACGTTTCTCAAAACAGAGTCGCCAATAACCAGAGTTTGTTCCTCGGCGGGTGTGTCGCCGAGTGGAGAAAAATGGTTAGAGACGTGAACAGGTTGGTGGTGTACCCGGGGCTTCTGCTTAGGACTACGCTTCCTCCTCACCGTCACCCAGCCGGCCTGTTTTCCCTGCTGTTCGGGATCTGCTGGGGGGGAGCTAACGGCGGCTAAGCTACCATGGTCCGCACCCGCTACAGGGGCCTGGCTAGATGCAGGATTTTCCAGGGTGCGGAGCCGAGTCTCCAGTTCAGAAAGCCTGGCCTCCAGAGCTACAAACAGACTACATTTATTACAAGTACCGTTACTGCTAAAGGAGGCCGAGGAGTAACTAAACATGTGACACCCAGAGCAGGAAAGTGCAGGAGAGACAGGAGAAGAAGCCATGCTGGTAGTGAGTCGGCTAAGGGCTAAGCTACTAGCTGAGCTAAGCTAGCGAATTTCTAAAAACAAATAAAGTGAGTAATGTGAATACAGGTGATTCAGCAAAGAGTATGCTATTTAAAGTAGGTGAAGATTACACTAAAATATGTTATTATCCAGATAAATCGAGTTATACAGATATAACAGCTAACAGACAGCAAAACACTGTGCTCCGAAACAGGAACAGGAAGTGATACAATACCGCAGTGAGAGCCAACACCAAGTGACAGCCAGGCTAGAGCGGTTAAGGGGAGAAACAATTAATTATACTACATTTAATTGAGTATATTACAATGTCATCATATCAAATGATAATAGAGAACTTTTTTTTGCCCTAGAGGGCATTACTTTTACAATTGACTAGTATCCTTTCAGAAGATAAAATTTAAAAGAATTTAGGGAATGCATTATTTGTGGTACAAAATATAATTAAAGATTCATAAAAAAAAAAAAAAAAAAAAAAAAAAATCTTCACATAAGACTGAAATGCACTATCGTATAGCCTAGTTGTAATCCTTTGAAAACAACATCTACAATTTAAAACCACAAAAATAAATTATAAACAAATCCCTCTTGGCTTCCATATGGCCTGAAATGAAATGAAAAACTGACCAACCAAAAAAGGCAGGAGTTTGAGAAATTTTCGTCCTTTTTAATTAGGGAAGGCCTTGCTTATTTCAGCAAGACAATGATAAACACAATCCTTTATATTTGCCTATTAGAGATGATACTTATTACACCAAATATCCAATAACCAATCTAAAACCCATTAATCTCTATTAACAGCGCTGAAAAAGCTACAGCAGCATGGATCCATACCAGAACCATGATGCTGAATGGCTCACAAAAGTGTTGTTAAAAGACAGCAGTGATGCAACAGAGTTGTCGTAAACACGGCTGACTTTTTCTTGAAACATGTTACTGGTATGAAATTACATTGAGCATATCCTCAAAAACCTAAAATCATATTCCCCAGTTTCAACAGCTGAGATGTTTTGACTATTTTCAGCTAAATAAAGCTTTACATTATTTGCAAATCATTGCAAAAAAAGTGCACATAAATAGGTCAACCCTGGGACCTGTTTAGGGGTTAGGGGTCAATTTAGGTATTTTTATTATTTAAAAAAAATCCTGAAACTTTTAATATTAACAAGAAAAAGTTGTGCAACATTGGTACTGTGGACACTGTTTTGTTGTTGTTTATTTATTTTTGCACGGATGCCTGATTCCAATGCAATTGGGATTAAAAAAAAAAAAAAAGTTCAGATTTGACTGAGCACTGACAAAAAAATATTTCCAAACATAATTCTTCCTTTTATGTGTACTGATGGTGAATAAAACCTGAATCTATGTCTGTATACATAGCTCAAATAAGACATTTCAGATTCAATCAGAGGGGAGCCAATTACAACAACCAGGGAGACCCTTATTGAAGGACAGATTGCTTTGTTTAGGGGTGAAGGCACAGAGGAGATTACAGTGAAATAAAGCCACAGGGGGAACGTTGAATGTGGCTGTGTGGGTAGAGACGGGAATAGACAAAAATGGCTTTGCACTATTATGTTACATCAGTGTGGCCGTGTAGCTCTGGAAATAAGTTATCTAGATTTTTTCTTTTTGTTTTTTTTCAAAATTATTGACGATTTTAAACTGTGTGAGTATAAATTGTTGAGATAGAAAATCAACACATCTGTGTGCTTCAACAGAAAATTATCAGCCATCAAAACCATGTCCTTACACAAAGGTGAGACAGCTGATTCATGCGTGATAAGGCAAACCTGATGTCATTTGACTGTCCCTGCATGTGTGTGTGCACAATCCTGTATGAACCTATTTTTTATGATTATGGTATGGCATTTAAACTATGTCCTCCATCACATCAAACTCATGCTGCATGTCTGAAGACTGCATTAGACCTAAGGGAACTGTGCTCTGTAATGGCATCGATTTGTGCCCTTTTGTGTGTGTGCGTGCACACATCCTCACAAATATACGCTCCCTGTGACTCCATCCATCAGTCTAATTATGCATCAATCCTGTTAATTCTTCATTATCATTAACCTTGGCAATCTCCCCCTAAGAACACAGCCATCTGGTAATTCTTTCAAAACTTGCTATTTGAGATTACTCCATCCACGTGTATGCAAACACACTTTGGTGAGTGCATAAAGAAACACACACATTCTCTGCTGGTATTCCTGCAGCACCACAGAGGACTAATGTGTCTCTCTGAAGAGACTCGAGTGGAGAACTAAAAGTTGGGGCTGCACACGTCTACCTCAGTTAATGAACCCCCTGCTGCTGAATCCTTGTTAATGGATTAGTCCATTATGATTAGTCTATGATAGCCGCAGTGCCCCTCCTGTGCCTGACATTTGTTATTTTACATGGTACAGCAAGCTTCCCTCATTAATTCACATTAATCTGTTGATCAAGAAGTGCTGTTAAATTGAAGAGTGATTGATTGATGAAACCGAAATATTTCTCATATCACTTTTATCCTGGTTTTGCAGCCATTAATGTGCTGTTAGATGATCAACAGGTAAGCAGGACTCCAAACTCCATGTTTATTATAAAGGATGCCATGACCGACCAGGTGGCAAGGATCATTGAGGTGATTTATCAAATGTCAACTAGTATACTGGCAGGCAAAAATACATATATAGGTCCCCATTATTCTATATAAAATATGGACATAGCCAAGTTAACCCATTTGGATGACGCAGCTTAAAAATTCAGTGATAAAATTTTGACTGCAGCCATTTTGTTTTATTTTGGAAAGAGATGCGACCATATTTAGATGAGGGCATTGAAGTACCAACTTATCAGTTAAACTGTATGGTTTTAATACCAACTAATTAGTATTAAGGAAAAGACTAATACTAGAATTTCACTCAAATGTCTCGGATGTACTACACACAGGTCATTATTTATCAGATATTTCAATTAGAAAGGCACAGACAGTATCAACATAATAGAGAAGTACTGGCTCAAATTTGCAAAGATGAAGCCTAAAAACACCAAGAGGCTACAGTTAGCTGTGTACAGTCATGGCCAAAAGTTGTGAGAATGACACAACTATTGGGTTTCACAAAGTTTGCTGCTTTAGTTTTTATAATGGCAATTTGCATATACTCCAGAATGTTATGAAGAGTGATCAGATGAATTGCAATTAATTTCAGATTCCTTCTTTGACATGAAAATTAACTAAATCCCAGAAAACCCATTTCCACTTCATTTCACATTTCATCATTTCAGTGATGCTCACATTATCACAGGTGAGAGTTTTGATGAGGGCGAGGCTAGAGATCACTCTGTCATGCTGATTGAGTTTGAATAGCAGATTGGATGCTTTAAAAGGAGGGTGGTTCTTGAAATCATTGTTCTTCTACCATGCTTACCTACAAGGAAACACATGCAGTCATCATTGCTTTGCATAAAAAAGGGCTTCACAGGCACGGGTATTGCTGCTAGTAAGATCACACCTAAATCAACCATATATCAAATGATCAAGAATTTCAAGGAGAGAGTTTCATTTGTTGTGAAGAAGGCTTCAAGATGCCCAAGAAAGTCCAGGAAGCACCGGGATCATCTCCTAAAGGTGATTCAGCTGCAGGAATGGGCCCCACCAGTGCAGAGCTTGCTCAGGAATAGCAGCAGGCGAATGCGAATGTATCTGCACGCACAGAGAGGTGAAGACATTGAAATTGTGGTCAATCTTGAAAAGGCAGATTGAGAAACAAAAGCAAAAACTCCAAGCATTGATTACGCAAGAATAAGTCGCTATCAGTCAGGATTTGACACAAATGTTGATCGACAGCATGCCAGGGCTAATTACAGAGGTCTTGAAAAGGAAGGGCCAGCTCTTGCAAATATTGACTTTTTGCATAATCTTAATGTAATTGCAATTAAAGCCTTTGAAAGTTATGAAATGCTTGTCATTATGCTTTACTCTACCACTGAAACATTTGACAAAGAGATCTAAAAACAGCAGACTTTATAAAAAACAATACTTTGGTTTTTATAAAGTCTGTCATTCTTTAAACCTTTGACCACAACTGTAGTCAAAGACTGTAGCTGCACCCCAAACTGTAAGCCTGCCCATTATTCAGATGGAATAAATGGCACAGTCTTATGATGGTAGAAGCTTCCCACAAAGGCTAAAATATTTCTGTACCAGTCTGTAAGGGCTGTATTTCACTGATTTAAAAAAAAAAATCATTTGTTGTCTCTTTTGTTGTTGTTTAGATGTATTTTATGACTGAGATTAACCATAAACTGAGTTGGTTAATTCTGAGATTGGTAAGTGTGAGTTTCCAGTTCCAGAAAGGCTGATCAGAGTAAATACACTCAACTCTAATATAAACCTGAGTTAAGTGTATGCATGAGTGGAACACAAAAGAAAGCTGAGCAGAGGCTTGATTTTAATCCAGTGGACTGAGGAATATGAATATGTGCGAGTGTGGACCACGCCATTTACTTGAAAAACAGGACAGGAGAACGGAGTAATTTTAATGAGCTTGAGTCACTGTGTCATTATCATAGACACTATAAATGCTTGAAATAAAATATATAGGCCTAAATTTGGAAAACTCGATATCCCAGTTTTATATTTGATTTTTAAATCTAATTATTCACCTGTGGTTGGATGGGACAAAATGCATCAGTAAGTGAAAATAAAAATATGGAAAAACAGATGAGACAGTTTGAACCCAAAATTAGTTTTCCAGAGAGACTCAAGGGCAAGTCAGCTTTTATTAATAAAACAAAAAACAAACAAAACTGTTTTTGCAACAGTTTATTTCATATTTCATTTTTTCAATAATTCAGTAAACATTTGATGTACTGATGGGCTGTAGCAACCTCATTTGTAATAGAGGACTGTAAATGCAGACTGTCTGCAACAAATGGTTGGTGAGTGGATTATGTGTCTAAAGCTTTAATAGAGATAACCTGAATGTAAATGTGATCATTACAGTAACATTCAGCAAATGTTTCTAGTACAAGAAACATTTGCTGAATGTTTCTTGTTTTCTACTCAGTATGAGCACTCAAAGCGCTGTATAAGCGCTTTGAGTGCTCATACTGAGTAGAAAAGCGCTATATAAGAACTAGTCCATTTACAAGGAAACTGGTAGTCAGCCTGACAGCTTCATAACTGTCTACAGAGTCAAAGAGTTAGAAAGATATAGATTTTGATTATACAAAGCAATTAAGTTTTTTTTTTTGGTCAACTTTAATAAAAGAGGGAACGTAACAATAAGCTTACAAGCTAAGTCTAAAAATAATGAGAAAATTCGGTGTGGTACAGTACAGCTACTGAAAATGATACAAAGTCCCAAAATGCTATAAAATTAAGTCTAATACTGGGACCACCTGTAACTAACCTGTAACAACACCCCCCGGTCTCCTCTGTAGAAGCTGTATGATTTATGCTTTCTGTCTTTGAAAAGAAAGAAACCTGATAGTCATGTGACATCGACACAGACCATTAGAAAAGTCAAAAAGATAGGCATATCACAATTTTATTTACTGTGATACTGATATACAGTGTCGACCAACAGACCTATTACACATTTCACTGTGAAACTTAACTGCAAATAACACTGCAACCCCAACAGGGTTAGGAAAGAGGAAATTTACTTCTTTGTAATACACATTCATAAGTATTACAAATGCATTTTCTATTGCTTTATTGTTTGTTTTCTATTTATTTAATGTATGTTTTCTATTGATTTATTGTACGTTTTTTTATTGATTTACTTCAGAATGAAGTAAATGTTATAAAAACAGTTAAGGAGAGATATTTCTGTGAGTTTTGGTTGAAGTTACATTGATGTTGAGTCTTGATCATAAGGTTCATTCCTGGGTAGACAGTAGACCTGTTGACTCTTGTCATGCTCGCCTTTTGACCTTCACTCTTCTCCCTTAAGTTGGGTTCAGCTTTATCATAAAGAACAATTTTGACAAGGAATTATTATGTACAAAATAACTGGGTTATATGGCTTCTGGGAGAGTCGCTATCCCAAGTGAAGGAGTTTATGCTGTACCTCATCTGTCCAGGGAGAGTCTAAGTATTCTCCAGGTGAAACTGGAAAAGGACGTCTGGAATACTCTACTTATCCTGCTGCCACAGCAATCCAACTTTAGATGGATGTATGCATGTATGGATGGATAGATGGATTTTTTGGTGAAAATTGCAGATATCCTGAAGTATTGTGTCTTGGGCATTACGAAAAGGAAAGACTAAATGATACACAGACTAAAAACACCAATGTAACCTCAGAAGGAGAGATAAAACCTAGGCAGTTAATTTAATTTTCAGCATTTTAACTTGCAAACACTGTTTTTTGAACACCACTTAATAACTACCTTCATGTTATGAAATGCAGTCTAATAAAAATAAAAATGCAGGAACATTTGACATATCTTTTCATGGACTACCTTTTTATAAAGGGCAGTGTTGACCAGTGAGCAACATTAGACTAAAGGTCAAGGGGTTACGAAATTAGAGTCACTATGAATATAAATGGGGTCTGTACTGGTACACATATTTCTGCACATTTTTAAATTCTGTGAACACAGTGTAATTAGAGACATGGCACTGTTCTATATTTTCTGTGAAACTGTAGCATGAGATTCTTCATAAAATCAATAACTCACTCAGAATTGGTTATTCTTCCCATGGATCACCAGCAGTTTGAAGCAGCAGGATCGAATAGATGCAGTTCAATTCAATTCAATTCAATTCAATTTTATTTATATAGTGCTAAATCAAACCAACAGTCACCTCAAGGCACTTTATATTGTAAGGTATGGATAAAATAATATAGTTGGATTCAATAAAGTTTTCCACATGCTGCATGTCAAAAAGTGACAAAAACCCATGTTGCTCTTTACTCACTGACCTCATTAAGAATCTGACAGCTAGCCTTTACTCATATTTATGCAAATGTCTTCAGCTTGTTACTTTTCCAAAACCAGCAGAGTCCTGGCCATCTGGTGACAGAAGGAAAATCCCCTGTGTGGATGTGTTAGACTTGTGTGATCTAATAAATTAAAAGCAGATATTACAAGAATAATCCACATTTGCTTTCATTTTTGAGCTTTTATAACGGGCTGCAGCAGATTAGAAAATGTGCAGCATCATTTTAGTGAAATTGACCCAAAATAGGATCAACAGGCCATGAAATTGCCACTGAAACGATGGGAGTGAGACCATTTTACAGACTTTGAAAGTCCCCAGATGAGCTACAAAATGTAGCTACTTTGTCTTTAGGAGCAGGAGCGGCTAAAAAAGAATGGAGTGAAATATTTATGACCTTTTGCACCAGGCTGCAGCTAGTGAGACTTAAAAACTGCGATAACACTATATCATTCAACACAGAGCTGCTCCATGTAGCAGCGTGATAAGAGATACGTGCCTTGTTTCCTTTGCATCATTATGGTCCATTTCGTGACATGTGTGTTTGAGTCACAGTGACAATATTATCTCAGTATGTTGTACATACGCACACAAAGTGAAGAAAAAACAGTTTATGTGATTATCTGTGCTCTGTCAGCATGGGATGTTGTCTGAACACCCTAGTTCATGCATAATTGATTGACATTATATGCATGTGAATTATCTGCTATGTCGTTTTCATCTTCAAGGTAAAAGAGCCATCCAGCTCTGTTGCCATGGACACCCCCACGTTCTTGAGGCTGCTAAAGCACTTAGTTTCCATTGAAGTGGGAGTGGGTGTCACAGGCACTGACAGGTCTCCATCCATCTGAGAACTCATTATCACTGATGAGTGCTCTGATATTCATCACAGAGAGCACTCCTGGCATGTTAATAAGTTGTAAATGCTCACATAAATGCATTCACTGACATATATTAAGATGCATGTTTTGCATTTGAATGTTATAGAAAGCTCAAGGTCCACTTATTTGATATTTTTTAAGGTTGTCCCAACAGATGCAGTTGGTAAATGATGGTTCTTTGGTAACAGACATCAGCATCTTTCTCAGCTGATCCACTGACTCCTGGTGACTGACTATTGTTCTATTCCCAAGCAGATTCACAGCTAAAACTGTGTGTACACTCTCAAGAAATAGGTCACTTATTGTACTTTTAAGGGTACAGTGTCTCATAACTAGCAGCTACTGTACTGCTGTTGCACCCTAACTCACTACAGTTTAAGTATTGAATGTTGCACATCACTACAGTTGCCATATTGTTACAGGGCAATCGCTGAATTTTCAACCATTTCCAATGTGGTTTGGTTTGGTATTTGTCTCTGACACATTTAGACTTTTCTTTATATTTCCCACGGTCCAACCTCATTAACCTCTTAACGTCTATGTTGGGGTTTTGTTTAATTTGAGTCATATCGTGAGTAGAGAAATTTTCATTATGTCTCACATATTTTGGCATTACAGATTTTCTTTTAAAACCTTTCCCATTTGGGATATCCAAACAGGAAAGTTCTATAAAAAGGGGTGGATGTTAACCAAACACTACTCCTAACACTAAGCCTTGGCCTAGATGATTTGCAAAGGATGCTACACAAATTGCTATACAGTTTACAGGCTATACATACAGATGTATCTAAACCAGCAAAATGTAAAACAATGAACAATCTGACAAAATCTTACAAAATTACACACATTCCCTTTAATCAGTTTCCCTTGATTCATTTGTATTTATGAAAGAATAACAACAATTGGGCGTTACCCTTAATTATTTCACCCTTTAGATTCAAGATGCTGAGCCCACTTTCACTGCTAGATAAAGCGCTTTCAGTGCTCCCAGTCTTCAGGTGTATATTACAGTCTGCATGGCATGCTACTTTATTATAATACCACTAACAATTCACTGTGGAATATTTAGTAGTAGGAAATTTCATGACTGGAATGCACAGGTGGCATCCTATCAAGGTACCATGCTGGAATTCACTGAGATCCTGAGGGTGAGCAATTCTTTCACCTACCTGGTATACACCTGTAGCCATGGAAGTTATTGGAGCCTAAATTCAGTGTTTTGGACAGGTGGGTGAATACTTTTAGCAATATAGTGTACCTGCTGTGGTGAGCCCTTGTGACAATAAAGCAGCTGAAAGTAGCTTTTTAATATATTTTATTTATACTCCCCAGTATATGGGTGGAAAGTACACATAATTCAATAAAGTCAAAAATGTGCATAAATTACTAATTTAAATTATGGGGCAGCACAGTGGTGCAGTGGTTAGCACTGTCACTGCACTTCAAACATCATTGGTTTGAATCCAGACTGGGGTCTTTCTATGTGGAGTTTGCCTGTTTTCTGTGTCTGTGTGGCTTCTCTTTGTGTACTCCAGATTCTTTCCATAGTCCAAACATATGCATGCGTTTAGGTTAACTGATTGTAATCTGGTCATAGGTGTAAATGTGTCTGTGAATTGTTGTCAGTCTCTATGTAGCCTTGTGACAGAATGATGATGATGAACAATCAAGGGTGCAAACCCCCCCCCCCCCCCCCCCCCCCCCCCCCGCTTTTTTTTTTACTAGATGAACTACAGTATGTATATATTGTATAGAGATGAATAAAAATTTGGGAAAAAAATTCAATTGACATGGGGATGTTGTAATCCTTTATTCTGTGTGTGTGTGTGTGTGTGTGTGTGTGTGTGTGTGTGTGTGTGTGTGTGTGTGTGTGTGTGTGTGTGCGCGCGCGCCCCCTACTTTTGGTTTTGCAACCCACCAATTGCTGATCGGCTTTCAGACAGCTGTTAAATTCTCCTTCAACCCAGCTCTGCCATGATACACCTACACAGGTGTTTTAACATATCATTTCCTACTTATTCCATAAATTTGATGCATTTGCACAGGTTACAACATGGCAGTTCAAGCAGAGGGATGCCTAATAGTTGAATTCAATTCAATTTCATATATATAGCGCCAAATAACAACAAACAGCCATGTCAAGGTGCATTATATTATAAAGTAAAAACCATACGATAATTACAGAGAAAAACCAACAGTCAAAACAAGCTCCTATGAGCAGCACTTGGTGACAGTGGGAAGGAAAAACTCCCTTTAACAGGAAGAAACCTCCAGCAGAACCAGGCTCAGTTATTTGCAGCGACCGGTAGGAGCAGAGGGGAGAGAGACAGGACAAAACACAAGCTGTGGAAGAGAGCCAGAGATTAATAATAACTCATTATTAAATGCAGAGTGATGTATAAACACATAGAGAGTAAAAAGTGGTGAATGAAAAAGAAACACCCATTGCATCATAGGAACCCCCCAGCAGCCTAGGCCTATTGAAGCATACCTAAAGGATGGTTCAGGGTCACCTGTTCCAGCCTTAACTAGTGTTCTGACTTGAAGGGACTTTTGTATTAGTTATTTTTATGGTTCATATTGTTCTCTTTCTGTCCCATAATGTTCCCCCTCTGTGTGGAGTTTCCTGTGTCTGTTTTCCTCAGTGTGTCTGTCTCCCCATGTTGTGTCTAGTTTGTGTTTTCTGTGTGTTGTGCCAAGTCTGTCTCTCTGTTTCCTCATTGCCACACTTTCTGTTTTATTTTGCCACTCATGTTCCCTGTGTGTTGTGTTTAGTTTTGGTTCCTTTGCCTCATTAGTGTAATTCTGTTCAGCTGTGCTCCCGACCTGTTGCCACTCTCACCTCATTCCCTCTATGTATATATTGTCTCAGTTTTCCCCTTGTCTCTTGTTGGAGTCTCATTGTCGATGTGGCAGTCTGTCCCCATGTCTCCTGCATTCCTTAGTTATTATTTCACTGTTTAGATTTTCCTAGTTTCTGTTCCCTTGGCTTTGTGAATTTATTATGTTCAGCCATAATAAAATTTCACCCTTTTATTTTATTTTTTATTTATTTATTTATTTTATTTGCTGTGCCAAGAGGACCTGTATTATTTAGCTTCAAATGGTATGGCCCAACTACACCGAAACTGACAGGTGAAAGTGCCGGGAAGGGAAGCGAAGCATGTATAGATCACTAATTGCTGCACCTGTAAAAGCACACAAACAAAAAGAGGACAGAGCAAAAAACTAATAACAACATCAACAACAACAAACAGCACCTGAAAGAGAAGTATAAAACAGAAAACAAGCATATACTCTTTTTCTCTAGCTTGTTGTGTGTGCGTGTGTGCGTGCATGCGTATTTGTCATGAAACGTACTTGGTAAGAAGGGTGAGAAGCCACAACAACGACCCCCCAGAGCCAAAGATAGCCAGACATAGACCCAACCCCCCACAGGCACCGAAGACCCGAGACCACGCATCTTGATGAAAACCGCCCAGCCAAACCCGCCCAATCCAAACCTGCGTGCTCCTCCTTTAGGAGGAGGGCGGCCCCAGCAGGGGGCCTTATGGTCAAAGGCCAAGAAGCCCACAGAACCAGAACCAGTTTTGTGATGTGATGTACACCTGTGTGTAGTTGCTGTTGGACAAATGAATTTCCCCAGTGGAGATTAATAAAGTATCTATCTATCTATCTAGAGATAAGGTGGGGCCTGATTATTCAAGGCCTTGGATGTAAGATGCGGAGACAAGATGTTTCTAATTTTAGAAAATATTGCACAAAACTGGGTATCATCTACATTGCAATGAAAATGTATGCAATGCTTTGTAATAATACTGTCTAAGGGAAGCATGTATAGTGTAAATAGAACTGGTCCTAGAACAGAACCCTGTGGAACACCATAATTAACCTTAGTGTGTGAAGAAGACTTCCCATTTACATGAACAAATTGGAGTCTGTTAGATTAATACCACTGCATCACAGTACCTTTAAATCCTATGGCATGCACTAATCTCTGTGATAAAATAAAATGTTCAGCAGTATGGAAAGCTGCACTGAGGTCTAGCAGGACAAGCACAGAGAGAAGTCCATTGTCAGAGGACATATGAAGATCATTTGTAATTTTCACTAATGCTGTTTAGAATAGAATAGAATAGAATGCCTTTATTGTCATTATACAGGATGTACAATGAGATTGGAGGGCCACTCCTGTTCAGTGCCATGTAACAGAAAATCAAACTCTCTAAAATAAAAATATTATGAAAATATTATAATCTAGTATGATCAATATAATCAAGAGATATACAGAAATAAACAATGTGTAAAATATACAAAAAATAGAATGTATAAAAATATATACATACATTGGTGCATCTGTACATTGTAAGAAAAGTAAATATGTGTATACATATAATAATGAAGATGATGAATATTGCACTTGGTGAATGAATATTGCACTAGTGAATGAATACTGGATATTACACAATATAGGAATGTCAGATATTGTTCAGTATGAATAATATAATATTGCACAGTTACAGTGGGTGAGTGTGTGAGTTCAGGGTGGTGATTGCTCTGGCGAAGAAACTGTTCTTGAGTCTGTTTGTTCTGGCTTTGATGCACCTGTAGCGCCTGCCAGAGGGCAGCAGGTCAAACAGGTCAAAGCCAGGGTGTGAGCTGTCCTTGATGATGTTCCTGGCTCTGCTGATGCAGCGGGAGGTGTAGATGTCCATCAGGGAGGGGAGAGGGCAGCCAACGATTCTTTGTGCTGTCTTGACTACCCTCTGAAGCCTGACCCTGTCTGCCTCAGTGCAGCTGCCGTACCATACTGTGATACAGTACGTCAGCAGGCTCTCAATGGATGAGCGGTAGAAGGTCAGCAGCAGGTTTGAGTCCAAGTTGTTCTTCCTGAGGACCCTCAGGAAGTGAAGTCGCTGCTGACCCTTCTTGATAACAGCTGTGATGTTATCTGACCAAGAGAGATCAGCAGAGATGAGGACACCGAGAAACCTGAAGGTGTGGACCCTCTCCACATGCTCGCCGTTGATGTAGAGGGGAGCTGGGTCAGTCCTGTGCTTCCTGAAGTCGATGATGATCTCTTTGGTTTTCATGGTGTTCAGTACCAGGTTGTTCTCTGAACACCAGGCTGTCAACTTCAAGACCTCCTCTCTGTAAGCTGCCTCATCTCCCCTCGAGATGAGTCCAACCACTGTGGTGTCGTCAGCAAATTTGACGATGAGGTTGTTATTGTGGGCCGGACTGCAGTCATGGGTGTAGAGGCAGTACAGGAGGGGGCTCAGCACACAGCCCTGTGGGGAGCCAGTGCTCAGTGTGCGGGTGGAGGAGAGATGGGGGCCAAGTCTCACAGTCTGGGGCCGGTTGGTTAAGAAGTCCTTGATCCAGGAACATGTGAGAGGGGGGAGGCCCAGGGTGTGCAGTTTGGTGGTGAGAATGTCCGGGATGATTGTGTTGAACGCTGAGCTGTAATCCACAAAGAGCATGCAAGCGTAGCTCTGCTGCTGCTCCAAGTGGCTCAACACAGAGTGGAGAGCTACAGCGATGGCGTCCTCTGTGGATCTGTTTGCTCGATATGCAAACTGATGGGTGTCGAAAGTGGGGGGCAGGTGGTCTTTGATGTGCTGGAGAACCAGCCTCTCAAAGCACTTCATGATTACCGGTGTGAGGGCCACAGGGCGGTAATCATTTAGGCTGGTGACAGATGACCTTTTGGGCACGGGGATGATTGTGGCTGTTTTTAGGCAGGGGGGGGATGACTGCTTGGGCCAGGGAGCGGTTGAAAATCCTGGTGAGAATCAGGGTGAGCTGGTGGGCACACGCTCTGATCACCTTGCCAGGTACTCCGTCTGGTCCGGTAGCCTTCCTGGGGTTCACTGCCAGGAGCACGCGCCGTACCTCATGCTCCTGGACAGTGAGTGGGGTGCAGCCTGGTGGGGGGGGGCAGGACTGGAGCAGATGGGTGGTCCTGAGGCATCTCAAAGCGAGCAAAGAAACAGTTAAGTTCCTCTGCTAGTGACACACTCAGGTCTCCTGCAGTCACATCACAGCCTCTGAAGTTTGTGATGTTCTGAATGCCCTGCCACACCTCCCGTGTGTTATTGCTGGACAGATGGGACTCTATTTTCCTCCTGTAGTCCGTTTTGGCTTTTTTAATTCCTCTTTTCAGGTCAGCTCGAGCAGCACTGTACAGAGCTCTGTCGCCTGACCTGAAGGCAGCATCACGGGTTTTGAGGAGTGAACGGACCTGGCTGTTCATCCAGGGTTTCTGGTTAGGGAAAACCCGGATGTTTTTGCTGACAGTCACATTTCCGATACAGAACTTAATGTAGTCCAGTACCGTCCCTGTGAATGTTTCTAGGTCCTCGTGTTCGAATAAGTCCCAGTCTGTGTATGCAAAGCAGTCCTGTAGGTCGGAGAGTGCGTTTCCAGGCCAGGTTGTAATGGTTTTTACAGTAGGCCTGGCTCTCCGTCTGAGGGGGGTGTATGCTGGGGTGAGCAGCAGGGAAAGATGGTCGGACTGGCCGAGGTGGGGGCGGGGTTTGGCTCTGTAAGCGTGCTTAATGTTGGAGTAAACATGGTCAAGAGTGTTCTCCCCTCTTGTAGAACATTTGACATGTTGGTGGAATTTCGGGAGTACAGTCTTTAAGTTGGCCTTGTTAAAGTCTCCCGCGATAATAAGAACACCATCGGGGTGGACCCGCTGCTGTTCGTTAATGGCGTTCAGCAGGAGAGAGAGCGCCATGCTAACGTTAGCATCGGGAGCTATATACACAGCTGTGACGATCACTACTGTTAGCTCTCTGGGTAGAAAAAAGGGCCGACATCTTACAGACATGTACTCGAGGTCTGGGGAACAATGTTTGTCTATGATTGTTCCGTTGTTACACCAGTCCTCATGCACGTAAATACAGAGACCCCCTCCCCTGCTCTTACCGGAGTCCTTGGTCCGATCTCCGCGTAGCAGAGTGCGGCCTGCTAGCTGCACGCTAGCATCGGGAATGTGGGGGTTTAGCCAGGTCTCGGTGATAATCATTACACAGCAGTCACGAACATAGCGATTTACAGCCAGCTCTAACTCTAGGTTGTCCGTTTTATTTACCATGGACCTGGCGTTGGAGAGATACAGGCTCGGCAGAGGAGGCCTGTGTGGTTGGCATTTCAGCTTCAGCATAGAGCCGGACCTGCAGCCCCGCTTCTGCTTCCTCTCCCTCCGCCGTCGGCGGCGCCTTCCAGACCCGATAACAATCCACGGAGCCCCCGGCGGTCTCGCTATGTTGTCTGGGATGTTATG
Source organism: Archocentrus centrarchus (assembly GCF_007364275.1). Classification (NCBI taxonomy): domain Eukaryota; kingdom Metazoa; phylum Chordata; class Actinopteri; order Cichliformes; family Cichlidae; genus Archocentrus; species Archocentrus centrarchus. Next base: position 7,338,922 of record NC_044365.1, on the reverse strand, counting down.
AGTGTAGTGAAAATCACTCGATACTGATATCTTGTGCCGGTAGCCAATGTCCACAAGATCCTGGCGTGTGTAGCAGCTGTTTGCAGAGACAAATGCACCAAAACTAACAAATATGAAATACAAAAAGTACAAAAAAGAGCACCGAAAGGAAGAGCCGTGAGCCGCTGCGTCTGTGCGCGCCGCCATCTTGCTGTACTGTGATGAATCTGAAACCTGAACTCTTCAAATAAACCGTTCCTCTGCAGATGGTCAGTTAGCTGTTAGTAGCTGTTAACTACTCTTTCAATAATTTTTGAGATAAAAGGAAGGCTGAAGATTGGCCTATAATTAGCTGGGTCAAGTGATGGCTTTTTAAGAAATGGTTTGATTACTGCAACCTTAAAAGCCTGTGGCACGTAGCCAGTTAGTAAAGATAGATTGATCATATTTAAGATTGAAGCATTAATTAACGGTGGGACTTCTTTGAGGAGTTTTGTAGAAATGGGTTGTAATAAACACATTGATGGCTTTGAGGAAGTAACTATTGAAGTTAACTCCAAAAGATCAATTGGAGAGAAAGTCTAAATATCAGCAGTACTGAAAGCAGCTGTACACAAAGATACATTTGTGAGATGGCTATGAATTATTTTATCTCCAATAGATAGAATTTTATTTGTGAAGAAATTCATGAAGTCATTACTAGTTAAAGTTACAGGAATACTCAGCTCACCAGAGCTCTGACTCTTTGTCAGCCTGTCTACAGTGCTGAAAAGAAACCTGGGGTTGTTCTTATTTTTTTCAATCAGTGTTGAATAAAAAGGTTTCACAGATGGCTTTTTTCAGGCTAAATGAAGATTTTCTAAATTAGTGAGATGGTATTTTCTCTCCAGCTTGCCAGTTATCTGCTTTAAGCTAAGCATTTGTAAGTTATACCAGGGAGTCAAACACTTCAGATTTGAGACTTTCATTTTCAGAGCAGCCACAGTATCCAGTCCTACGCAGTGGGGATGCAGTGCGATCTTTTTCAAAGTGCATTGGAAGTGACACTGATCTGAATCACCTACAGAACACAAGCACAGATGAAAAGTTTTATAAAAGTAGGGAAACAGATGTGCTAATAGTGAGCAGTTGTTAATGCTCGGAAAGCCTTGCATAGAATAAATCAAAAGCAACCCACAGAGTGTGCTAATGCTCATGTTAAGCTATTTTCCTAGGTGGTTTAAAGCAGAGGTCCCCAACCCCCGGGCCGTGGACCGGTACCGGGCCGTGGGACATTTGGTACCGGGCCGCACATAAAGAATAAATAACTTAAATTATTTCCGTTTTACTTATTATCTGCGCCTAAACTATATTTTATTTTGAAAAATGGGCGGATTCGCTCCGTTACTTCCCTCCATGACTTCCCTCCATGACTTCCTCTTGACGTGTCAAGAGGTTTCTGCTCACATGATACGTCACCGCTAAAATTAAACCCAGAAGCTTCAGGCCTGTCTAACGAAATCGGTTGGTTGACCTACATAACGCTTCTTTAAATTTTTGAGTGCTCAACAAGAGTAGAAAAGCGCTATGTAAGAACTAGTCCATTTACCATTTTTATTTATCAACACCGGGGATAGCAGTGAGGTAGACCCAGCCATCAAACTGACTCTCCAGCGCTTGACACCGCGGCTCTGCAGCCACGCTCCATGTGAAATCGGCCGAACCCAGTCAAACCAGAAGCCAGCAAAAATGAGTATCCGAGAAACAAGCTCAGGGGGCTTACACTGATTCAGTGTTATGGTGAGTTGTATTTTTCATGCGCTTTATACAGTAAAAATCACCTAAGTCGAAGTCGCACAAATCGGGTTTTCGCTCTAGTTGGATGGCATCTGCAGGTCCTGATTTTTCCTAACATTAATTCCAATAAAATCATCACATAAATCCGTCGGATATTCACCTACCTCGGATGAAAAATCTGGTCCCATTGTAATAAATTTCCAGTTAAATGTGATCGCATAAACTGGATGAGTTTAGCGCTAAAACCCTCCTCAGCTCCTGTCCGCCCACTTCCATGCATCGGCTCGTTCATGCACAACTACACACACACTAACAACGCCTGGAAATTGTTTTAGTGTTTATATCAGTTCATTTCACCGGGGACAATCGTGGCAAGTGTAAGCTACAAACTTGCACTTACGAGTAAAATTTCAGATTATAAAATTTGCAGAAGCAAATTCATAGATGAAGCAGAAGCCATTGCAGCGAAATTCGATAATAGACCCCAAACTGGGCCATTTGAATCCGGCTGAGGTGATTTCTACTGTATTTGTTTTTGCGGTGTATCTTATTTTGAAGGCATGTTTTACCATGGCTCTAACAGCTGACCAGGGAGCGCTGTGGGCAGAGAGCCTGTTATTCATGCTGAGGCGGGATGTTACGAGAACGCTGCTGATAGAGTTGCATACGAATACAAAGTGGATTCACGTTTTTTATTATTATACGTAGAAAATATCACACTTGGTTATGGTCGTATCATTTATTTTGACGTATTTATTCGCCACACCTTAAAAGCCGGTCCGTGGAAATATTTTCTAACACTAAACCGGTCCGCGGCTCAAAAAAGGTTGGGGACCACTGGTTTAAAGGACAGGTTTTCTTGTTGTTTTTTAAGTCTAGAGCTGAAATGTGAACAGGCAAGTTTCTGATCACCCATCAGAAATTTTAAAAATAAATAAATAAGCAGAGACTGCAGTTTTTCTCATATGTTTTCAAGTTAGTACAGTGACTTTAACATTAATCCTCCTTTACCAGTTTTATTTTAGGACTTGTTTTCCTTAAGGTGTCCTACCCCCAAAAAACAAACAAGAAAGTAAAGTACAACAAAGTGTTGGATGTACACACCAGGGTTTTTATAGTTAACAAAAACGAATGAAATAACGAAAACTGAAATTGAAAAAACATTGTCGTTAACTGAAATAAATAAAAACTAAAATTAAAAAGAAAAAATGATAACTAACTAAAACTGTATTGTGAGTTTAAAAAACTAACTAAAATTATAGATAAAATGACCTTCCTTTTCTTGTTTCATTTTATTTAAAGCCTTGTGGACTGATCATTTTCCGTTCCCCGAGTTTAATCTGGGAGTGCCGTCGGGCAGCTGTGCATGTGCGTGCTGCACTCACCTAGCTGGTCAGCGAAGTAATGGCAGCGGTCTGCCGAGAAAGTATGGAGTAAGATAACTCCATAAGAAAGCAGCAGAGTCCCATATGGAGTTTCTTTGAGTCCGATAATACAGATAGAAGTCTGTCTTGTTGTGAATGATGAAAAATGTATGGAACACGTCTCAGTGAGGAAAAAACACCAACATCAAAGTCCACCTAAAAAGCGCACACAAGGCAGCTACGGAAACCGCTCTGAACCGACTGAATCTGGCGTTCACCTCCGGAGAAATGTGACTACTCGTTGCTGCCACTCAGCCGCAACTATGCGATCAGTGAGAGAATAACAATCAGGAACAATCAATAAAAGGACTCACAAATGTCAGCAAATTCCTGGAGGGAGACTGCTATACCTGTTGGAATGATGTGAGGGAATGAAGAAAGTGAAAAAAACAGGGACAAATATGTTTGCAGCCAAAATCTGAGCACAAAGAGTGAGGAGAAGTCCCAGCACGCGCCCGTAAGGTAATTAACACACACAATCCAGCTACACAAACAGAAATGCGACATGAATTTGGTCACATATCGAGCATCTAACCAAGCTAGCTCCAAAACAGAAGCTGTTGGTAATCTGCTGCACTGACGCTGAACTTTATTGGGAGTTTATTGTAGAATTTATTGAGTTTGGGAGTTCATGTTTTTCTTTGTTTCTCCCTGTTGATGCTCATGTGTGTCCTTAATATGACACACATTTAGCACGCAATGCTGCTGTCTGTGAACAGTTGGTTGTTGAATAAATTTCTTTAAACTGTATCTTTTGTTGAGTTTTTATTACACAAGAGTTACTCTTGTACCTTGAATCTTACACCTGACAAAGTATGAAAAACTAAAACTAATACTGAAACTAACGAAACTAAACTGAAACTAAGCAATAAACCAAAAATGAAAACTAATAAAAACGAGCAAAACCGCTCTGAAAACAAATTAAAACTAATTGAATTAAAGAAAAAAAAAGTAAAAACTAACTAAAACTAAACAATAATGTAAAATCCAAAACTATTATAACCCTGGTACACACCTTACCTATTTTAAAGTGAACCTATATAGGCAGGGAAGAGGAAGTAAGTGAGTAAACAATGCAGGAAGTGATATATGATAAAGCCTAAAGAAGCTTTGGGACATTTTTGGACTTGAATTATTAATCAGGTTTTTTGGCACTGTGTTGGAAATCATGACATGGGAATTGTTTTAGATTTTATTTTAGATACACTTTTAAAAAATGTTCATATAGGGAAATGTATTCCTTGTTTTCCTGTCACATAAGAATATGGCTGACTATGCATGCAGCTATAGCATGTATGCATGTACCGTATTTTCCGGAGTATAAGTCGCACTTTTTTTCATAGTTTGGCTGGGGGTGCGACCTATACTCCGGAGCGACGTATATGTGACATTTATAACACATGAACCAAAATACTCCAGCCACTTGACATCTCCGTGAACTGCAGCTTTAAGGCAGTCTTGCGTAACCTGTGGGCGCAGTGGATGATGGATGGAGAGCACAGCTTAACGGCAACTGGGAGAATGCGCCACCCAACTTTCCTGGAAGTCATTGGATGGATCAAGAAAACATGGGCTTCAGTGACAACCAAACCATCCTGTTGGGATTCAGAAAGGCTGGAATAATTGGAACTGCAGCTGACGACGAGTCTGACTAACGCGACACAGAAGAGGAAGCGGCGCTTCGTCTACGGAGTGTATGGAATTGTTTAGAAGTGACACCGAGGATGAAGAATTCAATGGATTGATGGTTTGGTTAACTTGTTAGTATGTTCTTTATGCTATGGTTATCTGAATAACTTAATGTTACGTTAACATACCGAACATGTGTTCGTTGTGCGTCATGTAGCTGAATGTGCTACGTTAGCATAACGTAGGCGTAACCGTGTTCGTCCTGTTCTTTAATCCATTATTATTTTAAATTGCCATTCAAGATGGAATTTCTGCTCTGGGTCTCGGATTCTATCCCCCCCCCCCCCCCCAAAAAAGTGCGACTTATAGTCCAGTGCGACCTATATATGTTTTTTTCTTCTTTATTATGCATTTTTTGGCTGGTGCAACCTATGCTCCGGAGCGACCTATAGTCCGAAAAATACGGTATGTGTATGTATATGCAGTTTGAAGACTTTAAAACAAAACCCAAGGTTTCCCAGCAGAACAACGCACCAAACTACCTCTGCTGGCTTGCTTTCTTTCAGTAGTGCCAGATATTCACCAGGTAGCCTTGGCCACTCATGACCCTGTTGCTGGTTCACCACTCTTCCTTCCTTGGACCACTTTTGATAGATATTAACCACTGCAGACCAGGAACACCCCATGAGAGATGGAGTTTTGGAGTCTGCTAGCCATCACAGTTTGTCCGTTGTCAAGCTCTTACCTTACAGTTGTCCATTTCTCCTGTTTTTAACACATCAGCTTTGAGGACAAAATGTCCAACAGCGCCATAACATATCCCACCCAGTAACAAGTGCCATGATGAAGAGATAATCAATGTTATCCACTTCACCACTCAGGGGTCACAATGCTGTGTTTAATCAGTTTGTGTGTATGTATGTGTGGTCAAACTATAAATGCTAAAGGCTAAGATCAAGGTGTGATGAAGAAAGTGGTGCGCAAGAAGTACAACAGGCTGTCCATACCTGAGGTCTTAGAGACTGCCAAGCAAAGACTCACACCCTTGGCTAATCACCTGAAGAGGAATACCAGAGAGACAGAAGCTAGGAGCATAAACCAGAGGCTTTCCACTAAACCATCCAAGGTGTACTCTCAGTGGCAGCCGAACAATATGAGAACAGCACCCCCACCAAGGCTGGAGATGAAGCACTGCTGGAAGAGCATATGGGAGAAGGATGCAACACACAACACCAATGCTCAGTGGCTAGTGGATCTAAGAGTAGACCACAGCAACCTCTCTGAACAGGCTCCAGTAACCATCACAGTGGCAGACATCAAAGAAAGAGTCTCACACATGATTCACACCTACTAGCTAAAGAAGCTAACTGCACTCCATGAGCACCTGTCAACACAAATGAACCAGCTAACTGAAAGGCTAAGACATACCCGGAATGGCTGACCAAAGGCTGGACCGTTCAGATCCTCAAGGATCCCATCCAACTACCGGCCCATAACCTGCCTCAGTATAACACGGAAACTCCTTTCAGGCATCATAAAAGCTAAGATGAGCAGGCACGTGACAATATACATGAGCATGGACTAGAAAGGAATTGGCAGAGATACCAGGGGAGCAAAACACCAGCTACTGGTAGATAAACTAGTCACTCGAGACTGTAAGAGTAGACTGACCAACCTGTGCACCGCCTGGATTGATTACAAGAAAGACTATGACTCGATGCCGCACATATGGTTCCTGGAATGTCTAGGATTGTACAAGATCAACAGGACACTAAGAGCCTTCATCAAGAACTCAATGAGAATGTTGGAAACAACACTAAAGGCCAACCTCAAGCCAATTGCACAAGTCAATCCAACAAGTGTGTGATTTACCAAGGAGATGCTCTGTCCCCATTCCTGTTCTGCATAGATCATCAACTACACCGGCTATTGACTACAGAATGGAGCAAAACATCAGCTACCTTCTGTATATAGGTGACATCAAGCTTTACGCCAGGAGTGAACAAGATATTGATTCACTGATCCACACCACTAAGATCTATAGCAATGACAGTGGAATGTTGGACTGGAGAAGTGTAGTTGTATGGTGACAAAGAGAGGGAAGGTAGTCAGAACTGAGGGGATTGCAGTACCAGAAGGCAACATTGCAGACAGCTACAAGTACCTTGGAATTCCACAGGCAAATGGGAACCATGAAGAAGCCACTAGGAAAGCTGCAACTGGCAAGTACCTGCAGAGTCAGCTGAATGGGAAGAACAAGATCCGGGCAATCAACCCCTACACCCTGCCAGTTGTCAGATATCCTGCTGGGTATAATAAGCTGGCTAAAGGAGGAGCTAGAAGCCACTGATGTCAAGACAAGAAAGTTCCTTACATGCATGGAAGGTTTCACCCCAAATCCAGCACCCTGAGACTGTATGCTAAAATGAAGGAAGGAGGACTAATGAGTGTCAGAATCACTATCCTAGATGAAACAACAACAATCCATGAATACATCAGGAAGATGGCCACAAAGGATCATGTGCTTAGTGAGTACCTCAGGCAGCAGAAACCAGAGAACGAAGAGGAACAAGAACCATCATGGAAGGACAGGACTCTGTACGGCATGTACCACCAGCAGATAGAAGAAGTGGCTAATATTGAAAATCCTACAAATGGCTGGACAAAGCTGGACTGACAGCACAGAGGCACTGATAATGGCAGCACAGGAACAAGCTCTAAGCACAAAATCGATAGAGGCTGGGGTCTACCACACCAGGCAAGACCCTAGGTGCAGGCTGTGCAGGCAGGGCATACATGGAACGCCATAATCAAGTGGATGGCATAGTATACAGGACCATCTGTGCCGAGGATGACCTGGAAGTCCCCAGGTCAAAATGGGACACGCCCCCATGGGTGGTAGAGAATGACAGAGTCAAGATCCTGTGGGACGTCCACATACAGACAGAGAAACTTGTGATTATTAACCAACCGGACATTGTGGTGGACAAACAAAGGAAGAAAGCCATGCTGCAATACCAAGTGATGACAACAACACAAAGAAAGAAGCTTGATAAATACCAAGAGCTAGAGAGGATGTGGAAGGTAAAGGTACCAGTGGTCCCCGTGGTAATCGGAACATTTGAGGCAGTGACCCCCAAGCTGGGAGAATGACTCCAGCAGATTCCAGGAATGACATCCGAGATCTCTGTCCAGAAGAGCGGAGTCACAGGAACAGCTAAGATACTGCGCAGGACCCTCAAACTTCCAGGCCTCTAGTAAAGGACCCGAGCTTAGGGAACAACGACCGCCTGCAGGCCATGTTTGTAACAGGAAAGATAAGCTTACCAGTTATATATATATAAAATCAAAATCAAAGTTGCACAAACTGGATTTTCACTCTAGTTGGATGGCTTCTGCAGGTCCTGATTTTTCCTAATCTTTATTCCAATAAAAATCATCACCTAAATCAGATCATACAAGTCGGATCTTAGCCCACCTGGGATGAAAAATCTGGTCCCATTGTACGGCAATTCCAGTGAAATGTGATTGCATATCCGATTTAGGTGATTTTTACTGTGTGTGTGAGAGTGTGTGTGTGTGTGTGTGTGTATCACAATTAAATATATACATTTAAATATATTGAATTGTGAAATTAAGTATATTATTCTCCTCTGAGTTGGCAGGGGTTGTTTACTAATCGGAAGGCTGTTGTCAACATATGCTTGAGCACACATTCATGTCAAAGTGAATGAGGCTTGTAGTAAGAAAGTGGTTTGAGGGCTGAAATAGGAAGTAAGAAAGCACTATATAAGAACCAGTCCAGCCCATTAAGTGGTAAGCAGCATCCTATGACAGGAAACTTAGAAACCTGAAAAAAGAAAGAAGAGAACAACAGGAATCGCTGACTGTGCAACAGGTACTGAATGACAACAGAAAATAACTGAGAACAGTTTTACAAATCAATAAACTGAAACATGATTAGATAGAAAAATGGAACACAGAAAATCATGGGTAGCTTCTGTATGTGTTTGTGCTTTGTGCCTCAAAAAGACCACACACACACACACACACACACACACACACACACACACACACACACGCACACACACACACACACACACACACACACACACACACACACACACACACACACACACACAGGCAGCATGTGTAATGTTGCAGAAAGACTGATAGGCAGCCTCATACTGGCTTTCCAATGGATGATTCTTACCATATATTACAGCTTAAACTGAGCTAAGAAAGGTAATTGTGCACCATTTGCAGTTTCTTCACCAGCCACTTTCTTTGGGTTTAACAGAATCATCATAATCAAAACACTTCAACAATGCTGTCACATTCAAAAGGCTGCACTGAAGATTTGCAGGAAAGCTGATTAATTGGGCCAGTTTGTTTTGGACTACAGTCATTTATATCCTATTAATAAAAGAACACCAACATAGAGATAATTTGTGATAAGAGCATTAATATCTGAAAATGTGTTACTGAATTAAATTATTTCTTTGTAATTCCTGCCCATTACAACCCATGATCTATCTATACCTTGAGGCGTCAGCCATGGTAAGAATTTCAGGAATACTGAAGCCATTAGTCCAGGCAAGCTCCCATAATTGTTTAAAGTTTTGCCGAGGGTTTAAAAGGTTAAATAAATAAATAAACAAATAATGTTTTTTTTTTTTTTGTTTTTGTTTTTCCAGAAGATCCCGGATATTCAGAACCATAATACAATACTGTTAGCCTGGGGTTTAAAAATGTATAAGAAAAGTGTTTCTTGAGGACTGAGTCTGAAGCTTTCTCAGAGTGAATCAGTGGAGAGACAGCAGGCCTTTATGTTTCTAGAAAGACAAAATCCTAGAGACAAGGTTGGCTGTCTGCTGGTTGGCATGTTTGAGAGATCCAGAAAACAAGCGTAAGTAGGAAATACCAGAAAAAGTTGACCCTTCATGTGCTGCCACTTTGACTAGAGTAACAATCTCACAGAGAATGGGTGGATGAACCAGCTGCACAAAAGGTTTTTAGGTACCAAAACTACGGCCACTATAGTGCCTTATTTTGAAAAGACAAGTGTATACAGAACAAAACAATAGTTTCTCAAGTGAAAGCAAATGGTTAAAAAGGAAACAAATCAGCAAATATAGAAACAAATAAAATGCCAAAGTGCACAACACCAAGGTCCCAATGAGACATGAACCATGACCTCCTGGCTAACTCAGCTAGGATTTATGCATCAACAAGTCCTCAAACCGCCTAAGATCCACTCTTTGGATCTCTAAAGGGGGTTGTAACCACTCCAGCCACCACAAAACACCGTGCTTGTACAAGCAAAACACAGGAGGCATCTGACGTGGTATCAGGCCAGTGCGACCAACATATCATGAAACAGTGCATGAGGTGGTTTCTATCACCAGCTCTCCGATTAGATCAGAGAACACTCCAATTATGAAGAGGCTTTGGGCCACACGTCTGCAGCTTGGGTGAATTAGTCTTCTAACTGAATCATGGAAGCTGCTCTTGCAACTGGTGATGAAGGGGCTCTTTGCTTATGCAGCCCTCTTTCTGAGGGCTTGTTTGTGCCACAACTTGATTAGCATAAATTTCTTAGTGAGCCAGATGAAATCCCTGTGTTCTCAGCTAAAACAACCAATGCCCAAATATGTGGACTGCAGAATCCTTCTGAATTGCACTTTTAGAAAAAAAAAAAACAATTGTTTCCATGCCTGACTTATACACATAAAATATGATGACAATCAACTGTAGCAGCAATACTGTAATTGGGCACCACATGTTAAAAACATCTGCCCTATTTTTTTTTTGTCTGAAAACCCTCTCAATCAAATGAACAGTGAGTAGTTTTGATCATATAAAGAGACTGAAAATACATTTCCTGGAAGGAGTTTTTAACACTGAGAAGCAAGTTTTCTCCATTACTTGTAGTATCTGTTATGGTATACTATGTTTAGTAGGATGCTTTATTATGTAGAGATCATTGCAGAATGTTCCACTGTTTTGTATGTGATTATATTTGTTTGTGTAATGAAGCCATCTGCTTTCTATTCTCTCTGTACAATTCCATTAATTAGTGCCACAGTTGATATTACAGACACAGTATTGAGAGATAGGAGGAGGGGAAGTCTGGAAAGATGAAGAAATGATGAGGAGAGGTGGGGAGGGGAAGTCAGAGGTAGAGCATGGCAAGAAAGAAAGAGAAAAAGAAAGAAAGAAGAAAGAAAGAAAGAAAGAAAGAAAGAAAGAAAGAAAGAAAGAAAGAAAGAGAAAAAGAAAGAAAGAAAGAAAATGACTATGGCTAGGAGTGATTGCAAATGCAGATGGTTATGAAGCTAAGGCAGATGGCATGTCAGATTGATTATTGTTGCCAGCACTGCATGATAGATACAAGTTGAACACCGAGCTCTCCCCTTATTTCAGATGACACAGAGTGATAGAGACATGTCAGCTCGCAGGGTTAATCTCAATGTCATTCAAACTGTTCCAAACCATTTAGATTTGTCTGTGTGTGCCAGGCCATTCATTCCTGACAAGGTGATTACACCTGTAAATAAATCTAACCCACACGGTTGAGGATTATGCTGCGGACAGGTGGGGATATTGTGGCAGTGGTGGCAGATGTGCTCGGCCACGGTGCTTTAGCACTGTCTCCTCACAGGAGAGGGGAACATTCTCTCCAGCCCCATCATTTCATAAGGATGTCATTTCAGCTGACCCATATGGGAACAAAAGCAGCTTATGCTTGCAACTCAGGCTCCAGTGTGAAATATCAAGAGCCAAATGACATCTGCAAATATGCTGGATGTAAGTTGGTATGTATGTGCCATGATATGAGACTGCTATCCACTTTTATTTCCCTAAGTTTCTTTGGAAAAAATTGGGCACCTTTTGAAAAAAGGGGCTGCGGTGACATATAATGTGCTAATGGTTGAGTTTTGTTAATTATACAAACAGTTACCCTTCTGTGTTTGTCTACACTCATTTAGAAGATCTTCATCTAGAGTTTGTTGCTCTATTAAAAAAACTCTCTGTAATGCTAGGACATCTTATTCCTGCCTGATTGAAGAAATAACCACAGGTTTCTATTCAGCACTGATGTCGAGCTGACAAAGAGTAAGATCTCTGTTGAATATTCCTTTTAACTAGTTTAACTAGTTTAACTAGTAATGCCTTCATGAATTTCTTCCCAAATACAATTTTAAACCTTAGAAAAAACATATCCATAACCATCTCAGAGACTTATCTTTGTGTAGGTACTTTCAGTACTGCAGATATTTATTTAGTTACTTCCTCCAAACCATCAACATGTTTACTGGACCCCATTCATACTAGACTGATCAATGAAGTGCTACAGTCAATTATTGCTTCAATCTTAAATATGATCAATCTCTCTTTACTAATTAGCTATGTATCACAGGCTTTTAAAGAGGCAGCAAGCAGTAATCAAACCATTACTTTCAAAGCCATCACTTGCCTCGGCTGTCTTAACTATCCATCCATCCATCCATTCGCTTCCGCTTATCCTGGTCAGGGTCGCGGGGGGGCTGGAGCCTATCCCAGCTGTCATAGGGCGAGAGGCAGGGTACACCCTGAACAGGTCGCCAGCCTGTCACAGGGCCAACACAGAGAGACGAACAACCTTTCACACTCACATTCACACCTATGGGCATGGGTTATGTCTGAACTAATTATAGGCCAATCTTCAGCCTTCCTTTTATCTCATAAATTCTTGAAAGAGTAGATGTAAAACAGCTAACTGATCAGCTGCAGAGGATCGATTTATTTTAATTTATTATTTATTTATTATTTGAGTTTCAGTCGGGATTCAGAATTCATGACAGTACAGAAACAGCGTTAGTGAAGGTTACAAATGATCTTCTTACAGCCTCTGACAATGGACTCATCTCTATGCTTGTCCTGCTAGACCTCAGTCCAGTGTTCGATACTGTTGACCATGAAGTCAACAGTTTAAAGTATTAAAGATATTAGAGCATGCCACAGATATTAAAGGCACTGTGCTGCAGTGGTTGGAATCATATCTATCTAACAGACTCCAATTTGTTCATTTAATGGGGAGTCTTCTTCACACTCTAAGGTTAATTATGGAGTTCCACAGGGTTCTGTGCTTGGACCAATTTTATTTACAATATACATGCTTTCCTTATGCAGTATTATTAGAATGCATTGTATACATTTTCATTGTTGTGCAGATGATGCCCAGCTTTATCTATCCATGAAGTCAGATAACACACAGCAATTAATTAAACTACAGGAATGTCTTAAAGACATTAAGGCCCAGATGACCTCTAATTTCCTGCTTATATATTCAGATAAAACTGAAGTAATTGTACTCGGCCCCACAAATCTTAGAAACACAGTGTCTAACCAAATACTTACTCTTGATGGCATTACCTTGTCTCCAGTAACACTGCACACACACATTATATATATATATATATACTTAAATATATAAATGTACTCAAAGTAAGAAAGTAAATGTGTTAGGCTCTATAAATGTTGAATTAAGTGAATGAATCTCAGCATCAACAGCTTTGATTCAAACTCATCTCTGCTACACTGATGTAACCTGTAACTCTAACCATGAACACAGACACTGTGCACCAGTCCAACACAGAGCTTTACTGTAAATACACAGCAAACTGACCTGTTTTCATACAATCTTTGAATTACACAAAGTTAGCATACCTCAGTTTGTTTTGCCAGTCTTTATCTTTAAATCTAACCTCTCTTCTTCCTCTCCTGTCCTCTTTCTTACATCTTTCTCCATCTCTGGGTGAACTTCTCTCTGTCTTTTCTCTCCCTAGAAATACAGCAGCTCTTCTTTAAGCTAGCAGACACACTGTGTAACATTGTATTATATTACTGTACTGTACTTTTACTGTATTTATTTTACTGTTCCTACATCACTGTTTATTCAGTGTATGGGTGCACATTTTCCGCTATAAGCTCACATGTTGCTAAATGCAGCGCCTTGATTGGTCAGATGTTCGTTTGCTTGCGAAAGTCAGAAAAATCGAACTTGATCCAAAAAAATAAATGCCACAAATTCGTCCTGTGAAATGACGCAGTCGGTGTGAACGGCTGCATTTAAAACAGGTGAGTCCAAAAAATATTTTTAATGTACGAAACATTCACATGAAATTTATGCATCTGGTGTGTAAAGGCCTTTCCACAGGTAGAGGAACCAGTGAAAATTGTGGCTTTAATTTTAGCAGCAACGCATCACGTGACCGAGACAAGGTTGTGACACGTGTCAAGAGTGATTCACAGATGGATCTAACGGAGAGAATCCGCCCATTTTTCAAAATAAAACGTAATTAAGGCTCATAATAATTAAAACAGAAAGAATTTATTTTTTCAGTGTGGCCCTGTACCAAATGACCTACATGCTGGTACCTGGAGATATCTGATTTAAATTACACGACAAGTTGTCTTAATTGAAGGGGAAAGCAGAATTTTAAAAAAAAGTAACTTAAAGGGCCAAATTGTATTATACTTGCGACATCAATTCGCGGGCTCGAAGCAGGGGGGAAGCTGGAAGTGGCCTGCGGGCCGGGAGTTTGAGACCCCTGCTCTCGAACATTATGTCTTGTGCATTTGAATCCTCCAAGAAGTGCCACAGACTGTCCAGCAGTTCATTAATGCCGTAATCCAGGTCTGGTAAGAGATCCCCCAGGTCCCCATCCACCATCTCATCAAAGATTGCAGACATATGGGACCCATATGTCTGCAATCTTTGATGAGATGGTGCCCTGGGGGATCATCCACCATCTCATCAAAGATTGCAGACATATGGGGACCATATACTGTCGTATAACACTGTGGCAGGCAAGGGAGAGGACCCCAATGCAGGACCCCAAGGTAAAAAGCTTAATTAAAATGTAAGCTTTCTTACCGGACATTGAACACAGGAAGAGCTTATCAGGAGCCAGCAGCACAAACTTTCACTCACAAATAAGCATAATGTAACTTCACTTGACTCCATTTGACTAATCTAACTCAATTAAATTCAATTCAGTTTTATTTGTATAGTGCCAAATCACAACAAACAGTCACCTCAAGGCACTTTATATTATAGGAAAAGACCCTACAATAATACAGAGAAAACCCAACATTCAAAACAACCCCCTGTGAGCAAGCACTTGGTGACAGTGGGAAGGAAAAACTCAGGGAGGGGCAGTCAGCTGCCGTGTCCTGTTGGGGATGAGGGGAGGGAGACAGGACAAAAGGCATGCTGTGGAAGAGAGCCAGAGATTAATAATAACTAATGATTAAATACAGAGTGAAGTATAAACAGAGTAAATAAGGTGAATGAAAAGAAACAGTGTGTGTGTTGGGCAGTGGCCAAGGGCGGAGGTCCTGGTGGACCGATCCCCGGCTATCGAAACTGGCTATTGGGACATGGAATGTCACCTCTCTCGTGGGGAAGGAGCCTGAGCCTGTGCGTGAGGTTGAGAAATACCAGTTAGATATAATTGGGCTCACCTCAACACGCGGCCTGGGCTCTGGAACAAGTCTCCTGGACAGGGGCTGGAGTCTGTTCCAGTCTGGAGGTGCCCTCGTGAGAGGCGATGAGCTGGGGTGGGTATTCTTGTATCCCCCGGCTTGTTGCCTGTATGTCTGAATTTTCACCGGTGGATGAGAGGGTTGGTTCCCTGCGCCTTTGGGCGGGGGAACGGGTCCTGACTATTGTTTGCGCTTATGCGCCAAACGACAGTTCAGAGTACCCACCCTTTTTGGAGTTGCTGGGCGGGGTGCTCGAAGGTGCTCCATCCGGTGACTCCATCGTCTTGCTGGGAGACCTCACGCTGATGTGGGCAATGACAGTGAGACCTGGAGGGCTGTGATTGGGAGGAACGGCCTGCCCGATCTGAACCCAAATGGTGTCTTGTTATTGGCCTTCTGTGCAAACCACAGTTTTGTCCATAACGAACACCATGTTCAAACATAAGGATGTCCATAAGTGCACATGGCACCAGGACACCCTAGGTTGCAGGTCAGTGATCAATTTTGTAATCGTATCACCAGATCTGTGGCCAGATGTTCTGGACACTCGGGTGAAGAGTGGAGCTGAGTTGTCAACTGATCATCTGGTGGTGAGTTGGATCAGGTGGCAGGGGAAGATGCTGGACAGACCTGGCACACCTAAACATATTGTGAGCGTGCACTGGGAATGCCTGGCAGAAGCCCCAGTCCACGAGATCTTCAACTCCCACCTCCGACAGAACTTTGACAGCATTCTGAGGGAGGCTGAGGACACTGGGTCTGAATGGACCATGTTCCACACCTCCATTGTTGAGGCTGCTACTCAGAGCTGTGGCTGCAAGGTGGTTAGTGCCTGTTGTGGTGGTAACCCCCAAACCAGATGGTGGTCACCTTCCAGATGAAGGTGAAGTGAAGAGAGCCATCAAGCTGAAGAAGGAGTTCTATTGGGCTTGGGTAGCCTGTGGGACTCTGGAGGCAGCTGACAGGTATCGGCAGGCCAAGTGGAATGCAGCTCAGGCAGTGGCTGAAGCAAAAATTTGGGTGAGGGAGGAGTTCAGTGAGGCTATGGAAAAAGACTTTTGGACGGCATCAAAGTAATTCTGGCAAACCGTCAGGTGGCTCAGGAGGGGAAAGTGGTGCTCCACTCATACGGTTTATAGTACGGTTGGGTTGCTGCTGACTTCAACTGAGGCTATAGTTGGACGGTGGAAGGAATACTTTGAGGACCTCCTGAATCCCACTGACACGCCGTCTCTAGTGGAAGTAGAGTCTGGGGACGAGGGGCATGAATTGCCCATCACCGGGGGTGAGGTCACTGAGGTGGGTAAACAACTCCTTGGTGGTCCTTGGTGGACCAGATTCGCCCTGAGTTCCCGAAGGCTCTGGATGTTGTAGGGGTTTCTTGGTTGACAACATGAGATCGGGGAAAGGGGAGCCTGCGTGTCTGAGTGGAACAGACCCTGTTGGATACGTCATCGATTCTTGGAGTTCGTGGAGACCTGTGTGCTTCTCAGCTTTGGAGGTCGAGGACGTGGAAGACGTCTACATATTCAGCTATTTGGTAGCAGTATCTCTTCTGTTTGGGCTCGGAGGATACCTGATTTACCGGGAAATTAAGAAAACCTGGGCAGCAGTTCGACATTTGCTGAGGCTGCAGACCCAGGTGGATGAGTTGTGCAGAGCCTGTCATGGTCATGGTCCTGGGCCGGTGGCCCAGCGTTTTGAGTTTCTGTTGTGTAGCTTTCTTTTGTTGTATTTTCAAGTTGTTTCTTATAGTTTGTTGTTTGAGTATGCTGTTTAGTTTCCCTTGTTGTTTTTTGTGTATGTTCCCTTTGTCAAGTTTTCAGTGTTAGGTCTGCGTCTGTTATGTTTAGTCAGTTCCTGTTTTATTTTGACAGTCTCGTGTTCCCTGTGTTTTGTATCTAGTTTTGCTTCCCCTTTGTTATTAGGTTCATTTGGTTCACCTGTCGTCCCCTGTTGTTTCCACTTGCCCTAATCCCCTTGTGTGTATTTAAACCCTTAGTCTGCCTTTGTTAGTTGTTGCATCATCGTCATTGTTTCCCCAGTGTTCCCCTCTTAGCTGTGTGTTTTGTTTTTGCTTTCTCCCAGGCTTCTGGTTAGTTTATTGCCTTGGTTGAGATTTCGGGTTTTTGTATTTTGTATTTTTTGAGTCCCTGCAAATAAACAAGTTTTAGTTTACGTCTGCGTATGTCCTGCATTTGGGTCCTCTCCCTCCGCACACAGCCCCTCACCGTGACAGAGCCATGCAGACTCAGACTCAAAGCCTGGTGGACCTGAGCCGTAAGAAAGTGCTCGCAGGCGAGCTTCACCACAAAGTGACAAGCGTTCAGTGGTGAGCACGAAAAGTTCACAGTCATCTGCATTGTCAACAAGCACGTGCTAAAGTGGATGCAGCAAAAGCATGCCTTGCATTCGCGGACGAGGAAGCTAAAGCAACAAGAGACAGAACTGCTAAGGAAGCTGAAGTAAAGCTGGAAAAGTAAAAGGGATGCTGAGTTAGAGACACTCATTATGTGGAAAGAGGCAGCGGTTGCTGAAGCCGAAGGAGCATACATAAATAAATTTTCACAACATTGTTCATGAATATATATGGAGCTTTATGTAGTGGACTGTAGTAGGACTGTATGTTTCACATTAATTTGTTAGAAAGTGAGAGAAGGAAAAACATCATTCAGCCACTGAGGCCTCCTAATGCATGCTGCTGAAGACAGCCTTCTCACTCTGGAACCATGTTTGAGCCCATCTCTCTTTTGCTGTTGATTGAAAAAAAAAAAAGACATTGTACACCTCATTGGGTTTTAGCAATCAGAATTAGTAATAGGTTGTAATCTGGGAATGTAATGAGTTTGGGTATCACAGTGCATCGTTGTCTCTCTCTGACCACTTGTCTTCTTCCTAGTTTAAGATAGGATGACTTTTCTTCTCTTTATCTGAGAAAATTCAGGAAGGTTAATCTGTGTTAACTAGCAACAGATATTTATTTTTGTCAAGAAAGATTATATTATTGACCTAGAAATGTGAGTTTCTGTTTTGAGAAGGTACGTTCAGGTTTTTTTAGTCTTCTATTAGTGATTTGATTTCATATTCACCTGTCCTTATGAGTTTTTGTTATTTCATGCCTTTTGTCCTTTGCTTTGGTTCTGTTGATGATAGGTTTGTTAGTTTGCTGTTGTCTTCCCTTCTGTTCCTCCAGTCTTGTCTCCATGTCTGTCTGTGAGACATTGGTCTCAGTGTCAAGTTTGTGTGTTTGTGTATCTCATTGTATGAGAGGCAATCAAGTCAGATAAGTCAAGTTATGGCAAAACTCTGTCCAGAATACCAGGGGCACAAAGCATTTGGCACCTTGATTGTCTCTTGTATTGTGATAAAAGTGACCTGCCAGCTAACCACCAGGAACCTTGACCTCTGGCAGGCTCCAGGAACTCAAGCCCTGCTATGGCCCACTGACCTGGCAGCAAAGCTTGACCTCCAGTAGTGGAGCACCACGGGAAGACGCAGATTAACAGTATAGTGAAGTGACACCTTACTGGGGCTGAATTCACAGGTAGACATTGGTTGTCATTGAAAATCTAGAGATTGGATCTGCAGATTGAAATAATAAACACAGAGGCCAGAGCAAAATGACAGACCATCAGCATTACCAGGCCTATATCCAGGCCAGATCTGGCTAAGCATTCAACAGTTTCACCTCCGCCTTACTTTGACCATGAAAAACAAGCTTCAACACCAACCAACCTCCTTCAACCCACAGAAGACACTTCCAAAACCCCTACACTGGTAATGTCCCCTCCTGTGAATTGAGAGAATACTTTTTCAGGAATGAGTGAAAAGTTTGGATGACAGCATCACCACAGTGCTCATGCTTGAGGTCATGAGACTGAATGTAAATATTGCCTATAATGAAAATATAGGGCAGAGTCTGAGGAGGGGAATTGTCCTCAAAACCACTGTAACAAAAGGTAAAAGATGAAAATAAGACACATACAGAGAGAGAGAGAGAAAGATAGAGAGAGTGGGAGAGATGTATTAACCAGCCTAGTAAAACACACACACACACACACACACACACACACACACACACACACACACACACACACACACACACACACACACACACACACAGGCAATGAAGGCCAGTTTGATAAAACATACACATGCAAGAAAAACCAGCTTATACACATAAACATGGGCGTATAGCTTCTCACTGTTAGAACTAAAAAAACACACTTATCAACAAATGCTGAGGTTTTTCCACTGCTTATAGACACTTGCCACAGTTTACATCCCAGGTTGAACAGGTTACCGTATTTTTCGGACTATACGTCGCTCCGGAGTATAGGTCGCACCAGCCAAAAAATGCATAATAAAGAAGAAAAAAACATATATAGGTCGCACTGGACTATAAGTCGCACTTTTTTGGGCGGGGGGGGTTGATAGAACCCGAGACCCAGAGCAGAAATTCCATCTTGAACGGCAATTTAAAATAATAATGGATTAAAGAACAGGACGAACACGGTTACACCTACGTTATGCTAACGTAGCACATTCAGCTACATGATGCACAACGAACACGTGTTCGGTATTGTAACGTTGTAAACACACTTCCAAAGTCGGCGATATTCACAACAAAGGTCGTCTTATTAACAGAAAAACGGCTGCTGTAGGCCACAGCCACGCCAACCACAACTACAACAGCGGAACAGCAACACACACACAGGCAAGCTCTCGGTCTTTTTCTCTCTCTCCATGCTGCCTTCATGAACCTCCCGAACAGTCCGAAATCCCACAACATCAACACGCTCTCTAACTAAGAGAATCGCTACAGTATGTTAACGTAACATTAAGTTATTCAGATAACCATAGCATAAAGAACATACTAACAAGTTAACCAAACCATCAATCCATTGAATTCTTCATCCTCGGTGTCACTTCTAAACAATTCCGTACACTCCGTAGACGAAGCGCCGCTTCCTCTTCTGTGTCACGTTAGTCAGACTCGTCGTCAGCTGCAGTTCCAATTATTCCAGCCTTTCTGAATCCCAACAGGATGGTTTGTCACTGAAGCCCATGTTTTCTTGATCCATCCAATGACTTCCAGGAAAGTTGGGTGGCGCATTCTCCCAGTTGCCGTTAAGCTGTGCTCTCCATCCACTGCGCCCTCAGGTTACGCAAGACTGCCTTAAAGCTGCAGTTCATGGAGATGTCAAGTGGCTGGAGTATTTTGGTTCATGTGTTATAAATGTCACATATACGTCGCTCCGGAGTATAGGTCGCACCCCCAGCCAAACTATGAAAAAAAGTGCGACTTATACTCCGGAAAATACGGTAACTGTTTAGTAGACTCTGGTGTTACAAAATCCGTGATCAGTCAAATTTAGTGACTGATATATTAAAACTGTAGATGCTAAGTTTGGACAAAACATAAATGTGCAGTCTTTGGGATACCCACTAAGAACAAAAAACAGAAAAAGCTTTTTACAAATACAGTGTCCATAAGGCATTCCACATGTTCCTCTTTGGAATGCTCTTATGAACACAGGTTTTCTTTCAATGCAGTGAAAGAAGATGTGACAATTTTTATGCTTCCACAGGGGTTGCCATTGTTGCATATGTTGGTGATTTAATGATCTGTTTTCCTTCTAAGTAGGCCTGCAAGTACAACACAAAAGTGCTTTTGAAACACTTGAGAACGGTCACAAAGTGAGCCTCTCCAAATTACAATGGGCTTCGAAGAGCGTCATGATCACACGAGATGGTAATCCCTTCTGTCCAAAAAGAATTGCAGCAAGCCAGTCCACTCCAAAATCACAGACAATTTTCTTGGCATGACGTTGTATTGCTGCCAGTCGATACCTAACTGCTGCATGAGAGTTTCCACTGTCAGCGGTGATACATGGGGGGGGGGGGGGGGGGGGTTGGACTGATGATGCAAAGCTTTCACTGACTTTAAAAATGACACTGCAGATGATTTGGCATCTTGCAGCCCAGACATCTGTAAAAGTCATGTAGGATATGCAGTGGTCACAGAACATACAATCTTAGCATCAAGGTCCTCACTATGTCAATTTAGGTCAAGTTGCTAACCCTAACATAGCAGTTCAGTAACTTTTCACATACAGTATCAATCAAAAGTTTGGACACACTCACTCATTCATATGAATGGGTAAGTGTGTCTAACTTTTGACTGGTACTGTACATGTCTTAACATAGCATAAGCACAAGTATGTGAAAATCACGTAGGATCAGACAGTCAGCATTATACCAATTCTAGATATGCATGATTTTGGTACATTATGGAAATTTTTTTTAACTGATTCAGGAAAATCCACTGCATATCACAAACTTGTGGCTGCATTGATGGATGCCTCATTATTCCCATAAACTAATAGTTAAGGTTAAAGTAATACTTGGCTCAACATAGCTCTGATTCTTTGTTAGCCTGAACAGAATCTGGGGTTTGTTCCTGTTTTCCAGTTTCAGTGATTAGTAGTAAAATTTACAGAGGGAATTTTATATAATAATAATCTATTTTTTCCAGCCCAAATGAAGATCTTCTCATTGAGTACAATGCCATTTCCTCTCCAGCTTTAAAGGTGTGCATTAAACCAAGAGTAAAGCATCTCTGACTTGTTGCCTTCTTTTTTAGAGGAGCCACAGTATCCAGGGTGTTACAGAGTAAGAAGTAGCACTCTAAACAAACCTCTCTGACAGTAAAGTTTTTAGGTAGCTGCTCTGCTTTGTGTATTTTCAGAAAGACATCTATTATGATCAAATTTATTTTCCAGTGCTGTGTAACCCATTATTGTAAAATTAAATACTATCAAAAATTGGTAGACAAACCAGGGTTTTCAGGAAATACTGTTAAATGTTCAGTTTTATGTCATACGTCATGACAAGATCCAGAGTGTGATTCAAGCAATGACGGGGATCATTTACATTTTGAGAGATGCCAACTGAGTTGAAGAAAAAACTAAATGCAGTGTTGAGGCTGTCATTTTGAACATCTACATCAATGTAAAATCACCCACAATAATTATTTTATCTGACCTTAGCACTAAATCAGATAAAAAGTCTGAGAAATCAGAAACTCTAAATAAAGGCCTGGTGGATGATCATAACAATAACTAAAGCTGTTTTTTGAGTTTTCCAATTGGGGCGGAAAAGTGAAGAGTAAGACTTATAAATGAATTAATGCACTGTCTGGGTCTTTGGATGATCAATAAGCTGGAGTGGAAGACAGCTACTACTCCTCCTCAGCCTGTGCTTTGAGGATTCTGATAGTTTGTGTGACTCGGGGGCGTTGATTCATTTAAACTAACATATTTATCTGCTGTAACCAGGTTTCTGTAAGGCAGAATAAATCAATATGTTGATCAATAATCAAAATATTTACTAACAGGGACTGAGAAGAAAGAGATCTAAAGTTTAATAATCCATATTTAACACATTTAAACTCTTATGGCCTCTGACTGTGGACTCATATCTGTGTCCTGCTAGACCTAAGTTCGATTCGTGGCAGTGGTGCAGTGGGTAGGCGCTCGCCTTGCTGCCGGAAGGTTGCAGGTTCAGCCCCTGTCCCCTGCTGCATTGTGTCCTTGGGCAAGACTTAAACCACATTGCCTAATGGTAGCGCCGGTCTCTGGCTGCATGACCGCAGATGCTCTCTCTGGATAAGTGATCTGGAACGATCATTTCGTTGTGTGCCTTGTGCACACAATGAGTTGAGTCTAATCTATTAACCATGACATTTTATACAGATTAGAGCATGCCATAGGTATTAAAGGTATTGTGCTGCAGTTAATTAAACTGCAGGAATGTCCTAAAGACATAAAGACCTGGGTGACCTCTAATTTCCTGCTTTTAAATTCAGATAAACCAAGTTATTGTATTTTGCCCTACAAATCTTAGAAACACAGTATCAAAACAGATACCTACTTTGGAATGCCCATTACCTTGACCTCCAGTAAACACTGTGAGAAATCTTAGTCTTTTTTGACCAGGATATTTCCTTCAATGCACATATTAAATAATGGTAGGACTGCTGTTCCTTAAATTTTTGGAATAGCTCTAAATTAGAAACATCCTGTCTCAGAGTGATGTGAAAAACTATTACATGCCATGTATTACTTCTGGGCTAAAACTGCTGTAAGTCCTATTATTAGGTTGTCCTAAAAGCTCCCTGAAAAGTACTGCAAATGCTGCAGCGGTTGGCTCTCCTCCCCTTGGGTGGAGTTTTGTCCCTTGCAGCTGGCTGTCACACCTGAAGTTTATCGGCTCATCAAGAATCCGTATTTAAGGACCAGTGGAACCCTCCACTCTTTGCCGGGAATCTGCTACCACGTGTGGTAACCAGACTGCTGTGTTAATGTTTCATGCCTTTTGTAATTTTGGATTCCTGCGTCTTAGTGTCAACTTGTGTTCTGGTATTGGAACCAATCTCTGTTCTTCCTCTTCTCCCTCAGGATCAGACTTTTGCGCCAGCTTCAGTCACCTCCTGCCTGCCCTTCCTCACCCCAGAATTGTGGGATTACATTCAAATGCCAACTTGTTATTCCCCTCCCGGACCTCAATTCCTGGATACATCAAGTAAGACTGCTTATCATTTCCTCGCCACTTGCAAACCCCCACTTTCTGATATTCCACTAATCCGTCTCTCCTTCTTCTCAGGACTGCCCTGGCTTCCCTTTTGCTAGCGCACCGTGCTGACCTGAATGACTTGCTCTGCGACCCCCTAAGCCATGTTAGAGGATTACTGTTCAGCCCAATTTTGAGTTTTTGTGAAGCACTAGTGTTGTGAATAAGATCAGTCTTAAAGTTACTCGACTGTTCCGCATTTGAGTCCTTTTCAGTACGTGGCTCACGACCCGTAACAGAAAGAGAATGCTATTTCTCCTGTATTGGCCTCTGTTCATTGGCTCCCTGTTAAATCCAGAATTGAATTAAAAGGATTTTATTTAAAGACCTCATAGTATCATATCACCCAATGAGCACTTTGTTCTCAAACTGCTGTCTTTTTTGTGGTTCCTAGAATACTTAAGAGTAGAATGGGAGGCAGAGCCTTCAGCTTTCAGGCCCCTCTTCTGTACAACCAACTCCCAGTTTAAATTTGGGAGACAGACACTGTTGGGTTCTGACCCAGTTTAGGAGATCTGCTGAACAAAACACACAAGAGACATGAGTAGTAATCAACAGCTGGGAGAACAGGGCCCAAATCTGCGCATGCAGAGTTGTCTGTGTCCTCAAAGAGGAACTGGTTCCAGCTTGCTTTTATTCACTTTGGTCACATACATATTCATATGCATAGGCTGGTTAAGGTCATTTCCTGTTTAAAACAGTACAGAGTGTATTGACATTTCCTGTTTTTCTCGGAAAGTACCTAAATGTAGAAAGGAACACAGTGTTCCTTTTTACTGCAAGCAACTCAGAAAATAAGCATAATGATCAATTCTTTATTACGTCCAACAATTAAGCTTAAAAATTTCATTTTTGATAAAGCTTTTAGTTAGGGCTGGAACTGGTGACCCTGAACCATCCCTTAGTTATGCTCCTATAGACCTTGACTGCTGGGTTCCCATAATGCACTGAGTGTTTCATTTCATTGACCTTTTCTTTTTACTCTGCTTATATACGACTCTGCATTTAATCATTGGTTATTATTATTAATCTCTGATTCTCTTCCACAGTGTGACTTTTGTCTTGTCTTTTTCGCCTCAGTCCCAACCGTCATGGCAGATGACCCCCCCTCCCTGAGCCTGGTTCTGCTGGAGGTTTCTTCCTGTTAAAAGGGAGTTTTTCCTTCACACTGTCACCAAGTGCTGCTCATAGGGAGTTTTTTTGACTGTTGGGTTTTCTCTGTAACCTTACAAATAAAGTGCCTTGAGGTGACTGTTGTGCTTTGGTGCTATAGGAATAAAATTGAATTGAGTTAGATTAGTCAAGTCGAGTCAAGTAAAGTTACGTTATGCTTGTTTGTGAGTTAAAGTTTGTGCTATAAATTGAATTGTATTCAATTTGTATTGTATTTGGGTGGTGGTGGGGCCTCCTGCATTGGTAGCAGCTCTCTGCTTCGTGCCACCTGGTGGGACTTGCTCTGCCATTTACCAATTGTCACATAGGCCAGACGTCACTCCGCAAGAAGAAAGCAAAAATATATCTTTTTATTAAGGAAAATGACAAAAATAGTAAAGCACAGTGACTTGGATAAGTAACTTTTTCAGTCATAAAATATGTTCCTTACAGCCCCCCACCAGATTTTTGTTTGCTGCCTCACGACAGCAACATGCGATGAGGGTACAAAAACATGAAGGTTCTCTAAATTATATAATAGGTGGAATAAGGAACAAGCAAGCAATATATACATTAGAATAACTTCTATTCCAACAACAGCCTGGGAAAATTGCTGCCACGATACCTTAGCAGGGTCACGTAGATTGTGCACTGTCACCTAGAAAAATTGGATCCCTGACCTCCAGCAGGAGGTCATCAGACAGGACACCTGTTTTCAAAATTAGGAAGCATAAAATTAGAAATGGTCATAACCTAACTGCTTGATCATGTTCTGTACACCCACAGAATGTTTGCATCCATTTCCAGTGAGTAATAGTGGATAACAGCAAAAATGATTATGTCGATAACTCTGCATCCCTGCACATCTCCATCCATAAGCATAAAATTGTTCAAACAGTGGTCTGCACAATGTTGTCCCGAGGCAACAAATGAAAAACTACAATTTTAGTATATGAATAAAGACAAAAAAATCTCCATACTGAGCAAAGGGTCTGAATACTTATGACCATGTGATATTTCAGTTTTTCTTTTTTAATAAATTTACAAAAATTTCTACATTTCTGTTTTTTTTCTGTCAAAATGGGGTGCTGAGTGTACATTAATGAGAAATAAAATGAACTTTTTTGATTTAGCAAATGGCTATAATGAAACAAAGAGTGAAAAATTTAAAGGGGTCTGAATACTTTCCGTACCCACTGCATTGGTCAACGGACGTTAAATATGGAGCTATGAAGCAAGAGGAAAAGTTCAAGACCACAGAGAAAATTCATGGATGTCATGAACGAAGACATGCAGAGGGTTGGTGTCACACAAGAAAATGCTGGGAATAGGATGAGATGGAGATAGTGTTATGCAGCAAAAGCTGGAGGTGGTTACTAGGCAGCTGGGAGGTCAGACTAACAGACATCCTCAGGACTGAGGCAGTTCCCTGGAAAGAAAAACAAGATCCAAAACACGAAGGTAGTTATGCTTGAATCAACAGAAGTGGCCAAGTTACCACTGGAGTGCGGAGTGGAGGTTTCTACAGGTCTGGTAAGACACAGGCGCACCAGGGTGCAGTATGGAAGCAAACTCCACCCCAAAGGGAGGAGAACGGGCCCAACCCCAACAAACCCAGGAATAAAAACATATACACCAGCACAAGCCACGGGAGATGATCCACTTTGGCAACCACTAGAGGGAGTGGCCGGAAGATGAAGAGGAAACAAAATCAATAGTGGTGGCCTAGGGGAGAAGAAGAGGGTTCATCACTGAGAGGACGCTGGTTCGAATCTTTGGGCTGGCATCACTGTGGGTCCCTGAGCAAGGCCCTTACCCCACCGGGTTGCTCCCTGGGTGCCTTATGGCTGCCCCCTACTCCACGTTGTGCTGTGTGTGCTACATACTCCATGTGTGATGGGTTAAATGCAGAGATTAAATTTCACTGCATGTATGTGACAAATAAAGTTCTTTCTTCTTAAATGATACTTTGGTCACAGTGAAAAAAGAAATATTTTGTCCTAAACTTTTTGTTAAGATATAGGGCTGAAAGTAAGCTAAAATATAGAACTGTGGCTTTAATTCTGCTTGCCAGACAGTCAAGATATCATGTTTTGTATTCAACTGTATATAACAAGCTCGTTATAACAAGCCGAGGGCATGTGAACAGTTCTCCAAATTTAAAGATGGAGAAGCAGATACAGTCTCTCCTTGCAACATACAGCACAAACACAGTCTGTTTGTTCTCCTCTTGAGACATTTAATGGAGGGTTTTAGAGAGCAAGTGTGTTGTCATTTTCCCCTCTCGAGCCTCGCTTCATCACTCAAAGCCCTCTTCTGCCAGACAGCATTTATGGTCAGTGCTTAAATGATGTAGTTCCTGCATAGAGCATACTGATGCAACTCCAGCTTCTGTTTTGCACTTCTGTTCCACAAATGAGTCATGTGAGGTCAATGGGTTATGCTGAGGTCAGAAGATCAGGAATCAGTGAATGTAACATTGTTTCAGCTTCATTAATTGTTGGAGTCCGTGGGATTTAGGAAAGTGGGTGTATGGAAAGCAATGCTCTTTTTCTTTAATATTTTCATGTGGCCCTTCAGTGGTTTGCATTCTGCCACAGTGCATCAGTCAGGGGAAAGACAGTGAATGTTAGATGTAAGTCCTCTTTTTTTTTCCTTGTGTGCATTTGCTGTAAATTTATTGTTTACAGTATACTAAAAATAAAGTAGAAAAAAAAAAAAAAACTCCTCCTCCTACACACACACAGACGGACACAAACACATCCTGTTTTGTGTCCTGTTTGTAGTGCTGTTTGTAGATTACAGCTCAGCATTCAACACCATAGTTCCCTCCAGGCTGGTCTCTAAGCTGCTGGACCTGGGCCTGGGCCCATCCCTGTGCAGGTGGGTTCACAGCTTGACCAGCAGACCACAGGTGGTACGAGTGGGTCACCTCACCTCATCCTCCCTCACCCTCAACACTGGATCCCCCCAAGGCTGTGTGCTCAGCCCTCTGCTGTACTCACTGTACACCCATGACTGCGAGGCCACGTCAGAGTCCAACGTCATCATCAAGTTTGCTGACGACACTGCTGTTGTGGGTCTAATCTCTCACAATGAGGAGACAGCCTACAGGAGAGAGGTCTCCCGCCTGGAGAACTGGTGCCAGGAGAACCACCTCCTGCTCAACGTCAGCAAAACGAAGGAACTGATCGTGGACTTCAGCAGGAAGCAGCAGAGGGACTACCATCCACTTGTCATCAGTGGTGCTGAGGTGGAAAGAGTGGACACTTTCAAATACCTGGGAGTGACCATCTCACAGGACCTGTCCTGGACTCATCACATAAACATCACTGTGAAGAAGGCCAGACAGCGTCTCTACCTCCTCAGGCGGCTGAGAGACTTCAAGCTCCCACTCAAGGTGCTCAGGAACTTTTACACCTGCACCATCGAGAGCATCATGCGTGGGAGCATCACCACCTGGATGGGAAACTGCACCAAGCAGGACTTCATGGCCCTAAAAAGGGTGGTTCGTTCAGCTGAACGGACCATCAGAACCACCCTCCCCAACCTGCAGGACATTTACACCAAGCAGTGCAGGCTGAGGGCCATGAAGATCCTAAAACAGCCCAGCCACCCCGGACACTCTCTCTTCTCCCTGCTCCCATCAGGCCGGCGTTACCGCTGCCTGAGGATTAAGACTGAAAGGTTGAAGAAGAGTTTTTACCCACAAGCCATCCGTCTGCTCAACTCTGAGCCCTAACTGGACCATTATTGCACAATGTAAATATTATAATTTAAAAAGTGTGTATAGTTTATAGTATATAGAGTATAGTGTATAGTGTGAATTACTTTTTTATTTTTATTCTTCTTATTTATATGTGTGTGTATATATGGTTGCAGGTACAAAATACATTTCACTGTGCATTGTACTGTGTATAACTGTGCATGTGACAAATAAACACTATCTTATCTTACATCCGCCTGGCCACAGTACTCCCCACCAGCAACAACCACAACAAAGAGCCACACTGACATGGCCCCCAAACTCTCCAGACCCCAAGTGACCATCAGGACTCAAAGGATCCACAGTCAATATCATGCTGTCAGATACCAAAGAACATCCCCAGAGGAGGCTTGTCCATCTCCCACTGGGTCAGAGCTGTTTTGACTGCTGGAGGGGATCTACATTTTGGCAAGTGGTTTTAATGCAGATCTTGTAATTAATGTTCAGGGTGTTATTAACTTCTCTGTAAAATCGTATAGAAAATAGACATGAGAGATAAGTAGACAGCATACAGTTCACAGTTCTTTTAAATACTATCCATCCGTCCATCCATCCATCCATCCATCCATCCATCCATTTTCTTCCACTCATGCAGGGCTGGGTCGCAGGGGCTTCGCTTTCACACTTAACTACTGCTTCACCATGACAGACATCGGCATCACTGCCCCAATCCGTCTGTCAATCTCCCATTCCCGTCTCATGAACAAGACCCCAAGATACTTAAACTCCTCCACTTGGGGCAGCAACTTGTCCCTGAGCCGGACTGGGCACTCCACCCTTTTCCGACTGAGGACCATGGCCTCAGGTGGTAATTCTCATGCCACCCATTTCACACTCAGGTGCAAACTGTTCCACTGGGAGCTGGAGGCCACCACCTGATGAAGCCAACAGGAATGCATCATGTGCAAAAAGCAGAGATGAGATTCTGAGGTCACCAAGGCAGAAGTCTTCTGCCAGTTGGCAGAAAAATTATGAACGGTCCAGAAAAATTATGAACACAATCAGTGACACCGTGTGGAGTCCCACACCCACAGCAAACAAGTCCGACTTATTGCCAGCAATGTGGTCCAAACTCGCGCCGCTGATTTTTGGGTAGGGTGAGTTTATTATTTACTATATCACAGATAATAGAAAAAAATATATTACTGTGATTATCATAAAAGACTTATACCAATATTATTTAAACAATTACCATTTAATGAAATCCAATTTTTTAGCCACAAATTCTGCCTTTAGGAGGTAAAATGCTCAGTTTAGATTGTCAGTTCTCAGTTAAATATATGTTACTTTATTGGCTAATGTTTGCAGTAGTGTTTTACTGGACTCATGTATGGAGACACAAGCCCAGAAGAAATCATCAACTCTATGCACAAGGTAATTGCTGGCTATTGCCCTCTCCTCTCCCAGCAGCAATTCTCCATTAGGAATCTCATCAAGTGCCATCATGAAGGCAAACCAGTGGTTTAGGGTTGGGTTGTGAACATAAGGGCAGTTCAATAGTCCTCACTGCAATTTCAAAACAACCAGAATCTGTTTTAAACTCTTTGATCAGTTATTTAATCACAAATGATTTATTTAAGTGTCTTTTATGTAGCTTCTGTTTGTCCATGTCCAAAAATGCAGCTACATAAAAAGACTCTTTAATTTAATGGTGCAATTCATCAATCTTCTAATCTATATGATTCCTGAGTGGTCCCGTCTACGCTGATTACATCTCTTATTATACCACAGACACAGAGACTAGCTTAAAGAAGTGGATTACTGACTGTTTGGATTCTTGGTCTTAATTGAATTAGTGGATTAAATCATGTTGATTATGTTTGATTATGGTCTATTCCAGATGGCTGAAAATGTAATGTTTCCGGTTGGAGGTTGATGGTATTTCAACAGTAATGTAACATAATATCTGAAAGAATCTCAGTCTTGCATAATGGGTTGATTTAATTTGCAGTTTAAGGTTTCATGAAGCCCTGTAGTCTCATACACCGTGATCCATAAACAGCTGCTTAAATCTATTGTGTTAAAGAAACAGCATACCAAGTCACTGAGAGGTATTTAAATATGTAAAAATCACATTTGATTACGATATGACACATTTATTTTCATCAATATATTTATTAAAACTTTTGAACATAATCAAAAAAAAAAAAAAGATCAAAGGTCTGTTCTGTACATATCACGTAATCCTCTGTACACCACAATGGCCACAGCCGTCTGCTCTGTGTTTCCCCGAATTGGCTGCGGATGGTTTGTTTATCAAAACATATTTGTACACACTCTATGCTAATGTCCTTGAATAATATTAACACTTGACAATAAATCAAGAATAAAAAAATAGATGCGTCAATTTAATATTTGCAGTATTTTACAATTTTACCTTTGTGTCACCTCAAACACTCTGGCTGGCATTCATGTCAAAATGCCTGGTGTGAAGCCCCCACGCCTGTTTACACTTCAGAAGGCTGTAAAACTTTATGAAATCCAATATGGGTGGATGAGTTAATAAAGCTCATTTCTGACTGATGACAGTAATATTGAGGAGAGTTTTTGTGGATATCCAGAGCTTTTCTGTTTTTTCTAGTGTTAGTGCTGAAACTTTCTTTAAAGTAGATCTAATGCTGTCCAATTCAGGCAATTAGCAAATAAACTCACATGATGTGAGAATGTAATCAAACTTTATCAGTGGGAACATTTTAGAATACCAAAGCCTAAAATTAGCTGGCATATCATTAGTTTATAACAAGATGTTATTAGCCAGTTCACTGTGAGCTGTCTGGAGAAAAGAGTGTTCTGTGTCTAATCTGCTAAAAATAACTAAAACAATACTTGGAATAAATAAGCATGTTTCTGCATATGTTAACGAAATTTCAGGTGAGGAGGAAGAGTAATGTGGTGGATATGAGGGAGGGGAGTGCATGTTTTTAAAATCTTCTTTTAATCTATATTCAGGTGTTCTGAATGTTTATCAGATTTTCAGATATCCAGTGTGTGACATTTGTTCTATTCTAGTTTCCCAATTTTTGTAGCTTATGACGTGAACTCTCTGACCAGCAGAATTTAAGCAAGTTATAAAACTCTATATACAAAAGTTGGAGAAATAACAGATTAGTTATGATGCAGTTCCTCAAAGGACATCATAAAGCCCTTTATGAGACCAAAGTTTACAGGTCAAGTTCACTAAACAGGGCAAAATAGCATGTGTGCACAAGTTGCACTGTTTTCTAAATCCAGGCACAATCAATTCATTTTAGTATCAAGCAGAAATAAGACTTTTTTAGGTATTAAATATTGGCACAATTAACAGTAAATTGCATATTGCAAACGATAGTAAATCAGTTTGCATGCTTTATTTAATTATTCCTCTTCCTATATTTTATGCTTTGGGAAAGGAACTCCCAGAAATACATATGCCACAGGTTCAGTCACAAAAATCTCTTCATTCCCATCTCTTTCATGCAATCTTGTCACTACGCTGTCTTTGTAAACACTATCATTTTGTATGCTAAAACCCAGTCTATGAATGTAGCTTCTGTTCTAAAGGTAAAAAGGTAAAAAATTTGTTTACCCCAGCCTATATTGGGACAGTTTTTAACAATCAAAATACAAAGCTGGTTGCTTGGTATTGGACTCATATTTGTTATCTTTGACATAGGCTGTGCTGTGTATCTTTATTCACTTTTGTAATTTATATGAACTGGTCCTAATCACTGTCACTGATTTTGGAATTACTAATCTTGAACCTTTATTAATTGGCCTTGACTTAAGACTTGATCTAGTTTGTTGTGACTAAGAACTGACATATGCAATTGGGAAAAAACTGTTCTACCTTTGTGTTGTATTATAAACATTTATTATAGAGGGACTTTTGACAACTTCTTTCAGCTGCTTCCTTTAGGGATACCACAGCATATCATCTGCCTCCACCTTGCCCTAGCTCTAGCATCCTGCTCTGTCACACCCTTTCCATATCTTTCTTCTACATCCATAAATCGTCTCCATGGTCTGCTTTTTTACTTCCTGCCTGGCAGCTCCATATTCAAAATAATTTTTCCACTATATCACTATTGCTCTTCTGCACATGTCCAAACCATCTCAACCTTGCCTTTTTAATTTTTTCTCCAAACCATTCAACCTGCGCTGTCCTTCCAATATCCTCATTTCTAATCATGTCCATCCTGGTCATTCAAATGGAAATCTTGAACTCTTCCACCTCCAGTTCAGTCTCCTGCCTTGTTGTTAGTGCCACCTTCTCAAAACCATCATAGCAAGTCTCATTATTGTCTTATAAACATTCCCTTTAACACTTGCTGCTTTTCTTCTGTCACAAATCACCCCTGACACTTGTCTCCACCCACTCCACTCTGGCTGCACTGTTTTCTTCACCTCTCTTGTGCACTGTCCATTGCTTTGGATAGTTGACCCCAGGTATTTAAACTCAGCCTCCTACACTACCTCTGCTCCTTGCATCTTCACTGTTACAACTGTCCTCCTCTCATTCAAATGCATGTATTTTGTTTTACTTCTAATAACTTTCATTCCTTTTCTCTCTAGAGAATACCTCAACTTCTCCAGGCTCTCATCCACCTTCTCCCTAGTCTTACTACAGATCAAATGTTATTTGCAAACATCATAGTCCATAAAGACTCCTGCCTGACCTCATGTGTCAACCTGTCCATCATCATTGCAAACAAAAAGGGGCTCAGAGCTGACCCCCCAATAATGGCAGCAGCCAGTGTACTCCTAGTCCCAAGCATGGACAAATGGGGAAGGTTGCGACAAGAAGGGCATCAAGCGTAAAATCTTGATTATTTTGATTAAAATGGCAAAAAATAAAAAATAAGAGTAGTTCAACCTTTAAGGCATCTAAGAATGAAAAAGTCAGTGAAGACATGCCCCCCTTTCTCACTCAGTCACAATGGAAAAACAAACTATATAATATGTGTGGAAGGCATTTACTTCAGTAGCTTCAGGTCTGTTTGCAAAACAAGCATACTGAACGTTTTCATAATGGATTTCCTGGTGTCTATACAGCACTAAATTGTATTGTCTAATTCCAGCTGTTATGCTACTGCACTTTAATGCCAGCGAGCGCACTTGACCGTTGTCTTACACATAAACTCTAAAAGCCCAGAATAGAACACAAGCATATATATGCATTTTTTTTCCCCCAAAGTTACGGAGAAAGACTGAATGTGTGATTTTAAAAAATATAGCATTACAGTGGCTAGCAGGTTTTGTGCCATTTAAGAGAGACAAATGTACATCAAGCATTTATCTGGAAAAAGTGAGACAAATCAGATTGAATGTTTAAGACAGGGATGAAATGGGTCTGCTGCGGCAGCTGTGGAAGCTCAATGGGTGGCCAACACTATCAAGGGGATATTTGAACCTTTTATGGTAAAAGAAAAATGTCTTCTTCCTTGAACAGTCTTTACGCAATGTTTTTTTTTTTTGGGGGGGGGGGGGGGGGGGGGGGCAAAAACTTAATCAAGAACATTTTCACCTGCAAAATGATTTTTGAATTGGGGAAAAGTGTTGTGTTCCTTATTCCAAGCAGTTTGGCCTGAAATGCAGCTACAACTTGCAAAGCTTCCACGCTATTTCCAGTTTTAAATGGATAAATAAATGATTTCATCTATAGGATTTTGAACATGTGACAAGTGAAAACAAGAGGGGACCAATTGGAAGTGTGGCTTTAGGTGTTTTTTATGGTTCTGATATAATTTTCATAGTATTATTTGGTAGAATTTGACAGAGGAAATTGTCATGGCTAATAGCTGATACAAAAGGTGGACTCAAATGCAAACTTGGTAGATGCAGTAAACTATTGGCGAAGGACGCGCCTTGAGCTGTTGATTTAACTTTTCCCTCTGACCGTTAGTTTGAGGGTGTTAACCTGAACTAAGACAGCCTTTAGCTCTTAAAGCAGTGTAGAATGTCTTCCAAACCTGGGAGATAAACTGGGGCTACCTGTCTGATGTAATGTCTACCAGGATCCCATGGAAGTGAAAAACATGTTCCACTAACAAATTAGCAGTTTCAGTGGCAGAGGGTAATTTGGTGAGAGCAATGAAATGAGATTGGTGGCAGGTGAACCTTGCAGTGTGTGCCAAGTGTATTACTGCACACTGGGCAGAAGGTGGAACATACCAATAGTTGGAGATCCCATACCTGGGTCCAGTTCTGACAGGAGGGCTTACTGAATGTCATTCTGAAACTCCCATGGTATAAGTAGAGGGAAGGATTCTCTCTGGTCTCAGGTTTTCATGCTCTGCAGCAAACAGTCAAGACAAAGCATCTGACTTGATGTTCCAAGAACTAGGACGATAGGAAATATTAAAGTTGAAACAGCCAAAAAAAACCAAAACAAAACAAACAAACAAAAAAAAACACTGACCATTGTGTCAGTCTTTAACTGACCATTCTTGAGGTCAGTTAAGTTCTTATGATCAGTCCAAACCATGAACAGCTATTCAGTCCCCTCCAGCCAGTGCCACCACTCCTCAAGCACTAGCTTCACCACAAGGCATTTATAGTCCCCAACATTATAGTTTTTGCTCCATGGGGGACAGGTACCAGGAGAAGAAGGTGCATGGCTAGAGCTCACCTCCTGGCTCGGATCCCTGAGAAAGCACAACCCTGGAGTCAGAGGCAACCACCTTCATGACGTACTGTAACTTAGGATCAGGTTGTACCAGGATGGGCACAGAGGTGAACAATTCCTTGAGCTGAACAAAGGCCTCCACTTCTACAGAATAAACAAAGGGTTTCTTCACATTGGTTAATTGGGTGAGAGGGGATGCTAACTGACTGCAGATTCAGATGAAATTTTGGTAAAAAATTTGCAAAGCCAAGGAATTGCTGCAGCTGTTTCCTGGTAGTTAGGCTCTGCCACTCCATCTTCTGTCTTCACCTGCCCTTCTTTCAATTTGTAGCCCAGAAAGGAAACTTTAGATGAATGAAACATTTCTCAGCTTTTACGCACAACTGGTTCTCAAGCAAGCATTGCAGGATGCTGCAAACATGGACCTGGTGTTCCTTGAAGTATTTAGAAAATAAAAAAATCAGAATGCCATCCAGATAAAGACAGAAATGTTTAAAAAGTCCCTAAGTACACAAGGTCCCTGAGTACATTATTGACCAAACCTGAAGACAGCAGGACATTAGTCAACACAAAGGGCATCGGAAGGTACTCAAAGTGCCAGAAAGTGATATTGAATGTCATCTTCCACTCATCCCCCTCCCGGATGCGAATCAAATGATGTGCGCTGCAAAAATTGAGCTTTTTAAAAATGGTGGCCTAATAATCCCTGCTGCCGGGGACTCTCAAATGTATTTTCCATGGCCTCTCTCTCTGGTCGCAAGAAGTTATACAAACTGCTCAAGGGAGTAAATCTATGGCACAGTCATATAGTCTATGCAGTGGTAGTGATTGTGCTTTCTCCTCACCGAACACCCGATGAAGGTATTCCTTAGGTACAGAAGTCAAATTAGGGTGAAGGGAGGTGGAGGACAGAGAACAGGCCAACCCTGGGGCACAGCCACTAAAGAGTTGGCTAGACAGAACAGGCTCCAGCTCTCTATCCTTTTCTCTGACCAATCCCTCTACAGCCAATCAAAGATTTGTTTTTTTTAAGGTTAAAATCAAATTGTTGATTTTTGACAGTCGGATGAACTAGCCAGAGCGAACCCATGCAGGCACAGAGAGAACATGCATAAGTTTCCTTAGGCCTTAGTCCCACAGGCCTAGAGACATACTCACAGCGCCATGAGAAGGTATTTGCTCCTTTCCTGATATCTTAGTTTTTTTTTGTTTTTTTGGGGGTGGGGGGTACATTTGTCAAACGTACATGTTTCAGATTATTAAACTAATTTTAATATTATACAAACATAAGCCAAGTAAATGCAAATTATGATTGTATTTAATGGAAAAAGGTTAGGCAAAGTGACCTGGCCCTGTATGAAAGAGTAATTGCCACCTAAACCTAATAACTGGTTTTGCCACATTTGGCAGCAGGAACTGCGATCAAGCATCTACAGTCACTGGCAATGAGTGTTTCACATCACTGTGGAGGAATGCTCCACTCTACTTCGCAGAATTGTTTTAATTCAGCCACATTAGAAGACATTCATGCCTGTTTAAGGTAATGCCAAATCATGTCAATCTGATTTAAGTCTAGACTTTGACTAGGCAACTCCAATACCTTGACTTCATTTTTGTCCTGCTGTTTAACCTTAGTGCTTCTGAGCCTCAGAGCATGAACTGGTGGCTGGTTATTTTCCTTGAGGATTTTCTGGTAGACAGCAGAATTGATGGTTCCATCAATTATGACAAGTTGTCCTGAAGCAGCAAAGCAGCCTCTGCCCATCACATTACCACCACCATGTTTGACTGTTGGCATGACGTTTGATTGTTTATATATATATATATATATATATATTCTCTTCAGCTCCTCAGCGGAGACGGACACACTTTTCTTCTCTCCCCAACCCTTCCTTCCTTCTTACCCTGCTTTGCTGCTTTAGAGCCTCTCTTCACACAGCTGGAATTTATAATTATGGATCTGGTCAGCTGGTCTCTCAACGCCATTGTTTTCATCCAATTTTTAGGATGAGGAGATTGGGGAAAGGAGAACCCTATTCATTCTTATCCAATTGACATTCCCGGCTGGCTACGTTATGGATCCCTGTGTGGGTGGAAAATGATGTGCCTGGCTGTACTGTCGATGGATGACATTAGGCTTATTGACACTGGGATTTCTCCGAATTGGACCTGGAGATATCTGGCTTTTCGTTACAATTCGGGAAGTCTGGGCAGCTGTCTGGGCCTTGACAAGGCTGCTTATGACGGGAATGCAGAAAGATACAGACTCAAACTCAGACTCAATATTTCTGAAGCTGATTCGGAGGGATTAGATCTTGGAGACGTATCTGTTTCTGCACGGCGAAGGAACGAACCAAGAAGATTCGGATGATTGGATTTTTCGCCACTGAGAGGTGGCAGAAAGACTAAAGGCTGTCAACAAATTAATCAGTACAGCCTGTACCAAAACAAGCCGTAGAATCAGAAATTTGGCTCCGTGGCGGACTTGGACTGCCGCTTATCTCATTTTTCTCCTGGATGTTTTGTAAACAGATGCTCTACGCCCCCGCTGTCCTGTCTTCTTCTGATCTGTGTTGAACTGATCTCCCTGACCTAGCTGCTGATGAACTCTACATCTTATCAGAACTGTTAGCCGAGGAGGGGAGTTTGAGTCAGCCCCACAGTAGCCCGCCCCCTCCTCTCGCCTCCGCTGGCTTCCTTCCATCCCTGCCCTCCCCACCCTAGTGCTCCCATGCTATATGCCATGTGCTTCTTGCACTATTGCAGAGGTTTTTGTAACCTGTGTTTGTGTTTGTACTGTGTATGTGTATGTATGTATGTATACAAAGTATGAGATTATTTTTTTTTCCCCCTCGCTCATCCCTATATGTTTTCTCTATTGTTTCCATCTTTTTAATGGCAGCACCTCCAGAAGGGGGCAGCATGGCCAAAGTTCTCCCCATGTTTATTTGTTTGTCTTCTTGGATGGGTGTTCTGTTAACAAACCTTTGCATTCCTTTTGGTCATCTGTGGTTTGGAACTCTCCCATGCATGCCATGAACGCTGAACTTTACTGAAACAAGTGAGGGCTATAGTTCTTTAGATGCTGTTCTGTGTTCTGTGTTCTCTTGTTACTAATGTGTTGCCTGAACAATGTCTTACCTAAGTCAAACAATTGACAAAAAAAATCATCTCAGTAAAACATTTTGCCACGGAATAGGTCTGAAAGGTTTGTACCCAGAAAGACAAAATTAAAAACTGATCAAAACAATGGAAAATGCATTTATCTAAATACCAAGTAGCAAAAAAAAGGAAAAAAAAAATCAATAATTCTCAAGCAATATTTAACAATAAAATACTTAATGCAGTTATTTACACAGATACCGAACTTACTTACTCAATAAACCCAGTGTGTCACACACACTATCTAATATATAAAAAGTTATAAGTTAACTATTACACACCATTTATAATATCAAGAGAAACCCCCTGCTTACCCCTCTGTCATCAAGTATAAGAAAACTCTTTATTACGAGATGCAATAAATATGATGAATGTTAAATGACCCACAGCTTAAGGCACATCTGCACATAAATTCATGAAAAAAAACACACAGAGAGCCCCAAATTTTCTGGCATAGGACTAATCATAAAAAAAGTAATCATAAACAAATACAAATG
Source organism: Archocentrus centrarchus (assembly GCF_007364275.1). Classification (NCBI taxonomy): domain Eukaryota; kingdom Metazoa; phylum Chordata; class Actinopteri; order Cichliformes; family Cichlidae; genus Archocentrus; species Archocentrus centrarchus. Next base: position 7,299,766 of record NC_044365.1, on the reverse strand, counting down.
TCAGTTTTTCAATGACACTATTAGGACCCAAAGTGTCAAGAGTGTAAATCCCATAGAGTTCACGCTGTAAGAGTAGAGTGTTAATGTCATGATGTTCAGGAAAAGGAAGGACGCAACTGCAGAGGCAGACGTAAAATGTTTCCAGTTTTTATTTTCACAAATCCAACAAAGTTTTGAGTGAGGAGGTCCGGGATTAAACAGGCTTGTCTCCAACACTTCGTCGGTCTGGCAGCACGTTTACTGACCCACAGAATTCTTGACTCACACCCCAACAGACCCCGGCTCAGCTCTGCACACAAACAGCAATTAATCCAGAAGGCAAAAAGAATGTTGGAACGACACCAAAATAAAGTGCTTAGTTTGGCTACCTGATAGAGGCAACGATCCGGCAAGGACTGAAGACTTCCTTTGGCTTAAATACCCAGCCAGTGAGCCTCAGGGAAAACAGGTGAGTAAACAGTGATTGAGATCAGGTGTGCCACACACGGCTGGAGGAGGCCGGCCAGAGGGTGGAGCAACTGTCGAGCCTGCCCAAAGAACAAAACACACCCATACAACACACTGCCGGCCCGGAGAGGGCGGGGACCATGACAGTACCCCCCCCTCAACGGGAGCCTCCCGGCGACCGCCCAGGCCTGTCTGGGCGCCCCCGACGGAACTCCCGGACCATGGAAGGGTCCAGGATCGCAGAACGAGGCACCCAAGTACGCTCTTCCGGACCATACCCCTCCCAATCCACCAGGTACTGAAGGCCACGACCCCGCCGGCGGACATCCAACAACCGACGGACGGTGTAAACAGGCTGGCCACCAACAACCCGGGTGGGCGGAGGGGGTTCGGCCGGAGGGCACAGGCGGCTAGATCTGACTGGCTTGATCTGCGAGACATGGAAAGAATTACAAATCCTCATGTGGCGAGGTAGGTTCAACCGGACGGAGACAGGATTAATGACAGAGCTGATCACAAAAGGGCCAATAAATGAAGGAGATAGTTTTTTTGATTCCGATCGGAGATTGATATGCTTAGTAGACAGCCAAACCTTCTGCCCGGGGGCATACGTGGGTGCAGGACGGCGGCGCCGGTCAGCCAGTCGTTTATTCCGGGCAGAAGTGCGAAGAAGGGCAGCTCGGGTAGATTTCCATGTCCGTCGACAACGACGAAGATGGTGCTGGACTGAGGGTACATTCAAGTCGATCTCCTGATTCGGGAACAAAGGGGGTTGATAACCCAAACTGGCTTCAAAGGGAGACAATCCGGTAGCCGAGGACGTCATGGTGTTATGGGCATATTCCACCCATGCCAGCTGAGTACTCCAAGTGGTCTGATTAGAGGAGGTCACACAACGGAGAGCCGCCTCCAGTTCCTGGTTCATACGTTCAGTCTGGCCGTTGGTTTGAGGATGAAAACCTGAAGATAGACTAACCCGAGCGCCAATGGCAGTACAGAACTCCCTCCAAACGTGAGACGTGAACTGGGGGCCGCGATCTGAAACGACATCCTGAGGAATCCCATGAAGACGGAAAACATGGTCCGTGAGCAGGCGGGCTGTTTCCAGGGCTGTCGGAAGCTTAGGCAGAGCAACAAGGTGAGCTGCTTTTGAGAAACGATCAATTATAGTCATGATAACAGTGTTACCTGAGGATGGGGGCAAGCCTGTGACAAAATCGAGGGAGATGTGGCTCCAAGGACGTCCAGGTACGGGCAAAGGTCTTAATAAGCCAGTGGAGGGAGACGAGGAGACCTTATTCCGGGCACAGACGGTGCAGGCGCCAATGTAGTCGCAGACATCTCGGGTTAATGAGGGCCACCAGAATGAGCGCTGAAGAAACGTGATTGTTCGGAACACACCAGGATGGCAGGTAAAGCGGGCAGTGTGAGCCCAATGCAGCACCTTGGACCGGACTGAGGTGGGTACGTACATTCGGTTGGCAGGACCGGTCCCGGGATCCGGTTCGTACCTTTGCGCAGCTCGGATCAAAGACTCCAGTTCCCAGGTCAAAGCCCCAATCACCCGGGACACTGGAAGGATAGGTTCTTCTGGCCGAGGGAGCTCAGGATCAGAAAACAGACGAGAAAGGGCGTCAGGTTTGCCGTTACGGGAGCCAGGGCGGTAAGAGATGGTGAAGTTAAACCTGGTGAAGAACAGTGACCACCTAGCTTGGCGTGCAGTTAATCTCTTGGCCTTTTGAATGTATGAGAGATTTTTATGGTCCGTCCAGACAATAAAGGGTTGTTCAGCTCCCTCAAGCCAATGACGCCATTCCTCCAGTGCTAGCTTCACAGCCAGGAGCTCCCGGTCACCAATATCATAGTTCCGCTCTGCAGGAGAAAGACGGCGAGAGAAGAAAGCACATGGATGCAATTTATCATTCTTTCGCTGGGATATTACAGCTCCTACCCCAGCATCTGAGGCATCCACCTCCACAATGAACGGTTGTGACAAATCCGGTTGTATCAGAATAGGGGCGGTAGCAAAGAGATCCTTGAGGTGGTCAAACGTCTCCTGAGCATGAGTCGTCCAGAGAAAGGGCTGCTTAGGGGAAGTGAGAGCGGTTAATGGGGACACCACACGACTATAGTCTCTGATGAATCGACGATAGAAATTGGCAAACCCTAAAAAACTCTGCAACTGTTTCCGGGTGGAAGGCGTGGGCCAGTCCACCACAGTTTTTACCTTAGTTGGGTCTGGTTGAATGCTGTCAGGCGCAATGACAACTCCCAGGAAAGACACCGTTTGGACATGGAACTCACATTTCTCCCCTTTAATGAATAACCGATTTTCCAGCAGTCTCTGCAGGACTTGGCGAACGTGTTCCTGGTGCTCTTGCGGGGTTCTTGAAAAAATTCAAATGTCATCCAGATATACAAATACAAAACGGTTCAGAAAATCTCGAAGAACATCATTTACCAATGCCTGAAAGACAGCTGGGGCATTGGTCAGACCAAACGGCATCACCAAATATTCAAAATGGCCGAGATGGGTGTTAAACGCCGTTTTCCACTCATCCCCCTCACGGATGCGGACTAGGTGGTAGGCATTTCGGAGATCTAGTTTTGTAAATACAGAGGCCCCCTGCAACAGTTCAAAGGCTGAGGAGAGTAGCGGTAAAGGATATTTGTTCCGCACCGTGATCTGGTTAAGCCCCCGAAAATCAATGCAAGGCCTAAGAGTCTTGTCCTTTTTCTCCACAAAAAAAAAAACCCGCAGCTAATGGAGAGGAGGAAGGACGGATTATCCCAGCTTTTAGAGAGTCATGAATATATGTCTCCATCGCTTCTCTTTCAGGTTTAGACAAACTGTATAGTCGACTCGCTGGGAGTGGAGCTCCAGGAAACAACTCTATCGCACAGTCGTAAGGGCGATGGGGAGGCAAGGATAATGCTAAGTCTTTGTGGAAAACATCTGCCAGATCATGGTAACAAACAGGTATATTAGAGAGATTGGGAACCTCAGAACCAGGGGTTTCAGACGGGACAGAGGATGGAGGCTGGGCTGACAGAAGACACTGTTTGTGACAATCCTGGCTCCAGGTGGAAATTTTGTTGTGTGACCAATCGATCACGGGGTTGTGTTTTTGTAACCAGGGATGTCCCAGGACCAGAGGGCTCTGAGGAGAGTGGATGATGAAAAAGGAGAGGTACTCACGGTGATTGCCAGAAATGAGTAGTGAAATGGGTTCAGTTTGACACGTAACTTCCGCCAGCCAGCGACCATCAAGAGCTTTGACCTGCAGAGGATGTGGGAGGTGAATAAGAGGTAGTTTTAATTGTTGAGCAAGAGCTGAATCCAGAAAGTTTTGTTCAGCACCGGAGTCCACCAATGCCTGCAGGGTGAAATCATCATCATTAACAGACAGATTAACTGGCACCATTAGACGTGGTAGGGAGGAGGACTCACCCGCCAGCACCCCTACTTGGACTGACGGGCCCTGCCCTTTGGCCGCCGTGGGCAGGAGAAAAGAAAATGACCCATCTCACCACAGTAAAGGCACTCACCAGCTGCCAACCTGTGACTACGTTCTTCTGGGGTGAGGTGTGTGCGGCCCAGTTGCATGGCTTCCACTTCATTCCCAAAAGACGGGCCTGCGCCCATCAATTCATCAGAAGGAACAGGCTGAGCGTGAGGATTCTTGGGTCTGGGGCGAAATTGTTTGCGTCGCTCATGGACACGGTCATCTAATTTGGTGCACATTGCTACTAACTGATTCAGAGAAGATGGGAGCTCTTTAGTTGCCAGTTCATCATGTATGTAGTTCGCGAGACCGTTGAGGAAGGCCCCCCGTAAGGCTTTCACCCCCCATCCTGTCTCCTCAGCAAGAATCCAGAAGTCAATGGCATAACACGCTGACACACGCCGTTCGCCCTGTCGTAGGTTAAACATGCGCTGGGCTGCTTGGTCACAGCTATCCCTTTTTACAAACACGCACTTAAACTTGTTCAAAAACTCAGCATAAGAAAGATCATCATTAGCATTAATAACCGTCTGTGCCCAATGTAATGCCCTTCCTCTCATTAGTGTAGACATGTATGCAATCTTTGCACTGTCCGCAGCATATGTCCTCTGGAGCTGTTTAAACACAAGTGAACACTGCATCAGGAAGCCTGGAGCCTCTTCTAACTCACCGGAGAAGAGAGCAGGAGAGGGAAGAGCTCGTTCCGGGGGCTCCGGGGAACTTGAGGAAGCGGCAGCACCCTCCGGGGAATGCACAGTGCCAGACTGCGAAGTGCTCTCTTCCAGAGGAGAAGCTGTAGGAGAGGCACGACTGGGTGAGCATAGCATTTGCAACACATTTCCAATTTCGTCCATCTTACGAGTCACCGCTGCTTGATCTGCCATCAGATGCCGGAGTACTTGATCGTGTTTCTGCAGCTGCTCTCCGAGAGATGAGAGCACTCCCTGCAGTGACGCTGCTTCTGCTGGGTCCAGCTGGCCGGATCGTTCTGTCATGATGTTCAGGAAAAGGAAGGACCCAACTGCAGAGGCAGACGTAAAATGTTTCCAGTTTTTATTTTCACAAATCCAACAAAGTTTTGAGTGAGGAGGTCCGGGATTAAACAGGCTTGTCTCCAACACTCCGTCGGTCTGGCAGCACGTTTACTGACCCACAGAATTCTTGACTCACACCCCAACAGACCCCGGCTCAGCTCTGCACACAAACAGCAATTAATCCAGAAGGCAAAAAGAACGTTGGAACGACACCAAAATAAAGTGCTTAGTTTGGCTACCTGATAGAGGCAACGATCCGGCAAGGACTGAAGACTTCCTTTGGCTTAAATACCCAGCGAGTGAGCCTCAGGGAAAACAGGTGAGTAAACAGTGATTGAGATCAGGTGTGCCACACACGGCTGGAGGAGGCCGGCCAGAGGGTGGAGCAACTGTCGAGCCTGCCCAAAGAACAAAACACACCCATACAACACACTGCCGGCCCGGAGAGGGCGGGGACCATGACAGTTAATGTCTCCTCCTCTTCTTGGGAGTTGTACATGCTCAATGCCCATAGCTCAGACAAGACACACTGTGATTCATATGCTTAAAGTGGTTAGCAACTGGACTTTTCTGATCATCATTTCTGATAGCACATCAATGTTTATAAATTCTATTTTAATAGGTCAAGAAGTATATGCCAGCCCACATGGACATTTAATCATATCATTGGTGTTATTTGAGATAGTCCCTGTGTGGATTATTTGAGATTTTGCCTGTGTGTGGAAGCTAGAAAATCTGTGTTTTATGAGTATAAAATTACACTGTTGACAATGAATCCTTATTTTTTTAAGGGCCTCTGGAACAGGTAGGAAACTGAACCACCATACTGTAAATGCAGTCACCTACAGGGTGAGATACCTTTTACCTGGTATTCTTTTGATACATCATTAGTCCCCCTTTTGTGTGTGTGTGTATGTGTGTCCGCCCAGACATGAGGACATGCACATGATTTTTCCGAAATCAAAAGTGGTGAACTTGACTCATTAGGAGAGAAATACATTTTAGAAGAAGTCACCAGCAAAATGAACCTCAGTGAAACCCAGTCTTCAGACACCCAAACAAGGATAAAGAAACCAGTAGAAACAAACCCAGGGAATGTGGTGATTTTGATGACACCCCTACTCTCATCAGAGTCACCAGAATCACCAGACATCATAACACAGAATGGTGATAAGAATCCAAGTGGCCAGAGCCCAGAGACCTGAAGTGGCTGCAACCTACATCAAAGGCTAAGAAGCACTGGACACCTGAGTGCGAGGCAGAAAGATGCAAGAAGGTTTCTCAAGAAGGTTTCTACCAGTGCCTGGGGCCCCTGTGGTGATCAGTTACTGTCTGCAAGGGGAAAAAAAATGTTCCTGATCCTGTTGACAATGAATCCTTAATACTAGTGCAGTACCTGTTTAGATGGAGTGCATCAGAGGTAAATTTAGATAATGGTAAGGAAGTTGCCAAATTGTTTTTTTGAGGTCCGCTGATTTGTTCCAGAGTTAATGCACACTGAAAAAGTTAGAACAATAACTGTTTACAGCTTTATTTGCTTTTTTTTTTTCTGTTGTGTATTGGTAAAGCTCTTACTTTGCACCAATGTGTTCCCCACAGGTGTTTATTTCTCTCTCTGCATAAAATTTATGCCACTGATTTTTGAAATTATATTTAGGTAAAAAGTCACGCATGAGCAAAAATATAATCGGCTCAAATAATTTAATTTCATTGGGGCAGGAATGCATTCACATTGATCTACCATCCAATCACAAGTAGACAGAGGTGTTTCTTCCAATGTTTCTTGGACTTGACTGGCTGCAAGAGCCATTACCTGTCAGGAATTAGTGAAATATGCAGCTGTCTTTTGCTTTTCATGCATAAGTTCTAATCTTTTAACCCAAATGGTAATAGATATTAGTCATTTCTTTATGTAGACCTTGGCCTGATCTTTTACCTACCTACTATCTAACAGTGTCTTATTGACTGGATTCTACAGTATAATACAAAAGGATCAACACTTACAAATAGTTTGAAGATGCAATAAGGAGCAAGGAAACATTGACTTTGTTGGTGGCTTATTGGAATATACCCTATCTACATACATTATGGGCCAGGCTATTAAAGATTCAGACAAATATGCAGATTAATACATAAAAGATAAGTTTAACTCCTTTGTCCTTGATGTATAAAGAGACAAGTGTCCCATGAGGAAACAAATGTGACAGTATGGAAGGAATAATGTTAACATACAGAGGGACTGTCCTTTGTTCGAAGGTATAAGATCCGTGGACTAATGTCTCATATTCTTGCCATTGATATTCTTCTACAGCTATTTCTCATTATTCTGGGAGCATCACAGAGTCATTGAAAAACTAAAGGACAGCTTTTATCTTACTGCTGCATTACAGAGGGGAAATGAATACTGATATTAAACAAAAAAGAAGCGATTATCCATGGTAAAGTTATAGCATTTTGATTGGAGAATTACTTTAGAGTAGACCATGATGCATTTTAAAATGTCAATACTTCATAAGTCACTACCTCATCACATCCTGCCTATGGCCATGTGATATATATATATCTATATATATATATATATATATATATATATATATATATATATATATATATATATATATATTTTTTTTTTTTTTTTTTTTTTTTTTTTTAGTCCATCCTTTAAAATCCGAGGCAGGTTAAGCAAGATAACCTACCACTGTAGTCACAAGTTTACATACAGTCATCATGAGCTTGAATGTCTTGGTAATTTCTGTCTTTTATTTCTTTAAATTGTTCTTTGTCCAGGTTAAAATGATTGTACCATATACATCTGAGTTTAAAACAAGAATTGGGTGCACAGGTTGCATTAAAATTTATTGGGGATTTTTGTTAATCCACAGAGGGACAAAATTATAAATATAGGCTCAAATATATACATACCCTCACTTAAATGTTTTAATAAACGAAACGAAGAATGATCTTTTCCATCTTGTGTGTACTTGATGAAAAAGATCATTCTTCGTTTAACTGGTAGCCACACTGCCCTCCTGCAGAACAGCCAACAGATTATGGGCCCAGGCAAGTTCCAAGTACAGCAATGCACTGAAGGGGATTGCCACCACGGTTTGACGGAGACGAAGCCCACTGCCACATCTAGGAAGCAAGGTTTTTAGCGTACTTAAAAAAAAACACCCTCAAAGATGCTATCCTGGGAAGCGAGTTAGCAGCGGAGGCTAACCCACAAGAAGTCGCTAAGATTGGTAGGAAAAATTAACTTAGATATATAGAACTGCGTGGTTGTTTAACGCTAATCCTCTACGAAGCACCGGATGATGACTAGAAAAGCTGTACACAGAGCTATCCAATGGCCGACGGAGAAACATTAGTGGACTATGTAGCCTGTGTTGAAAAGACAGTAGCCACGTTAAACAGAGCTAAAGAGACCCTCAGTGATGCACTTCTGGTGGCGATGGTGTTAAAAGGACACACGGATGATTACAACCCATTTTCCGTGCATGTCACTCAGACAAGGGAACAGCTAACCTTCAGTGAGTTCAAAGCAAGACTGACAAGCTTTGAGTGCACACGGCGCTACTGCAGCAGGCCCCAAACAGACAAAGTAATGATTGCAAATTACAAAGCGTATAAGCCTAAATTTAAAGAGAAGAAATATTTCAATGGAGAATGCTTTATTTGTGAGAAAATGGGGCATAAAGCAAAAGACTGCAGAAGCAAAAACAGGAAAACTCAGCGAAGCGTGATTAATGGGCAAAACGACGACAAGTTGGCCACCATTACAGACACTGGACAACAAACTTGTCGTGTTAAAGACAGGTACAAACCCAAGAACAAAGAAGAGATGTTTGTGCTCCGGGTGAGAGAATGGCAACCCCACGGCACACAGCAGCAAGGTCAACTGGTGGACAGTGGTGCCTCTGCCCACATCATGACCGACGAGGGTGCCTTCATCAGATTCGACAAGACGTTCCAGCCCAGAACCACGTTATGCAGCTGACAGATGGGACGCGGACCACTGGCAGCGTCCTGAGGAAAAAAGATGCCTGGATTGATATGACCGACTGCAATGGGAAAGTGGCGAGTGCACTAGCGGAACAAATCAGAGCCGGGCTGGGGGCGGGGCAAATAACCGGGCCCTTTATACCCAAATAATAAAGCTCATCATAACATCATTTTATAACATACACATGCCCAGAACAGCGGGAATGGGTATGTTATGAAGCGCCACTCATGTTAGCTTAGTCCGTAAAAATGCTCCACCTAAGGCCTTTAAGGCCGTTTCACACCGGATGAGTTGCGCAAAAACAACATGAAATTCCGAATCTTTCGGATGTGAACTTGTCATGTAACCTACACACACACCGGACGTGCTGCGTTTTTGCGACTAAATTGCCCTCATAAAACGCACTGTGAAAGAAAGGAAGCCGATGTCAAACGATGATGTAATGAGGTTGTGATTTTTCTAAACAAGAGAAGGAAGAAAAAGAGATTCTGGGTTCATCCAACACATTAGAAAGCGGCAGCAGGGAAAGTTTCATGGTTTAATCCAGGAGTTGAAGCTGCATCACGGATGCTTTCGCGCACATTATATATCATCAGTGGGCAGTTCTTGTTGACAGATTTGGGATCACATGTGAGGAGGCAGAGAATAATTTCAGAGAGCCGACTGACTCAGAACAGCGTGTAGCTGTGTGTCTGAGGTAAAATACTACGAGTTTACTGTTCCCACATCACTGTATATTCAGTACATCAATGCGCGTTTTGAGCTATGAACTCGCATGTTGCTAAATGCAGCACTCTGATTTATTCGCAAAAACACAGCACGTCCGGTGTGTATATAGGTTACACGACAAGTTCACATCCGAAAGATTCGAAATTTCATGTCGTTTTTACGCAACGCATCTGGTGCGAAAGGGCCTTTAGAGTGAAAATAAAGCCAGTCAACATCTTATTCAATATTTTACACCTACTACATGACTAAAGTCAGTCGGTCTTGTAATGTTTTGAGCAACCATGACTCAGTCCTGACTGTGGCAACCTTTAAAACCTCCGTGTAAAACATGAATGATGGGTGATGTATAGTGGGTTGTATACTGTGCACACTGAGCCATGCATATTGCGATATAATCAAGACAGGGCCCTCCTACTCCACCTCGCCTCGGACGTGACAGAATCCTGGCTACCTGAAATCTTATTCTCCTCTCCTCTCTCCCCTCCGGGCCCCCGCTAGCCGGGGGCGTGCCGCCCTCCCAGCCCCTCCAGAAGCTCCGCCCCTGGGCGAGTGTCAAACTCATGGGCACCCTCCTGATTCCACGGTACCCACAGAACATCCTGTCTTTGGATGCAGCAGTTTCGAAAGGAGCAAGATTCAACTTTGAAAAGAATAACAACAAAATGGTCCTTCCTGATGGCACAATGTGTAAAATGAAGGTAAAATACAGACTGTACTATCTGGATATTGTCACAGAGAAAAATGTAAGTAGTGAGGACTCCTGCAATGTATCTTTTGATCTGAAGACATGACATGAGATAATGGGTCATTGCAAATATGATGATATTGTAAAACTTAAAAGAGTTGTAAATGGTATGAAAATCAAAGATAAAGCGTATAAACCTAACCAATGTGGAATTTGTCAAGGGGGTAAATTTTCCCAAAGCAGAAACAGACAAAGTAATGTGAGGGCCAAAGAGCCATTAGAGCTAGTCCATACAGATCTGGGTGGGCCTATTTCACCAGAGTCATTTGAAGGGTACAAATATACTATCACGTCCACTGATGATTTTTCTGGTGCCATCTATGTGTACTTCCTTAGGAACAAAAACAAGGCAGTTGAGGCAACTAAACAGTTCTTACCACAGCACCTTATGGTAAAGTAAAACGTCAGAGATCAGACAATGGGGCAGAGTTTGTGTCAGAGGAGTACCAGTCATTATTGAGATATAAAACATGAGAGGCCAGTGCCCTGCTCTCCCCATCAAAACTGCAGAGCGGGACTGCAGAGAGGAATTGGCGCACATGATTTGAAATGGTCCAGTGCATGCTTATTGAGTCAGGTTTACCCGAAGACCTGTGGCCCCACACAGCCAGGACAGCTGCAGTCATAAGAAGAAGAAGAAGAAGAAGAAACAGCCTTTATTGTCCCACAGAGGGGAAATTTGGGTGTAACAGCAGCCGCAGTTATTATAAATATAAATAAAGATATAATAATTTACACTATTAAGAAAAGAATATATATAAAATCAACAAACAAGATTAACCTTAATACTACTAATAATAACACTATATAAGGAACAGTTGTTACTGTAAGAGAAGAGGGGAGACAGCCTTTTTCCTTTTCACTGGAAATAGGCCTGATATATCAAAATTGGAGAAGTTTGGTTCCAAATGTATGGTGTATGAGCAAAACAAGAAGAAGCTTGATCCTAAAGGCAAAAAGGGAATTTTTGTTGGTTTCGATTGTCATGTCAGAAAGAAACCTAAATACTTGGAGGACTATGAATGTGCAGTGCAGAGGAGTGAATTAACCATTGACTACTATTACAGAGCTACAGTTGGGCTGCCAAGTTTTTCAGACCTGGATTTGGGGATCCTCTGTCATTCTTCTTTGCAGATCCTCTCCAGTTCCATCAGGTTGGATGGTGAATGTTGTTGGACAGCCATTTTCAGGTCTCTCCAGAGATGGTCAATTGGGTTTAGGTCAGGACTCTGGCTGGGCCAGTCAAGAATGGTCACAGAGTTGTTGTGAAGCCACTCCTTTGTTATTTTAGCTGTGTGCTTAGGGTCGTTGTCTTGTTGGAAGGTGAAGCCCAGTCTGAGGTCCTGAGCACTCTGAAAGAGGTTTTCTTCCAGGATATCTCTGTACTTGGCCACATTCATCTTTCCTTCAACTGCAACCAGTCATCCTGTCTCTGCAGCTGAAAAACACCCCATAGCATGATGCTGCCACCACCATGTTTCACTGTTGGGATTGTACTGGGCAGGTGATGAGCAGTGCCTGGTTTTCTCCACATATACCACTTAGAATTAACACCAAAAAGTTCAATCTTCGTATCATCAGACCAGAGAATCTTATTTCTCATAGCCTGGGAGTCCTTCATGTGTTTTTTGGCAAACTCTATGCAGGCTTTCATATGTCTTGTACTGAGGAGAGGCTTCCGTCGGGCCACTCTGCCATAAAGCCCCGACTGATGGAGGGCTGCAGTGATAGTTGACTTTGTGGAACTTTCTCCTATCTCACTACTGCATTTCTGGAGCTCAGCCACAGTGATCTTTGGGATCTTCTTTACGTCTCTCACCAAGGCTCTTCCCCCACAATTGCTCAGTTTGGCTGGACAGCTAGGTCTAGAAAGAGTTCTGTGCCGTGCCACAATTCTGTCTCTGAGCTCCTTTGGCAGTTCCTTCGACCTCATGATTCTCATTTGCTCTGACATGCACTGTGTAGTGAAACCTGTTTAATTTAATGTTGTTCAGTATTGGGTTCATCTGCTGGGGCCACCTAGTGGCAAATGTTGTAGTTTTGTCTATTGCTAGTTCGCTGACGCCATCTTGTGGTTACCTTTATTGCTGTGGCTTGTTTACCAGAGAGGAAGAGGGCCGGTTGATCCGTGTGCTCTGAAAGAAGCCTTTTTTGTTGTGTTTTCTTTAATCTAAGTGCAAAAAAAGAAGAAACGGCATCGGCTGTAAGTACTGTTCTAATTTGCTTGTCATATAAATCATAATTTGTAACTCGTTGTCATGTTTATGGGAAGATAGACATTTTTACTTGTGTTAGCCCAATGTGTTAGCCTAGCTGGCATTCATTTTCTGTACCTTTGTGTGTTACAGTTTTACACGATTCTCATTAAACCCTGCTAAAGAACAAAATGGAGTGCTTCTTGGTGGACGGATGGGAAAGTGTTTAGCTACCTGTATAGCTGAGTTACTGCTAAAAGTCACAGTGCTTAGCGAGGCCAGGACACACGGTGAGGTCTTATATAGACAGGTATGTGCCTTTTCTAATCAAGTCCAATCAGTTTAATTAAACACAGCTGGACTCCAATGAAGGAGTAGAACCATCTCAATGAGGATCAGAAGAAATGGACAGCGTGGGAGTTAAATATGAGTGTCACTGCAAAGGGTCTGAATACTTCTGACCGTGTGATATTTCAGTTTTTCTTTTTTAATAAATTTGAAAACATTTCTGCATTTTTCTTTTTTTTTCTGTCAAGATGGGGTGCTGAGTGTACATTAATGAGAAATAAAATGAACTTTTTGGATTTTAGCAAATGGCTGCAATGAAACAAAGAGTGAAAAATTTAAAGGGGTCTGAATACTTTCCGTACCCACTGTATAAGGAGGCTATGGCATTGCCAATATCTGATAGGTGGAAAAAGGCAATGAAAGATGAAATAGTTTAATTTAAAGAGAACAAAACCTTCTCACTTGTACCATTACCAGAGGTCAGGTAGGCAGTGGGGGGGAAGGTGGGTATATGCTCTCAAGGAGGATGATAAAGAGAATGAGACATATAAGCCAGGTATGTAGCAAAGTGATACAGTCAAGTAGAGGGACTTGAATATTCAGACATTCTCTTTGACTGTAAACTTAACGTACAGTAGCATTATTTTACACTAAACCAGATGGATGTTAAGACCGCATATCTACATGCGCCCATTGACTTTAAAATATACATGAATCAACCCAAAGGTTTCCAGGTTAAACCAAAAAATGGTGTTCAACTTATGTGCAAGTTGAACAAATCTGTCTATGAGCTCAAACCATCCTGGTGGAACTGGATTATGATGCTCCATGAGTTTATGATTATGAATGAATTTGTACAGGGCCAGGTTGACCATTGTATATACACTAAGTTGTATGAAAAAGAAAAGGTGATTTTGTTAGTGTGGGTCGATGATATAGGTGTGGCTGCAAGTGATGAGATGTGCCTAAGAGAAATCAAAGAGTAAATGAAAATGACTGGTCCCATGGTTGCCACCCCTGCAGCCATACTACTTCCAGACTCCCATCATGTATGGACTGAGTCCACAGACTGTTGGTGGGCAACGTATAGACTGTTAACACAGACTGTTGTTACGGACAACTCACATACTGTTGCCATGGCTAGCTGATGGACTGTTCACATTGCTGTCAACGACAACTCATAGACTGTTAACATAGGCTGTTGCCATGAACAACCTACACGCTGTTGCCATGGTGATCTGATGGACTGTTTACATTGTTGTCATGGACAATTCAGACATCACACAGACTATTGTCACTGACAATTCATGGACTGCCTAAACAATGCTTAATGCACTTGTCAGATTGTGACCCTTGAACTTTGTTAATGCACAATGTTGGGGAAGGCGAGGTTCAATGTCAAGTTTGTGTGATTGCAGTTGTAAAAAAAGAATATTTGTAAGGAGATTTTTGTAATTGTTTATTGTCGGGACAACATTTATTTTGTAGGGGAGTGTGTAACAAGCTAAAGTAAGAGAAACTCCATGTTTGTGAATACTAGTGTTCTGTGATGGGTTCAAAGAGGTCATACGGTTGAGTTGTAGCTTATCAGGGTTTTATTGTAAGAATTGTTAAGAGAAAAAACAGTTAAAGCTTATTGTGTTAAAACAAGGGAGTTGAACTTAAAAAAATGCACAACTAATTTGTTTATTTCATTATTTATTGTTAAAAATTATGTTTAAAAAGCATTATCAGTTATCTACAAAAGGGGTCTGAATCTGGTCATCTGAGATCAATTGCTTTTGTCTCTGCCCACTAGCCTAGGGGAAATCGCGGTATTTTCCTCATTCGAGTAAACATTCTCAGTGAGGAAACATCAGATCATCACTTTTGTGATTATTTCTCCTCTTCAGGGGTGTAACAGAAGCATATGACAGCTTTAAAGCATGTGTACAGATATTTACAAGGAACTAAGAACTATGAGTTGTGTTATGAAAAGTGTGACACCAAACTAGAGCTGATAGGATACTCCGATGCAGACTGGGCCAATGATGTTCTTGATAGGAAGAGCACTACAGGCTATTGCTTTAGCCCAAGTCAGAGTGGTGCTGTCGTTTCATGGAAAACAAAGAAACATCAAACAGTTTCATCGTCAACATGTGAGGCTGAATCTGTAGCATTGGCAGCTACTATCCAAGGAGCGATCTATCTCAACTACTATGGGACATGGGCCACAGTTTTGAGCAAACAACAAAAGCTGTTTGAGGATAACCAAGGGACTACACGCAAAGAACCCTGTGAATCGCCAGAGGAGCAAGCATGTGGACAGTAAGTATCACTTCACAAGGCCCAGTTTTTTGCAGGGTAAAATTGTTTTGGTTTACTGTCCAACAGAGAACATGGTCACAGATGTGTTCACAAAATCTGCCACAAGGGCCAAAATAAAAAAATGTGTTCTTATATGTTGTGAAGGTAGTGTTGTGGTCAAAGTGTGTGGCACATGTCTCGTGTGTACTTGATGAGTGAGTTAGTACATCTGTAAAGATGTCTATACAAGCTACAGATGCTGCAGAAGTCCCAACAGTAAATCAACTTTTAGTGACGTCAGCAAAAACCTTCAGAGGGCAGGAATGAAGGTAAATCTACTGTTTTCAGAAGACTTTATGAACAAAAATACAGACGCTTCACCAGAAGATTCAAACCACTAAGTAGCAAGAAGAAGAGAAAGGTCAGGCTGGGATTTGCCAAGAAGTAAAGCTGTACAGTTTTAGTTTTTTGACTGATGAGACAAAGATTAACCATTTCCAAGATGATGGAAAGGCTAAAGTTTGGAGAAAGAAAGGATCTGCTCAGGATCTAATCCCAGACATACAAGCTCATGTATGAAACACAGTGGAAGTAATGTCACAGCTTGGGCTTGCATGGCTTCTTCTGGGACAGACTCATTATTCTGTATTGGTGATGATGCATGTTGGCAGCACGACAATTTAGTTCAATTCAATTTTATTTATATAGTGCCAAATCACAACGAACAGTCGCCTCAAGGTGCTTTGTATTGTGGGTAAAGACCCTACAATAATACAGAGAAAACCCAACAGTCAAAACGACCCCCTATGAGCAGCACTTGGTGACAGTGGGAAGGAAAAACTCCACTTGAATTAAGAATTCAGCAAGATGCAACCAAACTGATTGGGGGATCCCTCATCATGCAGAAAGATAATGACTGTCAGTCACAGGCTTGATATACTTATTGCAAGCAATCTATTTTAAATTTATTGATTCCAATACTTTTACTCACAAGAAAAATGCATGCCACAATTTTCCAAGGTCTGGAAGAAGACCCAAAATGTCATCCCCAGATAAGAAGAAACTTGGTTAAGATGTTTAGGCACAACTCAGGAACCACCGAGGCTCAGTCCTCCCATGAACTGGAAACTGCTGGGACATCAGCATCACTGTCCACAGTGAAGCAAATTTTTTCATTTTCCAAGTTTCATTGTCTCACATTGGATGCTCTGGATTCTCATACTGCCTGCAACACAACTGACTGCAAACAGTAGAGGTCACTCAAATGTTTCAAGAGTTAAAGATACTCAGGAAATTGATTTGGACGTGCACTTCAGGAAGGGGCTATTTTTAATCTTTTTGGATTTAGAATGAATTGATATTTCCAACTGTCATTAAAATAACTTTACATATGCTATAAAAAAAAGTAGAAAATATTAAGTACCGATAGTCCAGAAAACTATTTTGAGATTGGAAACATTAATTTCAAAATAATACAAAATAGGTCCTCCAAGTTCCAATTGCCTAAACACACCATGGTGATCCAGTAGTAATGGAAGGTTCAACAGTGTATGCAATTTATTGAGATGAAACAGAAGCCAAAAAGCTTGGTCTCAGAAGTGCCAATACAACATTAGACCTATATGGATAACAATATTTCTGTATAATGGTATGTCCTGAGAACACCTAATTTTTAAAAAGCAGCACTCAGCAAACACTGACAGGAAGCACTTATCATTTTTACTGTTGCTATGCAACAGTTGAAAGTCACTTTTTCCTGAATTCAAAGTGTTCTGAATAGGAGACATGCTTAATCCTAAAAACTCGGTCAATTATCTGAGCAGTAGGATGAAAAAAGAAAGCATGAAGTTTCATGTTTCAAGAAATGCAAAAATAGGCATTATATAGTTTTAAACACAGGCATCTCTGATGAAAGAACATAACAGTGGGATAGGAGTGCAACTTGAGTGGACATGAGCATTTCTTGGTTTATCAAAACCAAGAAATGCTCATGGAAAAGCTAAGGAAGGACCCAGAGAAGAAAGTTGCTGGTGGATTTGTGACTTCAGTTACCATGGTGTAGCTACTGGTGTTTTTTTCCCGTTTTTTGGGGGGGGTTGTTTGTTTTCCCCATTACCACCATAGTATGAAAGAACCCATCATCAGTGTCACCTGAGGGCTGATGCTACAACACATCTATCATCTGGCAACAAAAGGTGACCCATGTTAGCCATGTAACCATCACTGTAATATTGCTGAGTGTTGTAAGACTGCTGCACAGAGGACCATGTGACAAATGCTCATGCACTTTTTCAAGCTAAAACTGCACAAAGTGAAAGCTTTAGTTTTAAGTGTGTATATATATGGTTTTTAAATAGACTGGTTCTTATATATCAAGTTTCTACTCAATTTCGAGCACTCAAAGCACATACAAGTCTCATTTACCAAATCACACACTCTCTCATCCAATGCTTCTATCTAGACCTAAGCACTTTTTCCTAACACACACTCTTGATTGGATGCACCAGTGGCAACTTGAGGTTCAGTATCTTGGTCAACTACTTTGACACATGGCCAGGATGAGCTGGAAATTGATCCATTGACCTTCCAAATAGACAATCACTTTACAACCTGTGCCACAGCCGCCTCTTTGCAATGCAAGCATTTATAATTGCAATGCAAGCTTTTATAATTGTCTGGCCTAATTGCTAAATGAGCCCAGGTGCAGACTGGTGAAATAAGGGACACCTGAGTCCTGGAAAGAGAGAGAGAGGCAGTGAGATAGAGGGAAATGGGAGAGTGAGAGAGGAGGCGAAAGGAAAAGGGGCAGCACCACACACATACAGTCACACATCTCTACAGTATGTAACATTCAACCCCCCATATAACCAAAATTATGATTTTTGGAAACAGGCATACATACATATAACACAGGGGGAAGCGGGTAACACAGGTGAGAATGGGTACGAAGTTACCGCATTAACGTTACGGAAATCAGTGCAGAAACGAGGCATGCCATCCGATTTAGGGGTGAGCAGACTCGAAGAGCTCCATGGAATATAACTGGGTTGGGTTAACCCATTTTCCTCAAAGTACTGCACCTCTTTTTTCATTAATTATCATTTTGTGATGTGATTGGCGCTGCGTCAATAACATTAATGTCACGTTCACAGACGCTGGTATGAGAAGGTTGTAAAGTTTAGATTAGTATATTTTCTGTGAAAGGTACAGTTTAACATTTGTGGATGCAGTGAAAATCTATGTTCAGTGACAATGGTTTTCAGAACTGTTACTGAGACCATGCAGTGATTTTCACTACACAATATTTTCTGTTTGTAATTCAGTGCTTCAATAGGGCCCCGAGATCACGGCCATTCACTATTGGTTTTCAGCCTAGTACCTTTTGTCACTCTTTTCAGCAATAAAACTTTGAAAACTCTCCCTTCAGAAAATGCACACGAAACTCACAACCTAATGTACAAATAAATATAACACAAAGCAATAGACATTTAAGAAAGTTATACATGTCATGGTCCTTGGTCTCTGACCCAGCGTTTTGTGTTTTGGACTTTGAACTCAATTTTGGCAACTGAGTTATCAGTTTGAGTTCCATTCTCTAGTTTCTCATTGGACTGCCAGTGCGTTTGTGTTCAGTTCTTTGTTCTTGGTATCTTTATTGTTTAGTTTTCTGTCTGTCTTTAATACTGAGATTTTCAGGCCTTCTTAGTTTTAGTTATCTGGGTTCTGTTCTTGGTTATTGTTTACTTTGTATTTAATCATTTGTTTCAGTTCTCAGGCTTCCCCTGTGTTCCCAGTGCCGTGTAAAGTTTTCGTCTCTGTTGGTAATTCCGTGTTTTGTTACTTCCTGTTTTATTTAGCTATTCTCTTGTCTCCTGATCATTGTGTTTAGTTTTGCTTCCCCTTGTTTTCTTAGTTGAATTCTATTCAAGTGTGTGAGATTTTATACATTTTACACAAACACCTTTTTTCAGTTTAAAGAAGAATGATGTTTGCAGAGTCATATATATTACATGTATGTGTAGAATGTGGTTTGAATGTGGTTGCTGAAATAAGCAAGGACGTTCCTGACAAAGATATAATCTGGATGTCTGAATCAAATGGGTTTACATTTGGTCTGGACCCCATGCAACAATGTAGACACCTATCTATTATGCATGTTTGGAACATGTAATCCATGCCAACTTCTTCTTTGCTTCCATCTCACCCAATACCTTGCATCCTCTTGTCACATCAGCCCACTGCATGTCCTTCAGTACATCCACGAACCTCCTCTGTGGTCTTCCTCTTTTCCTCCTGCTTGGCACCTCCATCTTCAACATCCTTTTTCCAATGTATCCAGTATCGCTCCTCTGCACATGTCCAAAACATCTCAACCATGCGTCTTTAATTTTGTCTCCAAACCACTCAACCTGAGTGGTCCCTCTGATATACTCATTTCTAATCCTGTCCATCCGGGTCACTACAAATGAAAATCTTATCATCAACTCTCCCACGTCCAGCTCAGCTTAGTTTGATTATATGCCAGGAATTCACTATATTTTAAAACTTGCAACGAACGAAGAGTGTTAAAAAAAAACAGATTAATGTGTATAGTTTGTAATTTATTCAGAAATGTAAACTGTATCATACATCACCACTACCTCCAACTGTAAAAATCATGGACTTTTGCACAGCATCCATCCCTTTAAATTCACACAGTCTATATTTTCTGTTTTGCCGACTGTGGGTCAAAAGGTCATGTCAATGTGTCCTTGGGCAAGATACTGAATGCCAGAATGCTGCAGATGCATTCACTGATAGGAGTTATGGTCAAAAGGGCTGTACAGTATGAATGGTTGAATGTTGCTTTGAGTGTAGATACTTTGAGTGAAAGACAAGGCTAGAAGACTATTAAGTCACTGCAATCTTGACTTGACTTTCTTACACATTCACTGTCTTAATAGTGTTAGTTTTCATATACTGGTCACTTCTTAGCACGTATAGAAGCTAAGATGTAGAACTTTAATTCCACATTAATTTCACATTGCCACCCCAGATCATAGTTGAGAGCCCGTTTTGGCTTACTATGAGGGGGCTTGTCATGTTGTCTGTCAGTTTATATGTAGGATGTTCTAAAAGGGAAAAGGGAAGGCATATAGACCCTGACAACTTTTAGTTGATACATACATGAAGATGCTTTCACAACCAGCACCATGCCTAAAAAACTATTTAGTTACTTAGATTACTCACAGAGCCTGTCCTCTGGGTAAGCTGTCTTTTAAACTTTCACGAGTTCAAACAGTGATTTCCTGCTGTCACTTGAGGGGTCTGCTGGCTTGGCTGAATTTTCCTACCTTGCGTCTTTTGTTTTTTTTCTCTCCTGCCAGTGTTCTTTGCCTCAGGCCGGTGTGCATTGTGCCTCCCAAGCAGCATTGTCATGTTGAAGAAACATATGTGTCCATCAGTAACATGCAGGGTGGCTGCACCTGAGCAGACAAGCAGACTTCAGTTAATCTTGGGTTTTTAAACTAGAAAGTTTATTTGCTTACTTAAATGTGTTGAACCTTTTCCAAAGAAATGGTCTAGTTGCAGTTTATGTGCAGTGCACTCCATATTGAATTGCTGTCAGTACATTCAAACTGGAAAGTGATTCTGTTCTCATAATAAATACATAGCTATGTATGGAGCTGACAGCACAAACTATAACAGAACTAAAACAGAAAAAAGAACTTGAGGAAATAGGCTGTCGGCATGGATTTGTTTAAAAGTTTTAAATTTTGCCTCAGGGCTATAAAGTATATTGCTTTTTATATTGATATCTCCATTTTGTTTTGTCTTTTTTTCTCCATCATAAACACAACGTCAAAACAGAATGTCTCAACGTTTATGCAAGCAGCAGCATGCAACAGCAAAAGGAACCTACAAGTTGAAGAACAACAAACAGAAAGGGCTATTTTCTTGTCAAAAATAACCTTTGTTTCATTTACAAGTGAGGAGACACATTGCAAAAGTCATTCATTAATTATTCTGTGTGTGTCTGCAAGGAAGAAAAAAGAAAAAGAAAAAGAGAAATAAAATTAATTTCCATAGGTTTGGTGATTGGCCTCTCCAGGATGTTGCTCTGGGTTCGGGTATTTCATCTTATCCTGTTTAAATAACAGTCCGCCATGTTCATCAGTAAACGAGTCTCCACTCAATACACCACTGATGACCCATTCTAAATCAGTCTCGATGGCATAAGGCCTATCTCCTTGGCTGTGAATGATCCTCCACGACTCCAGTACCTTTGGGGCATTGGCACCAATAAGCAGACTGGCATTTCCTTTAATAGCGGGAAGTCTAATATTTTTCAGATAAGGCTACTTTTGTAAGTCTTTGTCTATAACAATATTTCTATGATTCACAGGAATGTTGAACTGTGTGAAGGTTTCAGGTACGTGCAGGAATTCTGATCATTAACACTGTATGTTTTGTTCCATGGTTCTAAGCAGAATTTCTGTTCTTTTGCTTTCAATATGATGATCCTCCATCATCCTCTCAGTACAAAAGCAAGCAGTACTTTCCAAATTGAGGAAGGTGTAAGTATGTATGGCTGCTACTTTTAACAGATTTCACCTTCACAGACACAACAGAGAGTTTGCAGTCAGGTACACTGGCCCCAGTATGCTTTGAAGATGTAAAAATAGGGACAGGGTTGCTGATGACAGCTGTACAGACATCAGATTGCTTCACTTGGCCCTCTCTCTGTTGGACAGAAGGCTGTTGAGCTGGTATTTACTGCTGATGAATATACAGAATCGTGAGGTGTTTTTTTTCTGACATGCCAAGTCAGAAACTTCTTACAGGAATTCCTTGTGTAACCTTTAATATGGCATGCATAACAGATCATTTTGTTTTAAGAAATGAGCCTTTTCTTTATGTTGATCAGAAGCCATCTGGTGGAAGGTTTCCATGAAGTAATCTCCTTTGCAGAAAATGCAGGACATAATGAAGGTCACTCTTGTAAATTGTTTGGCTCATCTTCTGCATGTTTCTCCACTTCTCTTAACTTCTCATCACTATGTTGAGTAGGTGTTATAACAGGAGCGACTGTAGTAACAAAGCTCTTTCTTTCCACAGACTGCTGTTCAGGTGGTTTTATGGCCTTAGCAGAGGACTGCTGAATTGAACCAAACACAGGATTTAATAAGATTTCCTTCTTCTTCCTGCTCTTGTCGGAGACGGTCGCACTCTCTCTCTCTCCCTGCCCTCCCCATCTCTCCGCTTGCTGCTTGCTGTGAGAGCGTCTTTTACACACTGTCCGAATAAGAACAAGATTGAAACATGGATCTGGCAAACTGGGCATTCTCCATCATTGATCGAATTTTTTCCACTATGAGATCCGGGACAGGGGAGCCTGCGTGTCCGAGTGGAACAGACCCGGTTGGATACGTCAGCGACTCTTGGAGCTCGTGGAGACCGGTGTGCTTTTCAGCCCTTGGAGTGGAAGACGTGGAAGACGCATATATATTCGGCTTTTTGGTAGCGGTATCTTCTCTGTTTGGGCTCGGTGGATACCTGCTTTACTGGCAAATTAAGAAAATCTGGACGGCGGTTCGACATCTGCAGAGGCTGCCGACCCAGGTGGAAGGGCTGAGCAGAGCCGTACAAACTCAGACTCAAAGCCTGGTGGACCTGAGCTGCAAGATTAGCGAGCTCGCAGGCGAGAGGGGTTAGATCAGGAGATATAGTTCGGTTCTGCACAGTGAGGACGGCAATCAACAAATTTGGAATATTGGATTTTCGAATGGTTTCCCAGTAAGACTGAAGGCTGTTGGAAAAACAAGCAGCCTGTTCCAAAACAACATTTGTTATCAGGAATTCGGCTCCCCTGCCAGCCTTGGGTTGGCAACCATATCTCTCTCCAGGGCTCTGTGTGCGGCTGCTCTTCCCCCACTCCGCGTTGTGATTTGTGAAGCTGGGTCTGGTGTACCACGGCCGCTGATGAAATTCCACCACTATCAGCGAACTGTTTTGGCTGGAACCTGGCATCTGGCTCCACAATGCCCCCACCTCTCGTCTCCGTCTGCATCCCCTCCTGACCTGACCTCACCTACCGCTGCTGTCCTTGCTTTACATGTGCAAATGCTTTGCTAAGGTGGTTTTTTTGGACCCTGGTATAGTGCTCTTTTTGAGCACTGTACCAGATGACTTTTTTTTAACCTAACTTCCCCATGATGTGTTGTTTTCTCCTCCTGCCAAAGGTAGCGCTGCAAGTCGGCTGCATGACCCGAGGACACATATCCCCCCACGTGTGTTGTGTTTTGTGTATTCTTGGATGGTGTTCTGTAACTGCAATTTCCAATGTGTGAACTTGTTCACCCACATGGCAATAAAACTTCATTCATTCATTCGATTTTTGTTTGTCTCTCAATAAATTCAACTATATAATGAAATTTTGCTCTTTACTGTTTTCGTATACCTCACATGCTGTTACTCTCCATCGTTCCTGTAGATGAGTTGAATATTAGATGGAGTGTCAAGCTCAAGCATATCTGGAGGATACCTGACAACATTATGGCAGCTTCTTAAGTATGTGACACAGCTGTGAAGTTCTCTTCCATTGTCTTTCCAACTCAAAGCTTTATTAATGCAGACAATTAAGACATGATATTGATCACCAAAGTGAAAGCAAAAATTATGTTTGGCTTCCACATATCCACAGTCCACATCCATATGTAGACAGGGCCAAACATGTTCCCTTGCTTCACCTACAGTATATTGTTCAGGGAAGTAAAGTCTGTCAAGATTACTGTCGGTCTTTCTTTCTACATAGTGTTCAAAAACCTGAATACAAGGGCAATAGCTCAAGAGTTCACCATTAAAAGCAGGCACTTCTCTTGTAGGGAAATAAGCCTTGCTGTATAATTAAGTCAGTAAGATCATTCTGTGTGTGTGGAGTTGGTGATGAGGATAGTGAACCTGAATGGAGAGTGGGTTGATCTGTCCTATGACTCCTCATTGCAGACTGACCAATATTAAAAGCTGCAGTTGAGGTGTGCATTTGAAAACCTGTTCTTGTAGTAGGCTGTTGAATTATTGTGAGAGGGTCCTTGTATAATTGGTTTTGGCTGTTGTCGGGGTTCCTCAGCCATAATTCTCTGGAGTGGTGTTTTAGGAATAGCACCAAGATGTGTGATCAACAGGAGACTCTTGAACATAAAGTTCAAGATAATCATTCAACCCATCACCTGCCGGTGACAGAAAGTCATCAGTAGTCCTACAGGGAAGATTTAACCTTAATCAATTGAATCTAGAAATGCCTACTTTGTCATGGCCGGGGAGGAAACGGACGAGGAAGGACAAACATGCAGGACTCCGGAGATGGGCATAACTTAAAGGCATTTATTAAAGTAGGGAAAAACAATACAAAAACCGTTCAGAAGGGAGACGAAGGGGAACCACAGGGAGCACAGGAACACACGGGCACACAACATCAACGACGCGACAGAGAACAAATGAAAACTGAGGGCTTAAATACACAATGGGTAATCAGGGCAAGAGGAAACAGCAGGGAACAACAGGTGAGGCAAATGAAACTAATCACACGGGGGGAAGCAAAACTAGACACGAAGCACAGGGAAATCATACTGACAAAATAAAACAGGAAGTGATAAACCAAGGAACACGCAGACGAGTCACAACACGGGGAACAAGACAAACATACTGGGAGGGGAAGCTCAGGAAATAAACTAAACACAAAACGCTGGGCAAACGGCCCAGGACGTGACAGTACCCCCCCCTTAAAGGCCGGCTCCCGACGGCCAAAACCAGAAAACAAAACCAGACAAGGGCGGGAGGCGGGGGACCAGGAGGGAGGGCCCGAAACAAAAACAAAGACAGGGAGCAAAACAGAAATCACAGGGCGTGAACAAAACAAATCAAACCCGTACAGGAAGAAAACAAAAACACAGGACCAGAACAAAAGGCGACGGCACAAGGCCGGAGACAGTCCAACAGGGGGCATCAAAATGAGGCAGAGCGGAGGCAACACAGTCCAAACAAGAACAAAACACGGGGACGAGAAGCAAAAAAAACAACCGGATGAAACAAAAAGCGACGGCACAAGGCCGGAGAGCTCCAATGTCCAAAACAGGGGGTCGAAACAAGGAACAGTCCAGGAGCTATGACAAAACAAAAAACAGCAGGGGAAAAAACAGTCCACAGTTCAGGGGAGTCAGTTGGAAATCCAAAAACAAAAAACACACAGTTCAGGAGGCCGCAGAGGCCAAGGGGCCACAAAGCAAAATCCCAACGAGGGAGGCCGACCGCGCTCCCAGCGGCGGCGGCGACGAGGACGAGAAGGAATCACTGGAGGCCGACCGCGCTCCCAGCGGCGGCGGCGACGAGGACGAGAAGGAATCACTGGAGGCCGACCGCGCTCCCAGCGGCGGCGGCGGCGACGACGAGGGGGAGTCACTGGAGGCCGACCGCGCTCCCAGCGGCGGCGGCGACGAGGGGGAGTCACTGGAGGCCGACCGCGCTCCCAGCGGCGGCGGCGACGTCGAGTGGGAGTCACTGGAGGCCGACCGCGCTCCCAGCGGCGGCGGCGACGACGAGGAGGAGTCACTGGAGGCCGACCACGCTCCCAGCGGCGGCGGCGACGGGGAGCAGGCACCGGAGGCTGACCGTGCTTCCAGCGGCGGTGGCGGAGACGCGGAGAAGACACTGGAGGCCGACCGCGCGGCATGCGGCGGCGACGAGGAGGGGTCACTGGAGGCCGACCGCGGGGCGTGCGGCGGCGGCGACGGGGAGCAGACACTGGAGGCCGACCGCGGGGCATGCGGCGGCGGAGAAGGGCGACCCCGGGCTCTGGTGAGGAACCCTCGGGTGACGTGGAGCGCTCGGACTGAGCAGAGACCCCCACCGGCTCGGACTGAGCGGGACCCCCTGGCTCGGAGCGCTCGGACTGAGCGGAGACCCCCATCGGCTCGGACTGAGCGGGACCCTCGTGCGCGGAGCGCTCGGACTGAGCGGAGACCCCCATCGGCTCGGACTGAGCGGGACCCTCTGGCGCGGAGTGCTCGGACTGAGCGGGACCCCCTGGCTCGGACTGAGCGGAGACCCCCATCGGCTCGGACTGAGCGGGACCCTCTGGCGCGGAGCGCTCGGACTGAGCGGAGACCCCCATCGGCTCGGACTGAGCGGGACCCTCTGGCGCGGAGCGCTCGGACTGAGCGGAGACCCCCATCGGCTCGGACTGAGCGGAGACCCCCATCGGCTCGGACTGAGCGGGACCCTCTGGCGCGGAGCGCTCGGACTGAGCGGAGACCCCCATCGGCTCGGACTGAGCGGGACCCCCTGGCTCGGACTGAGCGGAGACCCCCATCGGCTCGGAATGAGCGGAGACCCCCATCGGCTTGGAGTGAGCTGAGCCCATGGGCTGAACGGGGCCTACATAGTGAGGCACCGGATGCGTAGGCTGGGACCGCGGAACAGGGCACACTGCTGCTTTATTGAGCAGCAGGGGCTGCTCGAGGAATAGCCGAGGTGCAGGGGACTGCGTGGAAGCAGGCCGGGAGACGACTGGCTGCGTGGAAGCAGGCCGGGAGACGACTGGCTGCGTGGAAGCAGGCCGGGAGACGACTGGCTGCGTGGAAGCAGGCCGGGAGACGACTGGCTGCGTGGAAGCAGGCCGGGAGACGACTGGCTGCGTGGAAGCAGGCCGGGAGCCAGAGAGAGCGGGCTGTGAGCTAGGGAGATCTGGCTGCGTGGAAACAGACTGCGAGCGAGAGAGAGCAGACTGCGTGGAAGCAGACCGAGAGCTAGGGAGATCTGGCTGCGTGGAAACAGACCGAGAGCTAGGGAGATCTGGCTGCGTGGAAACAGACCGAGAGCTAGGGAGATCTGGCTGCGTGGAAACAGACCGAGAGCTAGCTGACACTGGGGCCTGAGAGGGAGCTGACACTACTGGAGCTACAGAAGGAGCAGGAGCTGAGGGAACTGGGACCAAAACCGAAGGAACTAAGACAGGGGCTGAGGGAACTGACTGAGAGGGCACTGAAACAGCTGACACTGGGGACCGAGGAAGAGTTACTGGAGCTGACTGAAGGCGAGGGAGAGCGACTGGAGCTAGAGCTGACTGAGACCCTGCTGCTGCAGCTAACACAGAAAACCGATGCGAAGGCTTGGACCTGGTTGCCCCCACCCGCGGAACAGGAACGGGTGCAGAGGTCAGCCCGTCCGTGGCTGCCCCCACCCGCGGAACAGGTACGGGTGCAGAGGTCAGACCGTCCGTGGCTGCCCCCACCCGCGGAACAGGTACGGGTGCAGAGGTCAGCCCGTCCGTGGCTGCCCCCACCCGCGGAACAGGTACGGGTGCAGAGGTCAGCCCGTCCGTGGCTGCCCCCACCCGCGGAACAGGTACGGGTGCAGGGGGAGCTGGAGCCAAGGGAGCGGGAGCAGGGTGAGCAGAGGGAGCTGGAGCTAACTGAGGGGTCTGAGACTGCGACTGAGGAGGAGCTGGAGCTACAGCTGACTGGGAACACTGCGACTGAGGAGGAGCTGGAGCTACAGCTGACTGGGAACACTGCGACTGAGGAGGAGCTGGAGCTACAGCTGACTGGGAACACTGCGACTGAGGAGGAGCTGGAGCTACAGCTGACTGGGAACACTGCGACTGAGGAGGAGCTGGAGCTACAGCTGACTGGGAACACTGCGACTGAGGAGGAGCTGGAGCTACAGCTGACTGGGAACACTGCGACTGAGGAGGAGCTGGAGCTACAGCTGACTGGGAACACTGCGACTGAGGAGGAGCTGGAGCTACAGCTGACTGGGAACACTGCGACTGAGGAGGAGCTGGCGCTACAGCTGACTGGGGAGACGAGAAGGCTGGAGCTACAGCTGAGGTCTGTGGCGCTGGCTGTGGATGAAGGGTGGTGATGACAAAGTCTTTCACGAGCCCATGCAGAGAGTCCAGCAGCCAAGGATGGTCACACACTAGCCCTTGCAGTTTGGCTGTGATAGCTTTTTGCTCAATCTCGCATGGGTCAGACAGCAGCTCAAAGACCAACGAGTCCACCCACCGAATGATGGTCTGCTTTGCCACCTCAGGGAGGGGAAAAGCAGCGGGGTCCTGTGAACGTCTGTCCTTGTTAGTGGGTTGTTTTGTTCTGTTGGGCCGAGATGCATGAGTTTCTGCCTCCAAAATGTCCACCATCAGGGGAGAATCGATTATCTCTACATCGGCGGGTAGCCAAGAGAGATCTGGCTGGCAGCTGGTGGTGTGAGAAAGCCCCTTATCCCAAACGGTTGTGATACTGGAGTCAGTCTTACTCACAGAGACGGTAGTTTGCGCATGACGCTGTGACAATATCCGCGGCGTTATACCGCTCGGGTCTGGGGGGGCCCCCCACCGATGCTGCCGGGAACTCCCCCTCCTCCGTGGCCGCCGCGACTGCAGTGGAAGGGGGAAGCCAGTGAGCGGAGCCGCAGATGAAGGACGCTGACGGGCACTGTTCTGAAATGCTGGGCCCCCCAGCGCCAGACGAGTGCCGTTGAAGTAGCCGGAGCTAGCCTGGTCTTTAGTATGGTCGCGTCGTTCTGTCATGGCCGGGGAAGGAAACGGACGAGGAAGGACAAACATGCAGGACTCCGGAGATGGGCATAACTTAAAGGCATTTATTAAAGTAGGGAAAAACAATACAAAAACCGTTCAGAAGGGAGACGAAGGGGAACCACAGGGAGCACAGGAACACATGGGCACACAACATCAACGACGCGACAGAGAACAAATGAAAACTGAGGGCTTAAATACACAATGGGTAATCAGGGCAAGAGGAAACAGCAGGGAACAACAGGTGAGGCAAATGAAACTAATCACACGGGGGGAAGCAAAACTAGACACGAAGCACAGGGAAATCATACTGACAAAATAAAACAGGAAGTGATAAACCAAGGAACACGCAGACGAGTCACAACACGGGGAACAAGACAAACATACTGGGAGGGGAAGCTCAGGAAATAAACTAAACACAAAACGCTGGGCAAACGGCCCAGGACGTGACATACTTGGGTAACAGAATTTCTTAACCTCTGTACCCCAAAATTGTTATCAAAATTATATAAATTATTAATAAAAACTGATGATTCAGTTTCCCTCCCAATTACAAAATGGGAGCGTGATCTTTCTGTCAACCTGGATCAAAATTTATGGACAGAAATATGTTTAAATATCTTCAAAATGACTAAAAGACCCCAAATACAACTTGTACAATATAAGATTCTCCATAGAACATACTACACTGGACAAAGGATGTTCCAAATGGGCCTTACACACTCAAACATATGCACCCACTGTACAAGCAATTCAGAGGATAATCATCTACACGCTCTGTGGTCTTGTGTACCAGTTCAGAGATTTTGGCAGAGGATTTGTGAAGATCTATCCACATGATAGATGTCCACATCCACAGATCTATCCACATCCACACACTTCCTGGGAACTACCATCACCCAGGACCTCAAGTGGGAGCCCACCATCACCTCTGTCATCAAAAAGGCCCAGCAGAGGATGTACTTCCTGCGGCAGTTGAAGAAATTCAACTTGCCAGCAAGGACCATGGTGCAGTTCTATACTGCCATCATTGAGTCCATCCTCACCTCCTCCATCACTGTGTGGTACGCTGGAGCCACCACTAGGGACAAACAGAGACTACAGCGCGTTGTGCACTCTGCTGAGAAGGTGATTGGCTGTAACCTCCCATCTCTCCAGGACCTGTACACCTCCAGGACACTGGGGCGTGCAGGTCGGATCACAGCCGACCACTCTCATCCTGGGCACAGACTTTTTGACCCTCTCCCCTCAGGCAGGAGGCTACGGTCCATACGGACCAGAACCTCCCGCCATAAGAACAGTTTCTTCCCCTCTGCTGTTGGACTCATGAACAATTACCCTAAGACTGTTACCACCACCCTCCACAAACGCTGATGACCCTATGTCTATGCACCTGTCTGATTGCACTGATGTACATATTAGTGGAATATAGTCTACATTCTTTTATCTTTTAATTAGTCTCTGCACTGTATATTTTGTAATTTTGTAATATTGTGCTATAGTTATAGCTCTAATATCTCTGTATATTTGCAATTGTATACTTGTATATTGTCTTATAGTTTTTATACGTATTTGTTTTTTTCTGTAAGCACGAAGTACCGCAGCAATTTCCTAATGCTGTGAACCTGTTCACCCATATGGCAATAAAAACCTTCTGATTCTGATTCTGATTCTGATGGTTTAGCTGTCGTATCCCAACTTCCCCCAGACTATGCATCTTAGGTGATGTCAGTGAATTAATTATGGAGTTAAATATATCACACATAGTTCTTACTGCCTTGTGCATCGCTAAGAAGATGATCCTCATGAACTGGAAGAAAAAAAAATAAACTATGTATTACTCAGTACAGAAATTTATTAGTATGTTGCACACTTGAATTAAAGTCCATAAAACAGTGTGTTTTGTAGTACGCCCATCTTTAATGCTGTAAACACACAGACACAGCACAGTTACTTGCAGCTCACATTCCCTCTGGGTTCACTCTAGGCGTACTGCCTACATGGAGTGGCCCAGCCCTCTTTCCCCTCAAACATCAGATAACCAAAAACACAAGAACAATTGTACACAAATCATCACTGCAATTCTCTCAGTTTGCTGTAATCACAGTCAGGTACTCGTACAAGATCATTACCGTGCCCTCAGGCCTCTATCTAAGTCGGCGAGGTGGTGAAGTAGCAGATGCAGCTAATCGTTAGCTCCACGGCCGCTTTACACCATTACTCGCCTCGATCCATAGATATACATTCGGGGATACCACGGCCAACATTCCCACCTTTTACGCAATTTTATGGACAAGCATAACAACACAATAAAACTACATTGACTTGTACAGATTTACCTGTAAACACACAGACACAGCACAGTTACTTGCAGCTCACATTCCCTCTGGGTTCACTCTAGGCGTACTGCCTACATGGAGTGGCCCAGCCCTCTTTCCCCTGCGTAACTTGCTCGCCATGAGGATGCTCCCCCTTGTGGCACAGCAGGAGAATAGCTGCTTGCGTCGTACCATGTCTGATGCTGGAACACAGTTTGTTTGTATACAGCCAAGAGACCCAACATCTGTTCTCCTACAACATTTATAATAAAGTCAAATAATTTTGAGGGGGGGGTGGCTTCCTTTACCTACGCTCCCTCACAAGTAGATCATGTTAGTTTAGAGAGAATGTCTGCTTCTGCTTCGCGGTGGGGTGGTTGGGGGGGACTGGGCACTGCATTTCCATGCCCAGGCCAGTATGTCCTGTCGCCTGTTTGTGTCTATTGTTGAGTGAATGGGCATCTAGGGGGAGCGGGCCGCCCTCTGCAGTGGGGGCGAGGGCGCCAACCTCGGGTGCTGCAGTGCTTCGGGATGCTGTCACCGCGGCCCCGGGCTCACCTCCCCCTGCCCTGTGCTGGGGTGTGGGAGGTCGGGGTGCCTATTGAGCCAGCGGACAGCTGGCTCTCTTCTTCCAGGATTCTTCCTGGTCATATGCCCCCCCCCCCTCCCCCTCCCCATACACAAACACACACACACACACACACACACACACACAGAATACACATCACTCACAGATGTAGGATGGAGAGGCCACGTGGAGAGCTGCACCACCACTTGCCTCTCCGTTTTAATTGCACTTTAGTCATTATAGCTCACAACACATACACACTTACAACCTGATACACATAGGACCTTTGGGGCAGGCATGTTACTCAGAGGTTGATGAGATGGGCCGCTGAGGTGGCCCCACTCGGATCCTCGTCACTGTCTGTCTCCAAATTTTATTTGCACTTTAGACATGGAGGGTTTTGGGGGGGCAGTGTGGGCAAGCACTGACGACCAACAGTTGGCGCTTGTGGCATAACTGTCCCCTCAATTTTAACTGCACCCTATACACCTCATTCACTCACAAACATTAACACATAGACCTACAAGTTGGGGAGGAGGAGGGGTGGATGGGTCATCTTACACCCCGATTTCTTGCGTCTCGCCCGGGGTAGGGGTCGGGTGGTTCCTTGGGGACCGGGCTGGTGGCGTCCTGGGGTCGCTGTTGGCCCTGGGGTGGTTTCCGCTTGCCCCGCCTTCAGAGGGTGGGTAGCTATGGATGAATGTGTGTCTTTGTGTATTTGTCACCGTCTCCGTGAGTATGGGTGGGTGAGTGAATGTGTATGTATGGCATATCTGTGTGTGGGTAAGTATGTATGGGCATGTATGAGTATCTGTGTATAAATGTGTACACGGGTGTCTGGGTGTGTTTGTATGTATGGCTGGACCTGGGTCTGGGCCTTGTGCCTTGCCTCCTGGCCGCTCCTTGCTGGTTGCCTCCTCCCCCCTACCCCCCTGGGATGGGGGTGCCTCGGGGTTCCTGGGTGGGGCTGGGTGTTCTGGCGTGGGTGCTGGCCTGCCCCCCTTGGGGGTGCGGTGCGGGGCTGCGTTGGCTTCTTCGGCGTGGGGGGGGGCTCTGTGGAGGGTCGGGCGGTCCTTGGGTGCCGTGGGCCCGGGGGCCCTGCCGCCGGCCAGTGCAGGGGGCTGGCCGCTGGGGGGGGGGCTGGCTTCTCATCGCCTTGGGTTCCCTGGAGCCCTCGCTCCTCGACTGGGGGGGCTCCGTCTGAGACCACCCTCTCCCGTCTGCTGGGGTAGGTGTGCGGTTGTCTTTGGACTGAGTGGCCGGGGGTCTTCCTGGCTCTTGGTGGGCTGCTGGTGGCCTGGGTTTCCGGGGGCTTTCCGTACCTGCCTCTGGCTTCTGATGGGTGGAGCTGCAGCGTTTTGCCCTCATTGGTAAGTACGTTCCATGACACAGACACAAACATGACACAGACACAAACGCCCACTCAATCACAACTCAACAAAATTGTTGGTGTGCGTAACATGCTTTGTTAGTTTTGTTTTTCACACACAAATTTATTTTTGCAAGTATTGATAGTATTTTTTTATATGTTAAAGTGATGAACTATCTGATTAATAGACTTGTGCTCTTTCCCCTTTTTTTTTTGCTCCCTTTTTCTCTCCCTTTTTCTTCTCTTTATTTTCCTCTTCTTCAGCCTGTCAGCTCTGGCTGTTACATAGTATGTGGAAAAATAACTCAGATAAATAAAATAAAGGGTTAAAACATCAACAAGAAGAGCCTATTGAGAACCTATAGAGCTCATCTTGAAATAGCAAATATGTTTGGCACAACAACGCATTCAGATCACAGTTCTGCTTGCAAGATCTACCAGACATGACAGGCTTTAAAAAAAAAAAAAAAAAAGAAAGTCATCAGTAGATTGAAACTGAAAATTTGAATAATTTAATTTTGCCTCAGCTGAAGAAAATTTTGTTTGAGTTTTATTTCCATTTTATTTTTGAGTTTTGGTTTCTCTATTTCGAGCTCTTGTTATTCCTGCAGGCCTGCTGGTTTGGCTGCAAGTGCTGCTTTCTCAGCTTCAACAGAAATAGAAGAGGCCTTTTGATCTCTTAGATCAAGTCCTAGACATGCTGTCATTCATGTTAACTTCTAATTGTGGATAATTTTCATTGGTTTCTATTTGTTTATTTGTCTCAGTTTGGGGCTGTAATTTTGGTGTTTCTGATTTTGCTTTTATCCATCTTTCTGCTGCATCAACGTAGTTTTCAAACTCATTCATTTTAGGTTCATACCATTCACTGTGATCTTTCTTTTTGCTCTATAATTTTAAATTGAGTGGATGCACTTCAGCAAGTTCATTCATAGTGTTTTGTTTTTTGTTTGTTTTTAACGCAGCAGCAATCTCCTTTATTGTATTGACATATGAACAGTAATCAAAAAGAACCCCTATTTCATTTATTTTTCTTGTGTACAGCAAGCTTTCCTTTACATGTTGCAATTAAAGCATCTACTTTTCAGTAATTTTTCAACCTGAAATTTTGGACATTTTATTTTATTATATTTTATTTTTTATTATAATTTATATATTATTTTGTATTGTGGGTTATTTGCAATTATTTCTGCAAATCATTTTCAACAATATAAATCCATGTATTTATATAACATTTATGCTTGCCTTTGTAATGTTTGGTTTGTGTTTTCAACAATGAAGCAGATGTTTCCATAAACTTTTACTCAAGTACTAGAAAATTCAATGTGCTGCATTTATTGACGATCCAGAGCTGGCTTGATTCATAACGATGTCCTGGAATTAAATCTGGTGCCACATTCCTCAGGTCCAACTTCATATCATATTTTGCCTGATGTTTTGACTAATACTCGTAAAATCTAATTTTTTTTCTCTCTTACCACCCATGACACAGACTAAAATCAAGCAGATTTATTAATACAAATTACTTAATAACATAAATATCATTCATTAGATCATAAATAACAGAAATGGCTTCAACACTGTCCCTCAGAGATCTAAGTCGTCATCAGTAATGATCGTAATCCTAACTCTTTGCTATAGGAATATGTAATTTTTGTTCTCAAATCCTGGCAGTCAGGGGAAAAGAAAATAATAATTTTAACTGACACGCATCAAAATCTATAGCTGCGTTTCTACTCAGCATGGCTCGACTCAACTTGGCACCATTTGAAGGTGTTTACTTTAGTACCAGGTACCAGGTACTTTTTTAGTACTCACTTAGCCCGGGTTCGAAGCGATTCGAGGTGATTTGAAAATGTGACGCAGCAACATGTCACTGATTGGCCAGGGAGTGTCATTACTAGTTGAGTCATGATAGCGGCTTCATCAGAATCAACCACGCCATTTTTAAAACCCGACAGCAAGACAATGGAAGCACGCAAAGCACCAATTGAATGCCCAGACCGACAGTTTGCAGCGGTAGTTTTGCAATACGAGGCCCATCTGAAATATGCACACAGCCGGGTGATCGCCGCTGAAGCACCCTTTACCTGCCCATAATAGCCGTGAACAGCTGGTTACCACGGCTGATCATAGGAACTTTGAAGTACAGTAATTACGTGACCATTTGTCCTATCGGAAAAATTAAAATGGTTTCTGAAAGCTGAGAAACTGAACTTCACAAGCAACAGGTTGTTAATTACCGTAGGGTTATTACGGTAATTGTTGCCAGAAGTCCATGAACAGCGACACTTTTGAAGTCGATTATGACATGTTTGGTGGTATAGGGTTATAATTAATGATAACCTTCATCCATTAAAACATTGTACAGCGGACTTATGCATTGTGATGATAATTTGTTACAATGGGAGGTAGGTGAATATCCCACTGATTTATGTGATGATTTTATTGGAATTAATCAGGAAAAATCAGGACCTGCAGATGCCATCCGAATAGAGCGAAAAACCGATTTGTGCGACTTCGACTTAGGTGATTTTTACTGTATAAAGCGCATGAAAAATACAACTCATCATAATGCTGAATCAGTGAGAGCCCTGAGCTTGTTTCTCTGTTACTCATTTTTGCTGGCTTGTGGTTTGGCATGGATTTCACATGGAGAGTGGCTGCAGAGCCGCGGTGTCGAGCACTGGAGAGAGTCAGCATGATGGCTGGGTCCACCTCACTGCTATCCCCGGTGTTGATAAATAAAAATGGTAAATGGACTGCTTCTTAAATAGCAGTTTTCTACTCTTGTTGAGCACTCAAAAATTTAAACAAGCTTTATGTACGTCAACCAACTGATTTCGTTAGACAAGCATGAAGCTTCTGGGTTTAATTTTAGCCGTATCACCTGAGTAGAAACATCTTGACACGTGAAGAGGAAGTCATAGAGGGAAGTAACGGAGAGAATCCGCCCACTTTTCAAAATAAAACATCGTTCAGACTCAGATAATAAGTAAAACGGAAATAATGTAAGTTATTTATTCTTTAAGTGCGGCCCGTTACCAAATGTCCCACGGCCCGGTGCTGGTCCGCGGCCCGGAGGTTGGGGACCTCTGGACTAGAGTTTAAGGGAGGCTAGACATATAGCAAAGAGTGAGGTGGCATGACAAGGGAAAAGGAAAAGGATGATAGTATGTAAGGCTGGAAGGAGAAATGGACTTGCACTGATTGGCTAGGCATAGAGATTGAGCTAGAAAAGATGTACAGCAGGTTAGCAGTCACAGCTTATGGCTGCCCCTCCTTGAATCTGTTTCTCCCAGAAGTTTCTTCCTGTTAAAAGGGAGGTTTTCCTTCCCACTGTCATCAAGTGCTTGCTCATAGGGGGTGGTCTGACTGTTAGGGTTTTCTCTGCATTGTTGTAGGGTATTTACCATAATGTTCAATATATTTCAGTGGAATGACCTCTACAAAAGTCAGATTGAAAATGATCAAGAATGCTGTATTTGTTCCAAACAGCTGTAAGCTGCTTAGACACAACCTTTTTCTACAATCTTAGCAATAAATGGTAATTTTGAGATTAATCTGCTAGGAAGAGAAGGATCAAGCTTGTTTTTTGTTTCTGTTTTGTCTGTTTGTTTTTTTCAAAGTGAGTGGATTTTTAAAATAAGCTGAGACTTGACCAGAGACTAATGAAGCACTGGTTATATTGAGCACACTGGGACCAATAAAGTGTAAGAGTTTTCTGAACAGCTATTCAGGTAAAATCTCAAGATAGCCAGAGGATGCTTTCATTTAGAGTCAAATAATTTCATCATCTCGGGTTTAAAGAAAAAAAAAAAAACAGATAAAAATCTTTCTGATTTTGCTGAGCTCGGGTAAGAACAGGCAGAAAAAATGACAAAGGAGAAATTATATTTCTTGCATTATTATTTTTTTCTACAAATAAAGCTAAAAACAAGATTTCACAATCTACATACAATACAGGAAAGGAGGTGGAGCACGAGTATACATATATATATATATCCATCCATCCATCCATATATAATTTTTCTTTTCTTCTTTTTTTTTTCTAAGCCTGTCATCTCTGGCAGTTGTCACAAATGGAATCATGATCCGAAAGCGTCATTATGCCAAACATATTTGATTTTACAAGAAGAGCTCTATAAGTTCTCTATTGGTTACTCTTGTTAATTTTTGTCATTTCTTTTATTTATTCATTAATTTTGAATATTGTCTACAAAATAATACTTTTTCAAAGTGAGTGGATTTTTAAGAGAGAGAGAGGGAAGGAAAGAAAAAAGAGAGGGAAGAAAACAGAAGAAATAAGCGGACATATATATATATATATATATATATATATATATATATATATATATATATATATAGATGATGATCAGTGTATATATATATATATATATATATATATATATATATATATATATATATATTAGGGCCGCAACGATTAGTCGACAATAATCGACAATAAAAGTAGTCGCCGACGAATTTAATTGTCGACAATAGTAGTTTATTATTACTAGTGTTTTTTTTTTTTTTTTAACATAGTGAGACATCTTCCTGTCCGTCTTTCTCTGGTGAGCTTCACACATGGGCAATTCGGTTGTTAAGTGATGACGTAGAATTCCATTTCCTGGTCCAAACTGTCACGTGATCAAATTGCCACAATGCTGTGTCCCTGGTTGTTTTAACTCGAAAAAAACCACACTCAGCTGTGATTTTACCGATGAGAAAGAGAAGCGGAAGTAGCTGCAGTTGATAAGGTATGTTACAATCATCTTTAATAGTGACCAGTCATTGGTTATAGTCCAGGGGTCGGCAACCCGTAATCCGGAAAGAGCCATTTGAACCCGGTTTACACGGAAAAGCCGCAAATACTAGCGGAAGCCGGTAGAGGTTGCCGCGAGTGACGCATATATTGAGAAACTAAAATAAATGAATAAAATGATTTTATTTTAATATTTCAAGATCACACTAATGTTCCAATTTAAAACTACAAGAAAAACCGAACTGAGAAAAACAAAATGCACTTCAACTGGATACTTATTTGTACTGCACATTAAGCGTGGATGAGCCGCAGGTTGCCGATCCCTGAGTTATACCGTTGCTGTTATTTAGATCAGATTAACCTATATATATATATATATGTAGATGTGTATATAGCTATATATGTATATGTGTATTATGTATATGTATATATGTAGTATATGTATATGTGTATATATATGTATATGTATATATGTATATGATATATATATCTGTATTGTCTATTGTATATGTAGATGTATGTATATGTTCACTCCCTCTATCTCTTATATTCTCTACTCTCTATCTTATCTATCTCTCTCTCTATCTCTCTTCTCTCTACTAGATCTCTCTCTGTCTCTCTGTTTCTCCCTCTCCTCTCTGTCTATCTCTATCTGTCTGTTCCTCTCTCTATCTCCTCCCCCCTCGCCCTCTCTCTTCTCTATATATCTATATATATATATATATTTATTATTATTCTATATATGTATATATATCTTCTTGTATATGTATAAATATATAATCTCTCTAATATGGATGCCGTTTAGGAAATATATATATAATTAAAAGAGAGTCTGAATATATTGAAGAACTTGAATATATTGAATGAAAGTCTGAATATATTGAATGAAAGTCTGAATATATGGAATGAAACTTGAATATATAGAATGAACTCTGAATATATTGAATGAAAGTCTGAAATATTGAATGAAGTCTGAATATATTATGAACTCTGAATATATAGAATGAACTCTGAATATATTGAATGAAGTCTGAATATATTGAATGAAAGTCTGAATATATTGAATGATGTCTGAATATATAGAATGAACTCTGAATATATTGAATGAAAGTCTGAATATATTGAATGAAAGTCTGAATATATTGAATGAAAGCTGTGGTCACGGAAGCGCCATCTAGTGTTTTCGTTACGTAAAGCGCATAATGTCGCTACAAGAAGCGGCACTATGAGTCAATCTGCAGTTCATCTTCACTGTTTCATCGTGGAAGACCAAATGCAGCGAACCTCTCAGATCAGACAGCTCCTGCATGCAAGCTAACATTACGCAGAACATGCACAGGCACCCTCCACAACAACAGGCCCTGTCTAGAATCTGAGATGTGGATGTGGAAGGCATGTTCTGCTTATTGTTAGCTTGATACGCAGGAGCTGTCTGACCTGAGAGATTCACTGAATAAAACTCTTCATCAGTAGTATGATTAGGAACACTGCTGCTAGCATTATGTTGGCCAGTTCATGCATTTGCCAGGGTGTTAATTAGCTACTCATTATTTAGGATTTCTGCCACTAAATTCCCTGCAGATTGACTCATAGTGTCATTTCTTGTAGCGACATTATGTGCTTTACGTAACGAAAACACTAGATGGCGCAAGAGCTTCCGTGACGTCAGTTTTCATTCAATATATTCAGACTTTCATTCAATATATTCAAGTTTCGTTCCATATATTCAGACTTTCATTCAATATATTCAGAGTTCATTGTATATATTCAGACTTTCATTCAATATATTCAGAGTTCATTGTATATATTCAGACTTTCATTCAATATATTCAGAGTTCATTGTATATATTCAGACTTTCATTCAATATATTCAGAGTTCATTGTATATATTCAGACTTTCATTCAATATATTCAGACTTTCATTCTATATATTCAGAGTTCATTCAATATATTCAGAGTTCATTCTATATATTCAGACTTTCATTCAATATATTCAGAGTTCATTAAATATATTCAAGTTTCATTCCATATATTCAGACTTTCATTCAATATATTCAGAGTTCATTCAATATATTCAGATTTCATTCTATATATTCAGACTTTCATTCAATATATTCAGAGTTCATTAAATATATTCAAGTTTCATTCCATATATTCGAGTTTCATTCAATATATTCAGACTCTCATTTTAATATATATAATATTTCCTACAACGGCATTCCATAATTATATATATATATATATAAATATATATATATATATATATATATAGATATATATTATATATTATATATATTATGTATATTATATATATATATATATATATATATATATATATTATATAGATGTATATGTTATTATGTTATATATATATGTATATGTATATATGTATATATATATATGTGTATATATATGTATGTATATGTATATATGTATATATATATATGTATGTATATGTATATATGTATATATATATATATGTATATATATGTGTGTATATATATGTATATGTATATATATATATATATATATATATATATATATATATATATATATATATATATGTATATATATATATATATATATATATATATATGTACATACACATATTTATACATACACACAGAATCCCGCTGTGTTATGTTTTTATGTATATGTGTGTGTGTGTGTGTCTGTCATGAAATGTACTCAATAATGAGGGTGAGAAGCCACAACAACGCCCCCCGGGATCTAGAGGTAAACAGAGAAAGACCCAGGGGACATCATCCACAGCCCACCTGGAAGTCAGGAGACCTGTGGCCACACATCTCTATGATAGCTGCACGCACACCCCAGAGGGGGGAGAAGGGGGACCCTAAACAGTGTTCCTACAGCCAAAGGGCAAGAGCTCCAGAGAGCCAGAGGCAATGAACAGCCCACCTCCCAACATGCCCCCCGCCGGAGAGGCCCGAGCCACCCCAGGCCACAATCCCCAAGGGAGAGTGCCAACAGCCATGCCGAGACATCTGGCCACACACCCCGGGACCCACATGCACCCATATCCCAGGGGAGATAGCAATGATCAGTGGGGAGCCGTAGGGAGGGGTAACTCCCAGGTGACATGTGCCACAGGGGCAAAGGTTCAGTAATCCACAGGGCCAGGCCCTATTGTACACATGCACGCATGCCAGAACACACAGGCCACATACTCATACACACAAACACACGTATATACCAGTCACACACTCATGTACACACACAGAGACCTCACATGGACGCGAAGTGTGGACCAGCACGTATCAGCAGAGAGCCAGCGGCAACCTGGGGAAGCAGCCAACCCAGCCTCAAACCACTAGCCAGACCCCACCCCGGGCAGGGTGCAGGAAACTGGGGTGTGGGAAGATCCGCTCATCGGAGATTCTTCCTGGGAAGAATGATTATATCTGTGTGAAAGCTACAGTGTGGGTGGTGTGGGCACTAACCACTGTGTGACACACCTGCCCCCCAAGGCCCTGTGTGACATGTCATGAGCCATAATGTCTATGATGCAATTAAAAAGGAGGGATGCGACATCATGCTGCAACCCAGTGAGCAGAGCCAAGGAAATTTTCCTACTCACTGCGGTACTAGTCCTACCCCTGCCTGCCCTGCCCGACTACCCTCGGAGGGAGAGAGCCAGCTAACTACTGGCTCATTGAGCACCCCAGTTCCCTTCACCCAACTGCAGGTCAGGGAAGGCCAATCCAGGGCCTGAAGTGGCCACACCCCAGAACACCACCACACTCACAGCACCCCCCCTCCCCGCCCACACCACAGACAAACATGACACACACACACACACACACACACACACACACACACACACACACACACACACACACACACACACACACACAGTCATATAGACACAGAGAGAGAGAGAGAGAGAGAGAGAAGACAACAACAAACATCAAACCAACACCCACATCCATACACAGTGGTCCTGGGTCCAGAACCACCTGGCCCCTTGTGGGAAACTGTCGCTCCCTCATCTGAACACTCCACCCCCCATATATATGTCATTAATAGTGACAAATAACACACTAGAAAAAACAAAACAGGTTTTAAAAACAGGCAGCCCTCCCATCTCTTACGGAAGTGTTAAAAGATAAAAAGACATTCTTTAAATGAAAGAAATGAACTCTCTACAAGCACTCAACTTTTCAAAAATAATTCTTTAAGCAACAAATGTGGTTATTTATCCAGGTGGAAGATGTTAAAATAGGAGCTAATTTTGTTTTAATGGGATGTACTTTATAAAATGGAAAGATGATGATCAGTAAAAAGATTTGTTGAAAGATCAACATTGTTATAAAATAAAAATAAATTGAAAGCAAAGAAAAACAAAGACTAGACACACAGAGACACAGTGTGTCCCTTGGTATGTGTCATGTTTAGAATGATTTCTGGATCCAAATGCAGACTCATGGCACAAAATTAAAGAAAAAAATCTTTATTGAGGTAAGGCAGGGAGTCCAAAAGCAAAGTTCATAAATTCAAAGTAGGAGACATGAGGAGGGATAACAGGAACACAGGAAACAGAGGAGAACCGTTAAGAGTCAGTATGGCTCCACAAAGAACTGAGTGGAGACAGAGGCCTAAATACTGTCGGTAAAAGCTGTAAATAAATAAATAAGGGAATAAGGGAAATGGGAAACACCAAGGGTACACAGCTGAACCTCATCAGGGATAACAAGACAAGGGAAATAAAACTAAATGCAATGCACATGAGATGGGAAATTACTAAAATAAAACAGGACAACAAGACCACAGGGACACCTGACAAAGAGATGGAGACTTAACTAGACACAGGGAACACAGGGGAGGTAGGATTAACTGAATTAAGGACTATAATCCACAGGTTTCTGTAAGAGCATATGTTCCATGACAGACTGTTACTTCCGGTTACCTAAAGTCAGAGTTAGAGTTAATGACAAAATTTGGTTACTTTGTGCTGTAACAGGCAGCTTTATTAGTTGGAACAGGAGCTCAGGTTCAACTTGTGCTGTTGTCGGTTGTCATTACATGAGTCTGTACATTTTTTCAAATTATTTTATTCTGTAAATTTGTTCTTTTTCACCAAAATTATACTACCTAGTTGTACATCCTATTACTGTATTTTTTCCTTATGTTTTAAGATTTCCTTTAATGTACAGCTTCTTATTATTTAACGTTATTTTATTTATAGTGTGACACTACAGCACACTGCCTACGCAAAGCTTAAATAATGGTGGCTTCCACGTGTAAACACAGCACTTAGCAAGATGACAGCTGCATGTCTCCTTGATCACAGCCTTCGGCCAGTCCAGTGTTTCTGTTTCAGTGACCTGAACACTCTGATAATCAGATAAGTGATATAC
This sequence comes from Archocentrus centrarchus, assembly GCF_007364275.1. Classification (NCBI taxonomy): domain Eukaryota; kingdom Metazoa; phylum Chordata; class Actinopteri; order Cichliformes; family Cichlidae; genus Archocentrus; species Archocentrus centrarchus. Next base: position 7,256,562 of record NC_044365.1, on the reverse strand, counting down.
CTTCCACAGAATAGCTGCCGCACGACTACATGATTTCCCTAATTGGCGATACAGGAACAGCTGACTGTCTCCACCACTCCACTTTCCCTTAGCATGACCCATGCTAAGTGCTTAGCTTGGTCAATGCTCTGGCTCGGCTCTACAGCTGCTTTAAGGAAAATAACATTGCCTTGTTTGTTCGTTATTACTTTGTCGACTTTATTGCTTTGAAGGTGATTATACGCCTCAGCGATTTCTCGCCTTCAACACCTTTGGAAATAACAAGGTAATTGATAATGTGGATGTAGCTGACTTTGGGCCATAATTTCATGTCATCTACCCAGTCAGTGAGAAGTAACGGGGGAGACACTGTTACTAAATTGTCCTCGTTGCTTTTTAAAACATCCTTGCAATGTATCCACCTTCAATGTTGTACCATTTAGGCCAGGTAAAAGAAACTGCAGTGTCAAAATGTTTCAATGAATGGCAATTGTGTAAGCCCACAACCGTAAACAACAGCGTAAGCGGAAGTAAAATATCGGCTTCCACTATGAATTAGGGGTAATAGCGTGAAGTCAGGAATACTGTGGATACTAACAGACTATAACCATGAACAAAAATGAGACAGCAAAACTAATTAAACTTAAAATGCTAAAATAACAAAACTCAAGCGAGAAAAGAAATTAAACCTCTGGAATAATACATGAAAAGTAAACTAAGAATCAACAGGGAGTATTTAATAACTGGTAAGTCCCAAACTGAAAAACACTGGGTCAAAAAACCCAGGACCATGACACTATGTGTGGGACCAGACTTATGTTAGGTAAAATTTAAATTGATAGATACAGATAAAACCTCTGGCAATGAGGTCAGAGTCATTGTCAATGTGTATGTTAAAATCCTCAGTTAAAGTCATTGAACTCCTCTCACCCCCAACCAATCACAACAAATGGCTGCCCCTCCCTGAGCCTGGTTCTGACAGAGGATTCTTCCTGTTAAAAGGGAGTTTTTCCTTCCCACTATTGCCAAGGGCTTGTTCATAGGGGGTTGTCTGATTGTTGGGGGTTTCTCTGTATTGTTGTAGGGTCTTTAACTTACAAAATAAGGTGCCTTGCTCTATGAATAAAACTGAAACAAATTTAATTTAAGAACAAGCTATTTGGGCCAGATGGATGATACAGTACAGCACAATAAAAATGATCCATATACCCAACATTAATCAGCTCAAACAACAGAAAATCTTTGACACTGAATGAGAACCAGTTTTCAAACACTGCAGCGAGACCCCTTCCTTGACCAGATGTCCAAGGCTGGCTAATGAAAGAATAACCACCCAGGCAAAATTCAATCAGGGATGAATAATCTGAGTTGCCAGGTTTAACCCCTTAACTGGCAGCAAATAAAATCACCTGAAACAACTACATAACACCCTCTGGTTATTATTGGCTCTGAACAACCCATTTCATAGCCTATTAATCGGCTGTGTCTGGTCCGCGGGCCGAATGAAGTGCATTTATATGGCAGGCTAGACCCGCCCATTTTGACTGACACCTCATTCGGCCAATCATGTTACGAAATGGGTTTCCCAGAGCCAATAATACTCAGAGGGCGTCACGTAGCTTTGTCAGGTGATTTGGTGCAGCCAGTTACATGATTGGCCGAATGAGGTGTCAATAAAAATGGGAGGGTCTAGCCTGCCATATAAAAGGGACTACAAAGGCCCGTCACCGGGCCCTGGCCAGTTAAGGGGTTAATAAGAAATAAGAAATCCAGTTTTTCAAGAACAAGAACACTAGGTATTAAATAGAGCCATGCTCAGTTAGGTTAAAATCCAATTATTAACATAAACAGCCCAAGTTAAGGGATGTAAAAGGGTCTGACCCATGATGCTTAAGAATTTCATTCACCGAGGGCAAAGAAGGCAAAATAATTAGAGCCTCGATGAACACTCCTGAGGTAACATGTAACAGGGACTAGGATGAAAAAATTCCCTTCCATGGAAATCGTCTGACCACAAGTAATCAGAATTGGTTGACGTTGCTTACCAGCCACTCCCTTCTTCCAGAACAGTTTGAGCTTCACCTGGAATCCTGCTCTTTTCTCCCTCCTCCTCCATGATCTGTGTGAACTACCCCTTCAGGTAGTGGGTCACCACTGAAGCAGTTGTGAATAATGAAAATATTTATATGGAGCACTAAATTTGAACATAGTACACCTGGCTGCTACAAGAAGCCTGTTTCTCAGGCCCTTCCTTTGTCAGATTGCATACATAGCAAAGAGTTCTGAGTGATTATGCCGCCCCCGTAGTCTTAGACAGATCATAAATTGGATGTGGCAACAAGAATCAGAGAGAGTCATGGGAGTAGACAGATAAACTTTCTGTTATGCAGTCAGAGCTTGCTGTATTCGCACTCTGATTACTTGCTTGTGGCATTAAGGCATCTTCACACTGATACCTTTTAACTCTGAGAAATAAAAAGTTCAAAGAAGTAAAGGTTTGAAGTTTTCTTTTTCATTAGAGGGTTAGGCACTCATAGATCTTCTTGCTCTTAGCTTCCTCCTCATGCTTATCCGTCAGCCTTCTATCTTCTAGCCTCTAATGCTTACGGCCGTTAGTAGTCATTAACAGTGATGGTATAGTTACCTTGAAAAAGTAATCCGATTACTGATTACTGACTGCTCCTTTAAAAAGTAACTTAATTACTTTACTGATTACTTAATTTTAGAAGTAACTAAGTTAGATTACAAGTTACTTTATTAGTTACTTTCAACAGCTGCCAGTGCTGTGCCAAAAAGTGATCGTCTGCCATAAAGTGATCCAGATGTTTCTGTGTGCTTTTATGTGTAATGTCTTTGCTTATATTGGCAAACAGAGTGCAGTCAACATGATTTATGAAGGGATTATGTATAAAATGAAGAAATAACCTGTTTTTCAACAATCTTTAGGAGTCTGTGTTATTGTACCTACATTATAATCAATCAAGTGCTTTTTGGCCACTTAAAATATCTTTATAGATATATCTTTATAGGTCAACAAGTCATTTACAGCAGTTTAAATACAGGCAATCACTTTCTGGCAAATACCGAAAATCACTTTTTGTCACCACCGAAAGCACCCCCGCTGCCTCAACATAAAAGTAACAACCATGAAATGAGGGCGAGTCAGCCGTGTTTAACCTCTTAACTGGCAGCAAAAAAATCACCTGAAAAAAACTACATAACACCCTGTAGTTATTATTGGCTCTGTACAACCCATTTCATAGCCTATTAATTGGCCACCGCTTCTGGTCCGGCGGGCCGAATGAAGTGCATTTATATGGCAAGCTAGACCCGCCCATTTTGATTGACACCTCATTCGGCCAATCATGTCAAGAAATGGGTTTCACAGAGCCAATGATAATCAGAGGGCGTCACATAGCTTTGTCAGGTGATTTGGTGCAGCCAGTTACATGATTGGCCGAATGAGGTGTCAATAAAAATAGGAGGGTCTAGCCTGCCATATAAAAGGGACTACAAACGGTCCGTCCCCGGGCCCTGGCCAGTTAAGGGGCTATGGGCAGCATTTCCTCTACTACCTACTCTCTGACCAGCTTCTTCAGCTCTCCCCCACTTACTGGTAAACTTTTGCGAAAAATAACAAACAGGAATACTAATTTCTTGATCATCATTCTGTAGGAGCATGGCTCCGGCTCCCAGGTCACTAGCGTACACCTCGAGTTCAAATGGTCTAGCGAAATTGGGGGCAGCCAGGACAAGTGAGTTAGAGAGAAGAGCCTTAATACACTCAAAGGCATGCTGGCAAATATCATCCCACAGGAATGACTGTTTAGGGCTGCACAAATGCATGAGAGGAGCAACATCCTGTGAAAAATTCCTAGAGAAACCTCAGAAGTAGCTAGCCCTGTCTAAAAAACCTTGCAACTCACATGTAGTACTCAGCACCGGGAAAGTGAGCATAGCGGTAACTTTAACATCAAGGGGGCGAACTTGTCTCCGACCAACCTCCTTACCCAGGTAGGTCACAGTGGCTTTGCCAAACTCATAGGTTCAGAGTTGGGGAAGGATCTGCAAGGCACTTGAAAACCCTCTCTAGGCTTTCAACGTGTTCACTCCAACTGGAAGAGTAGAGAACCACATCATCTAAATATACATTACAGTTGCAACCTCGAACAAGACTATGTTCACTTAACCGTTGGAAGGTGGTGGGAGCTTTCTTCATGCCAAATGCCATAACCGTGTATTGCAGAAAATTATAGGTGGTCACAAACACAGATATATCAAATGCTCTCTGCATCAATTGCACTTGCCAATAGCCCTTAAGCAGATCGAGCTTACTGACATATGTAGCTTACTGGCATATGCGTATAAGATTTATGATATCAGCATGTTGCTTCGGGGTCAAATGAGATAGGTAGGATCCTAAATCAGACAACACATAAGAGTTCATTAATCGAGCACTCGCTTTTCTCGTGTTACCTAACATAAGGCCATCTTCATTCTTTCCTTTATCTCACGTGGAATCTACTGCTGAGGGAGAAGACAGCTCCTCACTCCTCACCACAAACAAGCACAGAGGGTGTAGGCTGCTTCTCAGGGGGCTGCAGACAGGGATTCTCAAGAGTATGATATGGTTTAAGCATGTTAATATGACACAGTTGGATTTGTCATTTCCTGTCAGGCTTTGTAGTCAGCCTCACTCACTTTCTTTTCAACTACATAGGGCCCTGAGAAACGAGCAGAGCAAGAAATGGGCAACGAGACCAAAATGCTGTCACCCGGCGAAAAACATCAAATCGCTGCTCTCTTGTCGTACTACCTGAGAAGCAGTAATCCGCTTAACCTGTTAACTAGCAGCAACAAAATTACCTGAAAAAACTACCTAACGCCAAGAAATGGGTTTCACAGAGCCAATAATAACCAGAGGGCATCACGTAGCTCTGTCAGGTGATTTGGTGTGGCCAGTTACATGATTGGCCGAATGAGGTGTCAATCAAAATGGGAGGGTCTAGCCTGCCATATAAAATGAACTACAAACGTCCCGTGGATAGGACGTAGCCAGTTAACAGGAACTGCTTCGGGGAAGCAAGTGGCAATGCACATCATTGTTAGCAAGAATTGATTTCCATTCTTGGTCTTTGGTAACGCCCCAACACAGTCTACCATTACATGTTCAAACGGTTCCCCAATAACAGGGATGGGGTGGAGTGGGGAAGAAGGAACCACCTGGTTTGTTTGCCTGTAAACTGACAAATGTTACAGGTTCGACAGAAGTGCATAACATAAGTTTTTAAACCTGGCCAGAAAAAATGTCGAAGCACTCGGTCGTACGTTTTTGTGATTCCCAGGTGCCCCAACCATGGGTGATCATGTGCCAGCGTCAACACGTGATGACAAAACACAGAAGGCACAACCACTTTATATGCTGTTTACCAGTTATCATCCCTGTCTGTACTTGCGTCAGTAGCTGTCATGTCTGTGAGGAGATGTCCACTTTCTCATCAGGACTCCATCCTCTATTAGGTAAGAGGGCGAACAATTTTTCCTTCTATCTGGGTCAGTTACAGTTGCAAAATATTTGGCTAAATCAGGGTGGTACTTCTGGGCACTAATGAGTGCCTCATGCATCAGACAATCCTGGTGACAACGCGTACGACAAACTCTCCCCTTCAGAAAGCCTAGGCTGCATAGCACTGGCACTCTCACTAACCCCATCACTTTGGCCACCCTCTCCAGCAAACTCTGCCACCAGCCAGGAGTCTCCTAATTCAGCATCCTCTGTCATTTTGCGTGATTGGGCTCAAGTGAGGACATTAGCAGGAAACACAGACGGATGACTGTTAGACAACTCATCTAGCCCTGACGCTGGTGTCTCAGGTGTAACTTCCCTCCTGCTATGTCATTCCCCATGATAAAGTCCACGCCCTTTATCAGAAAAGACGACTGAATAGCAACATTAAACCCTCTACTGACACACACACGATGCAGGGGAGCCTCTACTCCTTGTAGCAGTATGCAAACATGACAAGCGGAAGCCTCATTCATGAATGCTTCGGCTAAGATTAAGGTGGAGTTTTAATGCTTTCACTGCCTCAGTGGGTAGGTGGAGGAGGAGCATCCTCTTTAGTGAAGATGGTTTTATGGCATACTCATCTGCAGTTAGCCACTAGATACAATGCTCTCAGTGCACACAGATTTGATGGCAGTGGCTATTAATTAGAACTTCACATCATAGTTTAAAAGTTGGAACAGCAACCCCATTATCATTTAAATCTGAGCCCTTTGTTGCATCCAGACAGGCACCCACAGAGAGGGGGTCTGTGGGTGCCGGTGGACAATGGAAAGCTCATTTACTTCTATGTGCTGTGTAGCCTCCTCTTGCAGAAAATGAATATGTCATTGGCCTGGTTAACCCCAGAAGTAAATTGTTTTAAATCCAGGCAGTGTTATATACGTTATATAAAGCAGTCTTGGTTTGAGCTGGACCATTATTTTAAATCATGGAGTCCAGTTTGCAATTAATTTTAAATGATTGTTCACAGAGAACAAAGGAAAACCTCATTTATTTTTGATTTACATGTCATGTTGATTTCATACTCGCATGGTTAACCTGGCTCAAGTAAAAAAAAAAAATTAGCAATTCAAAGGATTTTTTTTTTTTTTTTTTTAATTAATTATCCTCTCAGGGAATTGAAACATTCAACATTGTTCTTTTCATGTCTATGGAAAATCCCAAATATGATTTTAAAAGAGCAAATGAAAAGGAATACTGAAGAAAATCTAAAAAAAAAAAGTTCGTATACAATGAGCTAACGACAAACATGTTGTAATATGCTTGAACTGATGACAGTAATTACTGTACTTACCTGTATTATTGAACATACCACACGTCCATCATGAAAGAGCACCATTCAGCTCTTTCATTCCACAAAACTCAAAAATTGTATCCATTAGTATTATTATTATTATTATTATTTTTATTATTATGTGTCGTGGACACAAACCCAGCTTCATGGGATCAAAAGCTCATGTACTCCTAGTGCTGGTCCCAAGCCTTGATAAATAGGGGAGGGGGGGGGTCAGGAAGGGCATCATTTGTACAACCTGTGCCAAATCAAGAAAGTCATGCAGATCCATCTGCATTGGCAATCCCTTTGGAAATAAGGGAGCAGTCAATAGTACATCTATTTTCCTTCTTCTTCTTTTATTATTATCATCATAAACATCATCATCATCATCATCAATCTGTATGTAGTACTTGCTAATGTATTTATGAATATACCAATATTACCATTATTTAATTAGGATTTTTTTTTTCCAAAATCAGTACAGACATTATGTATAGATTAACTCATGGTACAACCTACAATGGTGTCAAAGGGCTTAAAAGTTTGTAATCCCAGCGCTCCATGAGAGAAAGAATCAAGTGCATATACTGTGAATGTCCCTCCATATAATTAACATCACCATCACTTAGACAGCATTAATGTTAAACAGTGTAATAATTCTTGTAATTCATAGTTTACTTGTTTAAACTTAGGATAGTGTCAATATACACTACTACTGAGTGGGGAAAATTGTTTTTATCTATGAAAATAATTAACAGTGGACCTATAGATCATGAAGTTTTATGATTTATCACTGCTGTTAGTGTAACATTTATAAGATAATTCTGAATTTCATATAAACAAGTATAGAATTTAGGCTTAATCACTGCATTTGTGAGAATATTTTAATGTCTTTTTAAATTAAATTATTAAACATAATACAAGAGGGCTCAATTAAAGCTATTTCAAATGGTTAAATCCTCTTTCACATAGCACAATTAGATATGAGATAATCTCAAAATGCAATAGCACAGCATGCTGTCAACAAAATATTAGGAAATAAATAGGCTGTGACAGCATTTTCCAATTTTTAGACTGCTTTGTCTGCTTTGATGACAGAGTTTGTAACATTTGATTTTTTGTGAGGGTCCCGCTGCCCTCAGTCCTTTTCATGTGTCATTTATTTTGCTAGCATTTTTAAGGTGAAACAACCTGTTTGTGCTTGGTGGCATATTAAAAAGCCACACATGGATTGAGCTACACAATCATCTCCTCAGATAAAGAGCCATCACTACTGTCGCAGGAGATGAAACAGTGAAAGTCCATTTCTTTCTATTTTTAAAGTAGCATTTAACAGCAAATTGCAGACAGCTATTAAAAATTTGATAATGGCAATAACTTTAAAATAAATGTTTATTGATCCATGGACAGAATATATTTTAATTGTAATATTACGTATGTAAGAATGTAACTTCTACTGGTGTGACATTTTAATGGCAAAATAGACTGGCCAAATAAAGTGTAAAAGGAAAATTATGTTAATGGGTAGCTAAGAAACCTTTAAAAGTGTCATCGCAGTCAGCTACTACAAATTTAGAAACATGACTGAAAATGGAGGAGGAGAGTGACAAAGGGGGCCAGAAATTGGATTAGCCAGTTGGATGTGATGATAAGCCAGTGAGGACGGTCGGTGCAGCGCCTCGTGGCCCCTCTGATAACAAAGCTAATCCATCCATCTTAACCTCCTGGCCTCTGCTTTGATTCCCCTCATCAAACATCCCACTGCCCTATTGTTAGCGATGTTTGCTGCCTGTCCTGCTGCGGCACTCCAGCCATAACTCTTCACTCTGCAACGCGGTGAGCAGGTCAGCTATTAATTTAGGTGAAGTGCCACTGTGTCTGCACCTGCTGTTCAGCTCAGCATGGCGAGCTGAGCTGCTCAGCTGAATGAAAGAGACTTGCAGCCCTGTCATCTTTCACCTGCCTGGCACCCATGCTCCTCTGGGCCTTTCTCACATGCACTTGTCTTCCAAAAGTGCCCACTGTGACCTGCAAGACAAATTATGATATTATGGCAAAACTATGAGCAGGACATTTACTGTGGCCAAGAGTTAAGCTGGACTCATAAGTCAATTGTAACAGACAGACAGTAATCAAGGATGGAACGGAGGCAGATATGGAGGGAGAGGGATGTGATGGGGCGGAAAAACATGAAAGCTTTGTTTGAAACCAAGAGGGGCTTCACACAGGTGATGCACTCTGACTTACGTATAATTGTTTCTATTTTGATAAATTCTACTTTCTTTCTTTTTTCATGCCTGGTGAAGCAAGTACTGTAACTTTTCATGATTCATAGTTCAAAAAAAGTCCTTTATATTATGCTGGGACTTGGGAACACCCACCTGTGCACCACTGCAAAAATAAAGAAAAGTACAAGGGGTTCATTTCCACTGAAATAAATAATACTCTCATTTACTGTAAAATCAGTAGCAAAGTAAAAAAAAATTATTTTTTAATTTCTGCATTTTTTAGAAATAAAGAAAACTGACCTCTGTGATTAATGAGAGAGAATACTGAATGAGACATCCGGCATAGCTCAACATCTTCCTCTGTTTCCTCTGTATTATTGTAGGGTCTTTACCTTATAAAGCACTTCGAGGCAAGTGTTGTGATTTGGTGCTATATAAATAAATCTGAATTGAATTAAATTGAGTGTCTTTAGCCTGCACAGAGATAGCTTGTAGAAACAATCCTCTGCTGTCTGGGGAAGGACCCCATCTCCTTATTTACATTTTGTTGTTGTTGTTTCTGAATATGTTCTAAAATGTGTCTTTGGTTTTGTTTATGTTCTTTTCTCAGCCCTGGTGTATTGTATCAGGAATAACCACAATTACACAGTATACTGAGGTTTACCAAAAGTGTAATTCAACAGTGTAGTATGAAGGTTTTGTATACCTTGTATAAACTCGTTAGTATAACCATGTCACTTCTTAAATCAAGGTTTTCATCTTGGAATGTAAAAGGCTTGAAAGGGAAGTGGAAGCAGAAAAAGGTTTGTGAATTGCTTAAAAGTGAGAGGGTAGACATTGCTTCATTACAAGCAGCTCACCTGATGACAGTGAACATCTTAAGGTTAAACATGGTTGGATGGGTCAAGCACATTTTTCCTTTTTCACAACAAATAGTACATAGATAGATAAGTAGTTGTAGTAATATATGAAATTTCCCATTTCAGTTGGTAAAGTGCACTAAAGATAAATATGCTAGGTTTGGTGAAGAAATTAATTATGAACATTTACTGCCCACCAAGTTACCCTTCTGACTTCTTAACCAAAGTGTTTTGCAAAAAGTGTAGAATTATCCTCAACGAAGACCTTGAACGACAGAGATTTCAACTGTTTATAAAATTCTTTAGTTGATAGACATTCATCTCAAAACTCACCTCCATCTAAACAAACACATGTACTTTCTACCATTCATGGTGAACTGAATCTAGCTGATGTGTGGCAAACCCTCCATCTTTTGACAAGGAATTCATATTCTATTCTTGTCCTTGTGAGTGTCACACTAGAATTGATTATTACCCTATACTCCCTCAGCATTCCCCACACTCCCCATACCCCGAGGGACGCGGATGAATGCCTTCTCCACAAAACACTTGTAGACTGGATGGGCAAACTCCCATGCATGCTCAGATATGCATGGGAGTTGAGAGGATATAGAGCTGGTCCAGCATTCCACAACTAGGACAAAAATCGCATTCCTCTTGAATCCGAGCTTCGACTAATGGATGAACTCTCCTTTCCAGCACCCTGGTATAGACCTTCCCAGGGAGGCTGAGAAGTGCGCTCCCCGATAGCTGGAGCACACCCTCCGGTCCCTCTTCTTGGTCGCCAGACTCTGCTTCCTCTACAGAAGGCATGTCAGTGGGATTTAAGGAGGTTCTCGAAGTATTCCTTCCACCACCTGACCATATCTTCAGTTGAAGTCAGCAGTACCACACCCGCACTCATTCGTTATGGACAAACTGTGGTTTGCACAGAAACACCATTCAGGTTCAGCTCAGGCAGGCTGTTCCTGCCAGTCACACCCCTGACAGATGTGGTGGGTTTGACCCCCCTCCTCCAAAAAAGGACCTGAAAGAGATCTGGAACAGATAATTAAAGATTAAGCAAAAGTTAAAATAACAAGAGTCATATTTTTACTCATAAAATACTCTAAAAATACTCAAAGTTTACTTTTTTGAAAATTTACTTGTATTTACTCACATTAACAGAATGCTCAGTAATGCAAATCATCAGCTATTGTTATTGTGAAAATATAATTCCAACAGTACAACTGCTGACACCAACAATCTTGACTAATTAAACCTTCCCTTAGCTCACATTGTATTGTTAATTGCTTGCATTTTCTAATTAATTTAACCCATTTAAAAATCTTTTTGTACTTGTTTAATTTATATTTTATTCATTAAAATTATTTGGGAGTTAATTGAATAGAAATATATATATAGTCTGTTTAATTAATAATGTCCAGGGTAAGAACTGAATTCAATACTAACCTTTGTGTAACACTTTTAGTTATTTAAAATATAAATACTGACTTAATTTTTGCACTGAAGAAATTTATTTCCATCTTTTGAGCTGTCTTCAAACTGCACAGTCTGTCATGTGGTTAAACTCTCAAACAATGCATATCCTGGTCTATTTTTTAGTTTTTAATTTCTTTTCTAATTTCTTTCAGCTTAATTCAACTCATGATTCACTTTTTTCAGCTCTGAAGGAGACTAAAAAGACAAACTAGAACGGTATATGTGTAACATCTGTACACTTAGATACTTAAACTATTCTGATGTGTTTAACAAGGACCAAACCCAGAGACACTCGTGCATTCATTTGAAGTAACTGTCAAGTATGTCCTTTTACTTACTGCCAGCAACCAATTTAATGTATATGCTAATGCTGTAAAGTTATTACATTCAACAAGTTAAAAAAAATCAGCACATCAGATTGCCAACAGTAGCTGTATGCATATAATTTGTGGTAAGTTAGCAATTACTCACTATATGAAACAGGAATACAAGTAACATATTTGGCAGTGGTCTGTTTCAGCAAGGTCAGAGGTCCATGAAGTCCATGAGGTCCACGAGGTTTTGAGGCTCGCAGGGCCCCAAACTCCAACTGGAACTATGTGTAGGACAGTTTCTGTTGTTCTTTGATTTCTCCATTTTTTAGTGATTTCATTCTTGTTCTTAGCTTCCACAGAAATGTGGGCCAGATGGAAGATTGAACTGAATTACTTGTGTGGAGGCTGTTTGCTGTTTTAAGTTTGGTACCATGGCCTAGAAGGCATTTTGCAGCTCTGACTCTCCTACTCTGAAATTAGTCCAACAGCCAGAGATGAGTTCAAAGGGTTTCCCTCTGTGCAAGACGAATTTTCCATTAAGAATGTATCTGCATCCATACTATCAAGTTGCTCAAGATGTAAACAGCACGGTGTTAGGTATTTGAAGAATGTGTCACACCTTTTCTTCTTTCATTTTGGACAGCGGACAGCTTTTACTGTGAAAATCCAGCCTGACCCTGTGGACCAGAAAAGGGCCCATAAGAATTACTGCTTTTCTGGTAATAACTAGGTTAGCGCTCTAACATTTTTGACACTAATATTAATGCTGGGGAATAGCTTGTCGACCACTCAGGATTGAGTGCTCTCCAACATGACATGTTCAAGACCTGGGAGAAACAATTTCTCATCCTATTGCTTAACGAGTTTGGTTATGGGACATTTTGCGACCAAAATAATAGTATAGATATTGTAATCAAGGTTCTCCACTTTTCAAAGTTGACCTACCACTCTGTTAAGGCAGAGATTCAGGAGACTGAGGGAACACTTTACTCTTTTGTGTGTGTTTAATAGTTTTGAGGACACCGGATTACATTATTTTTTGTAGAAAATGCCACATAAAGCATATTCTTTGTTTCCTTTATTGGATCATCCCATCTGATGCACTAGCACACATCTGATATCAGTGAACCACAAAACAGTGGTTCAAAACAGTTCCTCAACAGGTTCTGATCCAGCTGTCATACACTGTCTGCCTGGCCACCAGGTGAGAAAAAGGAATGTAGGAATTTGAATCCATCTGTGCTACTGAGAAAGGAGGGTGTGTGGATTACTCCTCGAATCAACAACTCCAGCTTTTTGTGTCAGTCTCTGAATATAAGCTATTCTATTGTCAATAAATACCTTGTAGTGACAAGAGTCAGATGCTACTCATAATAGGAGCATTGAGGAACTTGGTCAGAGGGTCACTGATTTCACTGAAAAAGACTGGAATAAAATTTCTTGTTTGTTTTTTATTATTGTTTGTTTGTTTTTGCTTTAGGGAATACTGCAGTCAAAATCATATGTGATTGATCATTAATTTAAAACACACACACGAACAAAAGGACCCCAAGGGATTTTCTGGTTTTAAAGTGGGCTGCAGAACTCTTGACTTTGGGAACCACTGCATTAGAAGATGGGCACAATGTCATGGTCAGCAACAATACTGAGGATGGCTACCAGCAACAACTATCCCATGTTCAGAGTCACTTAAACCACTGCTCTTCCCCTTCTTATGCTCAGTTTCAACCTCAGCAGGTTGTCTTGACCATATCTTTAAGATTAAATACACTCTCATGTGCATTTAGAGATTCACAGTAATAAGCACATACGCCTAATAAAGTGGCCTGTGAGTGTATACTTACATATTACAAACAAGCAGCAACTGAAGATAGCTGAAAGAGAGCCCTAAGCAAGGAAATGCAGCATTTGGAGCTGTTCATAGGTTTGAGACTTCAAGCAGTCATTGAGTACCAAATGATTTTTCGTAAGCACTTCTTGTTTTAATTTAAATTATGTTAGCATGTCCAGTTATGTTTGAGCCTCTGAAAATGGGTGTAATTTCTAAACAGTCAACACAATACTTTTGTTAAGCCCCTTGAATAAAAGTTGAAAGTCAATCACATGATTGTTATTTTTTAATGTCCACTGCAGTGTTGTACAGAGGCAAAAACAACATCATTCTCCTATATATATATATATATATATATATATATATATATATATATATATATAATTTCTAAGCCATTCCATTTCTCTGAGTTGATACATTCACGGAGTTAAGTTTGAGAAACGCAAAGTAAATAAAGCTGTCAAGTGTCTTTTTCATTAAAGTGAATTTAGCCTGATTAGACAAATTGATGTGATCACCGCTGCACTGCCAGACTGCATCCTCTGACTTTCTTAATCAGCCTGCAGAGCTGTAGCCTTTTTATGGTCATTAGATGCTTGTAATCATCAGGCTGCATGTGTCTCAGAAGGATGTAACTTGTTCTTTTGAAGCGTGACCGCTGCATTCCTCTGCTCAGTCCGCTTTAACATAGCATGTGCAGCATCCATCGGCCCTGTCATGACTTTATTAATCCTAACTGGAAGAGTCACTAGTTAGTTTAGTGAAACTGAACTAAAGCAAAGTCGCACTTAATGAAGTGAGACTTTCATCAATAGAACTCCTGCTTTCCCCCAGCCTCCTGCTCTATGAAATACCCCCCAGGTAGCTGCTCCTGACAGCTGCTCCCTTGTTTGAACATCAATTTCATTTTCAGCACTCCTTTGCCCCTGCCTCACCAAATCCCACAACAATTACGACAGATAAAGTGTTCTGAGGGGGAATGCTGCTAATGAAATGTGGCCTTTAGGGCCACTCATGTACAGCTGTGTGCCAGTGCTGTAGAACTGCTTCAGGCTAATAGTGTGTCACCGGCTTACAGTGCTGTCAACAGCCACAGGACTTTGTGTTAACCTTCATGCGGAAAAATCTTTGAGCAGGGTTTGTTTATTCTAGTTTTTGTTTTGACGTGAAAAACACTTTTCTTCTCTCAAAGGGGAATCATTCTTTTCACCAGTGATTTTGTGATTTTATTAGATTCTCGAGGACATAGACATATGTGTGTGTTGATTTCATAAAACATTAAATCTAAGGCATCAAGGTGTGCTTATGAGTCCTCTGAGATGCTGAAAATGTCAAACAACAACTTTATGATATAATTTACTGCAACCTGGATTTGTTACAAAACAAACTTTGTGTTCTCTAATCTTTTGACAAATCGAATTTTCACTCTTATAATAGTAAGATTTAATATTCAAAATGTCTTATCTTGGTAGGATCATTGGTCATGCAGGTGCTCCATGTTGTTAAAGCAGGCGGAACAAAAAGATCTCTCTGGGTTTGTGCAGTTGTGTAGTTTTGATCTTTCTGCTTAAACTGCCCCTCGTGGGTCTTAGGGCAGTATTAGGTTGATGCTAATGCAGTACACTTTAAAACCCTCACTTGTGTCCAGAGATGTTAACAAACTAAAAAATAACTGACCTCTTCCAGTTTGACAAGATGTGTTCACTAACTACTGTCTTGTAACAAATTTATGTATGTATAGCAGTACTGTGCTGTTACTTTTATACAGCTGGGCAAGCAGAGACGATGGCTCCCACCCCACCACCCCAAGACAAATTGGACCAAACTTGGAATTTAAGGCTTTGTACAATTATGTATGACCAAGATGAGTGCATGACTTTGAATGTTTTCAACAAGGATATACACTACATACCTACTTCATTACCAATAATTGGCGAATTAAGATTTTTTGGTACATTTAGAGTTCAATTCAATTCAATTGAATTCAATTTTATTTATATAGCACCAAATCACAACAAACAGTCGCCTCAAGGCACTTTGTATTGCGGGTAAAGACCCTACAATAATACAGAGAAAACCCAACAGTCAAAATGACCCCCTATGAGCAGCACTTGGCGACAGTGGGAAGGAAAAACTCCCTTTTAACAGGAAGAAACCTCCAGCAGAACCAGGCTCAGGGAGGGGCAGTCATCTGCCGTGACCGGTTGGGCTGAGGGGAGAGAAAATTAATGATTAAATGCAAAGCAGAGTATAAACAAAGTAAATAAGATGAATGAAAAGAAACAGTGCATTATGTGAACCCCCCAGCAGACTAGGCCTATAGCAGCATAACTAAGGGATGGTTCAGGGTCACCTGATCCAGCCCTAACTATAAGCTTGATCAAAAAGGAAAGTTTTAAGCCTAATCTTAAAAACAGAGAGGGTGTCTATCTCCCGAATCCAAGCTGGAAGCTGGTTCCACAGAAGAGGCGCCTGAAAGCTGAAGGCTCTGCCTCCCATTCTACTCTTAAGTATCCTAGGAACCACAAGTAAGCCAGCAGTCTGAGAGCGAAGTGCTCTGTTGGGGTGATACGGTACTATGAGGTCTTTGAGATACGATGGGGCCTGATTATTCAAGACCTTGTTTGTGAGAATAAGGATTTTAAATTCTATTCTAGATTTAACAGGGAGCCAATGAAGAGAAGCCAATATGGGAGAAATCTGCTCTCTCTTTCTAGTCCCTGTCAGTACTCTAGCTGCAGCATTTTGGATCAGCTGAAGGCTTTTCAGGAAGCTTTTAGGACAGCCTGATAATAATGAATTACAATAGTCCACCCTAGAAGTAATAAATGCATGAATTAGCTTTTCAGCATCACTCTGAGAAAGGATGTTTCTAATTTTAGAAATATTGCGCAAATGCAAAAAAGCGGTCCTACATATTTGTTTAATATGTGCATTGAAGCACAAATTCTGGTCAAAAATGACTCCAGATTTCTCACAGTGTTACTGGAGGCCAAAGTAATGCCATCCAGAGTAAGTACCTGGTTAGACACCATGTTTCTAAGATTTGTGGGGCCGAGAACAAGAATTTCAGTTTTATCTGAATTTAGAAGCAGGAAATTAGAGGTCATCCAGGCCTTAATGTCTTTAAGACATTCCTGCAGTTTAATTAATTAATGTGTGTCATCTGGCTTCATTGATAGGTAAAGCTGAGTATCATGTGCATAAAAATGAAAATTGATGCAATGCTTTCTAATAATACTGCCTAAGGGAAGCATGTATAATGTAAATAGAATTGGTCCTAGCACAGAACCCTGTGGAACTCCATAATTAACCTTAGTGTGTGAAGAAGACTCCCCATTTACATGAACAAATTGGAGTCTATTAGATAAATATGATTCAAACCATTGCAGTGCAGTACCTTTAATACCTATAGCAAGCTCTAATCTCTGTAATAAAATGTTATGGTCAACCGTGTCAAAAGCTGCACTGAGGTCCAACAGAACAAGCACAGAGATGAGTCCACTGTCAGAGGCTGTAAGAAGATCATTGGTAACCTTCACTAATGCTGTTTCTGTACTGTGATGAATTCTGAAACCTGACTCTACTACTCTTTCAAGAATCTTTGAGAGAAAAAGTTCAACCATTCTTTTTTTGTGTTACACGGTAGGCCATCCCATCACCTTCCAGTCCTAAGGGGGGGCCTCCTAAGCCACTCGTCCATCGTTGTATGTATGAGGTCCTTGGTTTCCTTCAGTGACCTCAGGTTGTTTGTTGCCGCTCGACGTCACATTGTTAGAGAGAAAACGTACCTCCGTGTCCCAGATTTGGCAGTGGCTGGCTTGGATCCAAGGAGCCCTCCCTAGCACCTTCACTGCTGTCTCTGTTGTGATCCTTGATGAGTACCCAGTCCCCTGGTATCAGTGGATGTTGCAGTGCTGTAGCTGTACCTGTGTCCTTGCAGCATTTGGTCAGTTTAGCTTTGATGGTACCATTCTCTCTCTCTACAACACAGTTCCTGTGCACCAGTAAGAGATTGAAGTGTTGGCAGGTCAGCATATGGGTCAAGGTCAGCAAACAAATTTGTGAGACGGAAGAAGGATCCAGAGTGGGCTGCCGTTTTAGCTGCATTATCCCCGGCTGCATTACCTAGGGAAACAGGATCAGAAGAGGAGGTGTGAACTTCACATTTAACAACAGCAACAGTACACGGTAATAAAACAACCAAAAGGGTGGCGACAAGGGTGTGGCGTGCGATGGGTTTGCCTGATGAAGTGAGGAACCCCCTGTGCTTCCACAGGGTACCAAAACCATGCACTGCACTGAATGATTTATGCAAGTCAGTGTAAATATTTGCAGTTTTTCCTGTAGCCAATTTACAGGGACCAATATTAACTATTGATATGTTGTGCAATATCTGTGCCATCTTTGTGCTGAAAGGTGTGATAACTTTTGGGCTTATAAGATATGTGACACAACCTCTGGAACCATAAGAACTACATCAGAATAACCCAGGATACTAGCACAACCAGTGAGGAAGACCAGAGTGTACTGGGTCTAACTTGTAGGGTAAGCAGACAACAGGCTCCCCCCCGTGAGGCAGGCAAAAAACAGAAGTCATGTACACTGTAAAAAGGGATTTGGGGTTTTAGTCAGCTGGACTCATGTATTTATGCTGAGTGAACTCAGTGCCCATTACAACTAACGAAGATGAGTTACAACAACTTCAACTTGAAAAAATACGTAAAAACTCAAAATCATCCGTTCAGTTAACTAAAGAAATCGCGTTAGGATTCGTATTTTATGTAATACGCATGCGCCCTTAATATGACGTCATGGTCACATGATGCTCACAGTCGCGGGTCACATTTGAAATTTAGCGAAGAACCTGGCAGCCATGTTGGTTAAGAAGTGGACAGTACGTTATTATCAAGTAAGTATTTCTAGCTTAGTTGAACTAAAAGCATGTAATCTGAACTCAGTTTATCAAGTTCAGATTACATGCTTTTAGTTCAACTAACTAATCATTTTTAATCCAAATTACTTAACTTTTTATATAAAGTCAACAAACTGCATGTTGTATCAACTCATTTATTTAAGTGTAGTTTACTTGAAGCTTTACATTTTCAAAACTTAACTGAGTCAAAGCAACAAGTTTACTTGACTAAGTCAAGTTGAGTCAACAAATTAGTTGACTCACTTTGACTCAGTTTGATCTACAAACTGAGTAAAAGGTAAGTCAGCTCTGGGCAGGCCCAAGGTCTTGGCTTATGACAGGGCCTTCAAGTCATCAAATCCTACATCTACGTCCGTCGTCCAAGTCAGTCTGTCAGGTTCAAGTCAGTCTGTCATTCATGCCAAAATGTTTACCATGGACCATGGAAGAGAGGGATGCCTCTCTCTCTGTCTGCTTAGTTTGGGATCCACTATCTACATTATGATATAATTCTGTCATGGTTCTGGGATTTGCCCAGTGTTTTGTGTTTTAATTTTGTTATCATTTATTCTGAGTTCCCCATGTGTTTTGAGTTTCCGTTCATTATGTTTTGAGTCCTGTTCTTATTTATTGTTAGGATTCCAGTTTCCTTTGTTTCAGTTTTGAGTATTTAGTTTCCAGTCCAGGTTTAATTCTGCTCAGAAAATGTTCTTTGAGATGCACCTCATAAGGTTGCAAAGGGTCTCTGGCAATGGGGTCGGGTCTCGTGAGGCCACTGTGCAGATCGTAGGCTGACATCAGGCATTACAAAGAGCACTACACAACTCTTGTTTGATGAAGGTGATGGCTGATGAATTCAGTCTCAGAAGGAACTTTTCCTTCACAATGTCAATAAGTGCAGTCAGTGCTTTTCTGAACTCTGCATTGGTCAAAGGCCATGTGATCCAATTGAGCCATTGTTCTGTGTAGGGTGAACATGCTCTGGATTTTTTGATAATCATTACCCAGAGATTGATTCATCAGGCATCTCAGTTCAGTCGTTGCAGGGCTGTACTCAGTGACAAACTGGAGCATTTCAGTCTTCCATCAGGTCAGATTGTCACGTGGGCTGCAAATGTGTTTCATCCCCTCTGCCACGACAGTCTCTGACCAGGGTCTAAACACCAACGTTAATCCTTCAGTGCCAGTCAATTCAACCATGGGCACAGTGGTTGCAGGGGGAACTTCAGATGTCACAGGAGCTTCCTTGTTGCTCCTAACACCAGCTAGCATCTGGTGAGCCAGCTGCTGGGTCATTACAGGTGTGTAGACTGTTGACCATTGGTTGAGGTAGGGTGGAGGAGCAGGAGGCACGGACTCCAGGTCGAGTCCCCTCAGTTCCTTGGAAAGACAGGGATAGAGTGCATTAGTATTAGTCGATGCAGTCAAGACTTCAGTCCTTTCATTAACCGTAGATGTGTCAGAGGTTCTTGTTTTCTGTCTTTCCCTGCTCTCTGCTTCACTTTTCCACATACTTAAAGGCCTCTAGCCTGTCTTAAATACTACATTCATTCTGTCTCCAACTAGATGATGCTGCATGCTGTGCTGCACTACTGACCTCCAACTTGTGCAAATGAGACCCTAGATGCTTCAGTTGGTTGATGCTCAGGCTCCCTTTTGCAGGAAATCCCAGCTCCATCCATTTTTCCATTTAATTCAGACTGCCAGGGTAGTGTTAAAACATATTTGCATGATGGGAACACGACCCCCCTGTCTGCAGCAGGCCTACTCTGGCTGCTTCCTATCTCTGATTATCTGTCTTTCTGCGTGACCTAAGGTGTACACTACTTAAACATTCAGACAATGCATACAAACCTCCATACTTTTCAGGTACCAGTGAGGTGTACCCCACTAAAGAATTCAGCTCATGCAAACCCCGGTCACACTACAATCATAGCCAAGGCATGTCTGTCACCAACTCTCTTAGTCTTAGGGAGATTTATCACAAACCAATGACTTGCCTCAGGTTGGAGTCTCACTACACCTCTAACACACAAGTTAGAGGTGTTGAGTGTTTTCACCAAGTACTGTGTTGGTTTTCCTATGATTAGGGGTACCAGACATATCAGATCAGATTTTTTAATCCTCACAAAGGATGCAAAGTTTGGAGACTTACACCCTCAGACATTCAATAAAACAAACCCAGGGGGTTTGCTGCAGTTGGTCAGGTCTAGGTTCAGCAACATTATGTGCTCAAAGAATTAGGTCAGCTGACTATCTGAATATACTGAATGACCAGGTTATTCCATCAATGGATTTTTTCTTCCCTGATGGCACGGGCATATTTCAAGATGACAATGCCAGGATTCATCGGGCTCAAATTGTGAAAGAGTGGTTCTAGAAGCATGAGACATCATTTTCACACATTGATTGGCCACCACAGAGTCCAGACCTCAACCCCATTGAGAATCTTTGGGATGTGTTGGAGAAGGCTTTAGGCAGTGGTCAGAATCTGCCATCATCACTGCAAGATCTTGGTGAAAAATGTATGCAACACTGGATGGAAATAAATCTTGTGACATTGCAGAAGCTTATCGAAACAATGCCACAGTGAATGCATGCTGTAATCAAAGCTAAAGGCGGTTCAACGACATATTACTGTGTGACCTTTTTTTTTGGGTGGCGACTTTCTTTTTGGCCAGGAAGTGTAAATCAGTTCAATGATTCCCACATGTTCCACAGCTTGGCAAAGTCCTTCAGTTAATTCATCAAAAAAAACAAGAGCAATTTATTTCCTTTCCACAGTGTCTTTCAGTCCATTCCAACAGAAAGCCAAACAAACGAGTCCCATCACGAGGCTAAGCTACCCGCGGAGCTACTGATCGAGGAGCTAAACTTTGCCGTGTGTTTGGCCGAGATCGCTGATAACTCGCAACTTTCTTGATCGATTGCCATCTGTCTCGGTGTCTGTCTTCAATACTCAACCTCCCTACACTGAGCCCCGGCCCAAAAGTAAAGTGGTATGGGCTGGGTTGAACGCTGCAGCGCCAACTCTGATGCGTCCTATTGGTCAGCATTCACAGGGCGTGTAGGTAAGTAAAAAAACAAGCACAGGTGGCCATAATTTAAAGGACAGCCATCCGACTGACACAGTACTTTGCCTCGCTGTTTTTCTGGATTGGATTGGCAACCCGGGCCAACTCAATCCATCAACATAAGAGGACGATCAAGTGCCGCAGCCTTCTGTCAGTCAGCCAGAGTCCAGGTTTACGCATCCAATCTCATCCTTTGTTGCCAAAATTTTGGTGGTATTTACCTTTCCAAATAAAACAATCTGAACAAATCATTAAAAATTAGAACAAATTTTAATATCAGTCAGCTTGCAAAATGATAAAAAATCATTAACACAAAGAGGCAAAGCCGGAGCCCAAGTCAATTCAAAAT
This sequence comes from Archocentrus centrarchus, assembly GCF_007364275.1. Classification (NCBI taxonomy): domain Eukaryota; kingdom Metazoa; phylum Chordata; class Actinopteri; order Cichliformes; family Cichlidae; genus Archocentrus; species Archocentrus centrarchus. Next base: position 7,234,685 of record NC_044365.1, on the reverse strand, counting down.
AATGTTTGGCCAAACAGGGACAGATTTCATACTGCCTAACGGCTGCAGAAGTCTGGTTAACTAAGTTTTACACACAGGCAGTTCTTATAGCAGACGACTAGAGCACCTTACATAAGCTCACGTACACACACTGTTTACACAGCTTACCCAGTACACCCAATATTCCTGCACATAAACAGTATATGTGTGTGGTACATGGTATATGTATATGTATATGGTTAACCTATGCTTCAAGCTGATCTCTGCAAAACTTTATGATATGAGGTACAGGCAAAAGATGATTCAGCATATGCTAAATAAGTGAAAGTTCATTTAGGTATTTTCCAATATAGACACACCCATTAAAATCCCCCATACAGATTTCAATGGCCACCTAGTCAAGCAGAGTCAAGCCAGCTTTCAGAGGCAATATCCAATTGTGGCCACATGATGGCAGTAATTTAAAGTATGGCTATGAACAGATAAGAAGCTTCCTGGCAGAACCCTGTTTGCGATGAACGGAGAGAGATCGCTTTTACTCTGATGCGTTTGAATTTATGCCTATTTTTAGGTATCACTTGAAAAGCACTGAATCTTTTGCTTGTCCTGACAAATGCCATCGATTTATAGTTACAGAGAATCAATAACACCAGCCAATAATGTTATGACACGCCAAATTCACTTTGATGACATCACTTTTCGAGGGCCAAAAAGAAACATCGGAATATGTACAAAACAGTTCAGCTACAAGTATCATATTATTAAGTGTTGAGTTAAAACTCAGGCAACTGAATGCAACTGTCTGTGACCTCAGTTTAGTTTACTTTTAATGAAGCAATTCCCTCACTTCTGAAAGGAAGAAGGGAATGAAGCTCATTAGACAAAGTCAGATTACCTATGTAATCAGGATGTAATAAGCTGTATTATCAGCTGTGTGATCACTCGTGATTATTCTGTATCAAAAGAGAGTCACTGAATACACGGGGAAGAGGGAAGGACATGTTCAGCTCATGGCACACCATGACAATGCTGTGCGTATGGTCATTTTTTTTTTTTAACGTGTTGCTCTAAAAGTTAAATTTATGTTATGCTAAACTAGATGTCTAGTTTGCTCAATTCATTATGTATTTGATACTTGAAACAATTTTTCAGTTTTGATTTAACTAGCATATGTTTTAAAGTAATGATTAAATAGTTGGGTTGTTAACCTTTAAAGAAAGAAAAAGAGTGCATGCAATAGTCTCATTATTTTTAAGGTACAGTAGCAGATTAACTAACTGAGCAACTAATCAACTGCTGCCATAAATATGAACTGGGAACTAAAAAGGCAAGAAGGAATAAGGACTGTTTGTCTTTTTATGTTATCCAGGCCATTTTCAAGTTTGGGCAGGAGCTGAAAAAATCATGTATAACTTGGTGCCTTATGCTTTAAGTATTATAGTAGCTCAGCTACTCTTAGTATTCTTATATTACTGGTAGCGTTGCTGCTGCTATTTGCCCATGGGTCATCTAATTGTTCAAAATCAGTTTTTAAGACAGCAGTGTGGACAACCTCCACTGGGGTTTAAATACTTGCGACTCTGCACCAATTGGTTTTAGAACTGAAGAAGCCTTTCAGATGAGAGTCGAAATGTCTTCAAGAAGTCCAGTCAATTTTTTAAGGTCCACAGACTACCATGACCTGGATGACTGAGAACCTATGCAGACACACAGCATTTACCATGATACTGTATTTTTTAATGAAATTAATATGTGGATTATTCCCAGTCTCACATTTTCCTCTTCAGACACACACATTCAAATGCAACAGTACAAACAGTTTACCATGCCAGCATTAAATTACCCTTCCACTTAGATCAATTTGGACAGCTGTACATTTAACTGCTATATTAATATTTAATATGAAAGCATGTTAAAATAAATCCACACAAAATCATGTCACAGAAAGAATTAATAAATATTCCATTACATTAGATTGCTTTGATGACATATTTTTTCAGCTTCCCTGCAGAGTGTCATCTCTTTTTCCCCACATTGGTAAATCCATGGACAGTGAAGGTGGTGTTGCCCAAAAAACAAATAAACAAAAAAACAGACCACACAGAAAAAAAAAATGGAGCACAAAAGTTCATAGGCAATAAAGTTCTGGTGGTCTACCTGGTCATGGGGCCAGACAGGGGAGACAACAGTTCTGGGGACCTGCCCGCACATGGGAGAGCACGGGGGGAGAGGCAGTAGTTCAGGGAGTGTGTGTGTTCAAGGATGGAGGGGAGGCAACTCTGGGGGCCGGCGATGACCAACGATGGAGACAGAGATACTCAGGAGATCAGTTGTGTGGCCAGTAGTGGAGACAAAGAAGCTCTGAGGGTCAATCCGATAGTCAACAGCAGAAATGGGAGGAACTCTGGGGGCCCACCAGATGGCCAGTGTTGGAGATGGAGGAAGTCCTCTGATGGCTAATGTTGGCGGAGTGTTAACTTTGCTTCCAAATTCACCAGGTTTCAATTCAATTCAGCATCTGTGGGATGTGCTGTCCAAATAAGTCCAATCCATGGACACCACACCTCGTAACTTACAGGTTGTAAAGGATCTGTTGCTAACATCTTGGTGCAGATATCACACCACACCTTCAGGGATCTAGTGGAGTCCATGCCTCAAAGGGTCAGGGTTGTTTTCACAGCAAAAGGGTAACCAAAACAATATTAGGGAGGTGGTCATAATGTTATGTCTGATTGTTGTCTAGGACTTAGCTCAGTGATGTGTTTTATGGCATCATGGACTCCAGCTTTTAAATGTGAATGATGGTCAGAATAAGGTTGATGCCCTTCATAGCAAGGCCTGTTCTTTACAATTCAAAAAGTGGAAATAAGAACCTGCAGAACTCACATTTACAGAGATTAGAGCATGCTATAGGTATTAAAGGTACTGCACTGCAGTGGTTTGAATCATATTTCTCTAATAGACTCCAATTTGTTCATGTAAATGGGAGTCTTCTTCACACACTAAGGTTAATTATGGAGTTCCACAGGGTTCTGTGCTAGGACCAATTCTATTTACATTATACATGCTTCCTTTAGGCAGTATTATTAGAAAGCATTGCATCAATTTTCATTTTTATGCACATGATACTCAGCTTTACCTATCAATGAAGCCAGATGACACACATTAATTAATTAAACTGCAGGAATGTCTTAAAGACATTAAGGCCTGGATGACCTCTAATTTCCTGCTTCTAAATTCAGATAAAACTGAAATTCTTGTTCTCGGCCCCACAAATCTTAGAAACATGGTGTCTAACCAGATACTTACTCTGGATGGCATTACTTTGGCCTCCAGTAACACTGTGAGAAATCTTGGAGCCATTTTTGACCAGGATATGTCCTTCAATGCACAGATTAAACAAATATGTAGGACCGCTTTTTTGCATTTGCTTAATATTTCTAAAATTAGAAACATCCTTTCTCAGAGTGATGCTGAAAAGCTCATTCATGCATTTATTACTTCTAGGGTGGACTATTGTAATTCATTATTATCAGGCTGTCCTAAAAGCTTCCTGAAAAGCCTTCAGCTGATCCAAAATGCTGCAGCTAGAGTACTGGCAGGGACTAGAAAGAGAGAGCAGATTGGCTTCTCTTGTTTCCCCTGTTAAATCCAGAATAGAATTTACAAGGTCTTGAATAATCAGGCCCCATCTTATCTTAAAGACCTCATAGTGCCGTATCACCCCAACAAAGCACTTCGCTCTCAGACTGCTGGCTTACTTGTGGTTCCTAGGATACTTAAGAGTAGAATGGGAGGCAGAGCCTTCAGCTTTCAGGCGCCTCTTCTGTGGAATCAGCTCCCAGCTTGGATTCGGGAGACAGACACTCTCTCTATTTTTAAGATTAGGGTTAAAACTTTCCTTTATGATAAAGCTTATAGCTAGGGCTGGATCAGGTGACCTTGAACCATCCCACAGAAGATGACTGCCCCTCCCTGAACATGGTTCTGCTGGAGGTTTTTTCCTGTTAAAATGGAGTTTTTCCTTCCCACTGTCGCCAAGTGCTGCTCATAAGGGGTCATTTTGACTGTTGGGTTTTCTGGATTATTGTAGGGTCTTTACCTACAATACAAAGGACCTTGAGGTGATTGTTTGTTGTGATTTGGTGCTATATAAATAAAATGAAATTGGATTGAACTGAACTTGTAGAGCATTCTGATGTAGATGATCAGGCATCCATTTGACAATCAGCAGGAGTATTTCCAGGATCTATTTATGAGCATCCTGTCATATCTGAATGTCTTAATTTTTCTTTTATTTAGTTAGAATAATTTGTCACATTTAAACAGAAAACTTGAAGTAGAACAGGATCCAGATCTACAGAGTTTATTGAAAACAACCCAAAAGGCACCACCAGCACAAACATGGTCGAGAGGTTCAGTTCAGGTATTCCAATTAATGGAGGTCAGGTTTATCAGACAGCTCAGTCATGAGTCACCTGTGTCACGCCACGAGTCACCTGTGTCACATCACGAATCACCTGTGTCATGCCATGAGTTGCCTGAGATGCAGCTGCAGGGGCCCCGGGCATCAAGTTCCTTCTTGTTTGGTTCCTTTTGGAGGGATCTTATATTATTTTTGCTCAGGAATCAAGTATTAAAGTCAAGTTTATGTAAGCCTTCTGAGTCTGCATTGGGGTTCACATTTTGCCTACCACACAGCCTGTTTCATGGCATACAGTCTAGGAGAAAAGGTGCAATAATGTACATTTTACTGCTCTGGAAACTTTTTGGCCCTTAAAAAGTAAAAACTTGCAAATGATGCCAACAGCACAAGACTGACAAATGCAGCTATATAACCTGACTTTTTCAGTCCATACATCACATATGAAAACAATACCCTTAAGTATGACCTTGTGTTTTTGTGCAATGCAGATTTTGCTAACTGAAGCTGTGTAACTTAAAGCTTTTATCAAAATCAAAGTGTTCACATTCAAATTTAATCATGAGGAAATGAGAGAAATTCAAAGTATTCCTGTCATATTTACTGCCTTGTTTTACTGCAAGCTCAACTTATATTAATTCTGATGTTTGACAGGCACCTGAAGGCACCATTGTACTTTGTAGCTGATAGATCTGAGATTTATGTGCACAAAGGTCTGCATGTCACTGTCAGTTCAGTGTGAAATATTAAATAAACACTGCTGTGAGACTGCAGCACTAGGAGTGATGCATTGATGACACACATGCACTGCTCATGATATGTGATTTTTAGTCTAAGTATTTTCAGCAGTGTAGCTGCACTAACCCTCAGAATAACTCCCTCCATGTAGTCCAGCCCCCCTGCGGCTCTGACAAACCTGTACTTTAACAACTAAGCTAAACTCACTGTACTGCAGTACTCTCTTGGAGACTGTGGATTTCTTTTTCTTTTTTTTTCTGTTCCCAGCATTTCACAAAATTGCTGGTATAAAAAAAAGCTCCAAATATCCATTAGAGTGATTGTTCACAAGTTCAAAATCCTTTTTCCTTTTTCTGCCATTATGAATTTCAGTGAATAGCCCCTCCTGTCATTACTGCAACAAAATGTCATTACTGCATGAGTGTGTTATTTACTTTCAGTTATGTATTTGTATTTGCAAAATCAGACTTTTTAATTAGGAGACCCCTGTGCTCAGGTTACTTTGTGATGTGAAAACCTTATTAGGCATAAATACATTTGCAGAAAAATGTTGCTGACAGAAACAGTTATTTTCCAAGAGAAAAAAAAAAAAACTGTAGTGAATGTAGCATTAGCATTCAGAATGAGGTCTCATTAAGAGCAATTCAGTTACTCCCTCAAAATGCACAAAATTCATATGTGATATTTAAGGAAACAAAGCAAAAGAGAGGGGAAAAAAAATCATAATGTGTTAGGGCAATCAGGGAAACATTAGTTGAAATATAGTGCTGAGTAATATAACTGGTAAATAGTACACCAGTGGAGATATGATTATGGGCAGACGTTTTTTTAAAATTTTGTATACAGATTATCAAGAAAGTATATTGTTGCCAAACCCTCTGAGTTGGTACTCAGAGGGTTTTCAGAGTTCTTTACACTTCTCTTAATTGTGTTTTTAAATATTGTTCAAAACTATTCATTTGAGATGTGGAAACTGACATTAAGGCACTGCATATGGACATACACTGTAGGCATTTGCATTTGCCATATTTGCAAGAAGACAGAAGGACCCAAGTTCAGTGTGTGAGTATTTAAGAGTAGCTCGAGATAAGAACAGCATGAAATCAGCAAAACTTGGGAAATCACTATGATGCAGATCTGCAGCAGCCCCACCTGGATTCACTCCACTCTTGGATTTTGGTTCTGTAAGGAGGTCACTAATTCAGGTCTTCTTACAGATCCCACAGACGTCTTTATTGACACTTACTCAATACTGGATGGTATTACAAAACATCAAAAATAATTATGGGTACCTTCAGCAGAGTATAAAAATGATCCTCAAAGTAGGGTCAGATGGTGTGGTCACTGAACTTCAGGCCACACCCACCAAAATCTGCTTACACTCTGAAGTCTACTTATACCATATAAAGACGGATCCTGTTTTGGTTTCTATCAAAAGATGTATGGGCATTCCATTATAAAATGTCAAAAATAACCATTTACCTACATCATATTTTTACTGTTCATCAATGCTTGTATGTAGCTTAAAATGTACTAAATGTATTTTTGTACATGGAGGCAATGCAGAGATTTCACTGCAAGTAGCTCAATGATCTGGCTGATGTGGAGTGGAAAGGCCTTAAGTATTGTGGAGAATTAAAGAATGGACAACAGGTGTGTCACAGCCCTGCTCCTACTTGTAACCATACAAAGATGCCTCACTCCGGGTGCCTGTAGGTGAGGGAGTTTGAGGGAGAGAGAAAGTTAGAGCAAGAACTAGCAGAAAGGAGAAGGCGGGAACAAGGACGGAAGGAGAGGGGAGAAATCTAGAATTCAGGGACCATGATAACAGTTCTTGCAAATCTATAAGTGCTGAATGAGGTGTCATGTAACAGAAATGATTCCCAGTGGATCACAGTTGTATATACATGTAATTTTGTACACACAGCTGGGGTTCAGATACAGGAAGTCTACTGGGTCCAGGTGTCTCTTAGGATCTACAGGGCAGGAATGCACAGATGGAAATGGAGATGTGATGATGGCTCAGAATTAATCATACAAGTAGCTTTATTTGCCAAGAACTTAATTAGCTGAAGATAAAGTCTTGTGAACAAAGTTGCACATTAGGCATACTCGAGTGTTTTTAGTGTAGTGTTACCACTGGTACTTGGTTGTGTTCCATCAATATGCAGTGAGTTGTAGAGCTAAATTATAAATTAAAATAAATCATACATAAACTGTGCATTGCGCAGTTATAATCTAAAAGCATCAAACATGACTATGTAATATGAAATCATAAAATTGCAATTCTTCAACTTAACATATCTAGTTCCAGAACCAACTGGGGATGAATGGAGGAAAATATTTCATCTTCATCTGTACCAACAGAATGATGCACTACTTTTCCAGTGAAAGGCATAACTGTGAAGTCAATTCATATTTATTTATTATATGATTCTAACTTATCTTGAACTAATTAAATAAAACAGTATTTAATTAGAGACCGGTCAGTGCCGGGGTCACTGACCGGTCTCTAGGACTGAGTGAATGTGGGCTTTAGCAGCTCTCTACCACTGAGCCTGCTAGCAACCTCCAACAAGCAACCTAGTGACCAATGGTTGCCAACTGGTGTCTATACCTTTCTATGAACCAGAAAAGATATTTGAACAGGGCACTGGTTTAAAAAAGTAAATTCTCAAGACTCTAAAAATAAGGAAAATTTGTTGATGATTCATTGTCAAGCACTTTATGTCATGGTATGTGTTGTTTCATGGTTTATTTTAATTTTTGTGTTGCTTATCTTTTTCTGAGTGTCTTCCTTCATCACGTGTGTTCTGAATGTGCTCGGTTGGTTCAGTTTACTTCTTGAATTATTTTAAAGGTTAATTTCTCATGTGGCATTCTGTGTTGTTTTCCTGGCTATGTTATTTTCTTGATTTAGTTCACCTAAATCCATTTATTATCCATTTCCCCCATTTATATTTATTCTGTATTTGTTCCCTCAGTCTTCATCAGGTTGTCATTTGATCCCTGCATTGTTCTTGGAAAGTTCTGGATAGTGTTGTCTGAATAATGATTTTCTTTTGTTGTTGTTGTTGTTGTTTTTGGTTGTTTTAGTTTTTTTTGTTTCCAATGTAAATAATATTGGTTATTATTTAAAGGACAAGAATCACAAAAAATAGCTTTGCTTAAAGTTGAATGAAAAGATACAGCCTCAACACAATTTTCCTCAGAGAATTCAGCCATAGCTTGTAGCTTCGGAGTTTACTCAGCATAGATGAATGTGTACTGAACAAACTCAATCTGCTGTTTTGGCTGAGAGCTAAGAAAAAAAAAAAAGAATCTTTTTGTCAAACTATTTCCAAGATCAATAAGCAGCCTTCAAGCTCAAGTAAAAGGTTTTCATATGACAGCAGACCACATACAGTGTTGATGTTGTAAATTCTCAATACAAGAGAAACTCCCTTCACCAGCTCTGGGAATACAAACAGAGCGATGTAGCACTGAGGTTACCACATGTCTCCTTGATGTCCATTTTTTTTCTCAACAGTATGTCAGTCCAACATGGAGATAAAAATCACGGGCAGTACAGAGATGGGAGGTTTTCAGCAGCATGACAACATGTTCTACAATAAAAAGAAAAAACTGATAGATGAGTCAATGGAATGAAATCTGCCACCTGACAGTCAGATGATATTCCTATGTCCTTCCTTACAGATGTACTTTGAAGCTGTTCCTGCACATTATGAAAGGAATTTGCATTCACTTAAGCATAGCCTATCACATAACTGTCATGGGGGCTGTGGCTGGCAGGCAGAGGCGGACCCCAAATGCAGAACTCAAAACAGAAAACTGAACGTAAAATGAGGTTTATTGAAAAGACAACAACTAATACAAATAAACTGGGCTGGGCAGAAGCCAGAACTAATACTAAGGAACCTGAGACATGACAACATGGAGGACTGGCAAACAGAAAACTTACATAATGACAAAAACACCTGAACACAGACCACGGGAAAGACAACATGAGGAGACAGGAACTAACAGAAAACAATGAAAAACCAAGATCCTAATTCATAACTAAACAAAACTCAAAGAACATACAGCGCACTGGGCCAATGGCCCAGGATCGTGACAATAACTTACAAATAAACATTTGGGGTGAAACTAGATATTTAACTTTCACATTCTTTAGAAGTAAATATTCTGCCACTTTGTCCACCAGTGTGTGTCAAATGGTCTTACTGTCATGAATTAAAACTTTTGTATGTTTTTTTCATTGCTGATTTAAATAAAATTAATTCCAAAGTTTAACAATGTTAAAGCTAACTATAAAATGATTAAGGAGTTGAACTGCTAATAATAAGAAGAAGGCAGACCCAGTGATTAAATGACAGAAGTTGAAGAAGGAAGAATGTTGTACAGAGTTCATGAAGGAGTTGAGGCAGGTTCTGGGTGGTAAGGAAAAGTTACTGTGAACGTACAGCTGTAGTGTGCTGTAGAGAGAAACTGTGTAGAAAATGCTTGGTAGAGAGAGGTGAGGTAGGTGGCAAAGGAAAAAGCTTATAGTGAGCTGTGTGTGAGGCTAGAGATTAAGGAAGGAGAAAATAACTTGTATTGATTGGCTAGGCAGGAAGATGGAAAGGCAGGAAAGGATGTGCAGCAGGTTAGGGGGATAGAGATGGAAATGTGATATGAGTGAAGACAGCGTATTGAGGAGAAGGAATGGTGAATTTGAGGAGCTGGTGAAGAAAGACAATGAGCCGTAAAGATAGTGAATCAGTAAGTGCAGAGGATTAGTAAGGAGGAAGTGAGGGGAGCTATGAAGAGGATGAAGAGTGGAAAAGGGGTTGGTGTAGACGACATACCAGTGGAGGTATAGAAATGTCTAGGAGAAAGGGCAGTAGACTTTTTAACCAGATTGTTTAACACAATCCTGGAGAAAGAGAGGATGCCTGAGGAATGAAAAAGAAGCATACTGGTACTTGTTTAAATAATAAAGGTGATGTGCAGAGCTGTAGTAACTACAGAGGAATAAAGTTAATGAGCCATACCATGAAGCCACAGGAAAGAGCTAGATTAAGAAGAGAGGTGATGATCACTGAGCAACAGTGCCACAAAAGAGTCACAGCTGTGATGTCGTTGATGAAGTACAGCGGTCAGAAGGAGATGCACTGTCTTTGTGTTAGAGAAAGCCAATGGCAGGCTGCCATAGCCATATAGAAGTATATGAAGGTAGTGCAGGACATGCATAAGGACAGCAAGATAGTGCTGAGGTGTGCAGAAGGAGTGACAGATGGGCTCAAGGTGGGAGTGGCATTGCATCAAGGATCAGCTCTGAGCCCCATCTTGTTTGCAATAGTGACGGACAGGTTGACTGTTGAGGTGTTGTAGTGAGAATCGAGAGCACGTGAGAGCCTGAAGAGGTGGAGGTACGCTCTGGAGAGAAGAAGAATGAAAATCAGTAGAAGCAAGACAAAATAATTGTGTGCGAATGAAAGGGAGACAGGCGTAACAATGATGCTGCCAGGAGTACAGGTAGGGAAGGTGGAGGAATTTAAGTGCCTGGGATCAACCATCCAACCTTGTGACAGAAGGACAGCAGCAAGAGTAAAAGGGAAGGTTTACAGGTAGTGAGACCTGCTATGATGTATGGCTTGGAGATGGTGGCACTAACAAAAAAGCCAGGAGGTTGAGCTCGAGGTGGAAGAATTGAAAATGCTATGACTTTCGCTGGACGTGACCAGGATTGACAACATTTGAAATTAATATGTCAGAGGGACAGCGCAGGTCAAGAAGCTTGGAGACAAATTTAGGAAAGGTTTAGATGGCTCATACATGTACAGAGGAGGGATACTGAAGGCATTAGACAAAGGATGTTGAATATGGAGCTGCCAGGCAGGGGAAGAAGAGGGACATCACAGAGAAGATTCATGGATGTAGCAAAGGAGGATTTGCAGTGGAAACAGATGATCTGCTCTGGTGACCCCAAATGGTACCAGCTGAAAGAACAAGATGACTCATTGTTGACACGGAGAATAGAATAGAGGCAGTAAGGAGTGAGCATAGGCATCACACTTTTGTATTTTTGCAAATCCAAGTAGTATGAACGCTGTCAGACATATCCAAGAGTTTCAAGTAAAGAGTAACTTTTTTAAGTTAAGTTACAATCCGTTCACATATTGGCAACAAAAAGTGTTCAGGACATGAAAAAGGTTTATAAAGCCCATGTGATACTTAATGATGGCTGCAAATGATGAGAGCTGTTTAGCAAAAGATCTATAACAAAGGATAATCCTTCTGTAAATAAAAAGCATCATAATGTAAGATACAGTATATGGCATAGCATCAGTTAACCCTCATTTACCAGGTCAAGAATAGCATTGAGTTATGTCCATATTACTATAGCCTCATTTATAATCTTTTTTTTCTTTCTCTTTGCTTTTTTTAAATTTTAGCATGTGAAGTAAATACTTTAATATTCTGCAAGCAAGAAGCTTTTTTTGCTGTTTTCACTTCTGTCAGATCTTGCTCGTGTTTTTTAGAATGAGCCTTCAGGAAGAGCCATGCAGGGCCTTTTGCTGTGGATCAAAGGTGGTTGTGTGAGAATCTACTGTACATGCAGACAGTTACTACAAAAGTGAAAATGGAGAAATGTTTATTTATTTTTTGCCATCAATTGTTATTCCTTTGGTTGCACTCCAGACTGGTCTTTTGTAGCTTTATTGTTTGCAAAAATTCAGAATGAAGCTTTTTTTAATTTATTTTTGAAAGCTGTATCTCAAAGAAAGCAAGTAGGACAAGCCAAGGCTTTGTGCTGGCAAAGTGGTATATTAACTATGAAGCACCACTCCAGAAATAGAAATATGTTAAAAGATTTACTGACTACTGAATTTATAGGTGGAGTACAGTCGGTGGACAGATAAACAACAATAGTTTGTATAGATGGATTAACTGGGGAACCTGGAGTGATGGGGAGCCAAGTACGAGCAATGTCTCATCTCGGAGGCTTTATGCAGTCCCTCTGAAGTCTCTGACTGAAAGATGGAGATGACACAGTCAAAAGGAAACTGTATTAGAAAAAAGGATAAAGAAATGAAATCAAACATACAGGCTGCAGGTTGAGTTCATTTAATTAGGAAACTGAAGCGATGCTGAGACCTGCTTTTCTGTCTAAGCTTGCTTTACCTTTGAATAGGGTCTCCTGGAGTAATGTGTAGGTTAATTAGACCTTATTTTAAGTAACACCATGTCATGTTTTGGTACTGCTGATATTTCAAAAGGGAGAAATTTGCTTGCAAGCTGAATACAGTCTCAAATATTTATGTTACTGAAAGAAAGGCAAAGTTTTGAATGGGCAAATGAGTAACGGTATTTTATAAAGAGACCAAATCAGTTCCATCATGCAGACATGAGTGCATTCACAATTCATAGTAAAACCGATCAAAATCAGTTGCCATCATAGGATTGCATAATTGAAACATTACAGTCGTAGTTCCTGTAACAAATATACATTCAATAAGGACTGTTATTTTCAAATGTAATGAACTTTACATTGTACACCAAATAAGCAATAAAGAACATTTAAAGGTGTAATTCTCATCCTATGAAATGGCAATAGGCAAGACTTCGTGTCTTATCAGCATCCCAGCACCATACACATTTTAAATACTCAATAAATAAATATACATTTATTTGTTTATTTATTTATCTGAATTGATCAGATTGTTATCGTGAAAAAGCTTTTGAGTTTCTATGCATTGCCTCGTCCATGGCAGCATGACAAATTCTGATGTTTGAAAATGCCACAAGACATAACTCAAATGTACATTGTCTCCCCCTAACTTCACGTGTCTGGAACAAGTCCAGGTCTGAGGACATTTAGTCACATTCACATTTAGTATTTAGTCACAGTCACAGCACCACCTAAAAGCAGGAGGAAATCAGCAATAAGTAATAAACATTATCCTATATACATGGCATGTTGTGTTCTACACACGACAACAACATGACATATAATTAGCTACACAGGGCACAGGAAGTGACAATTAACTTGTTTGTATACCAGGAAATACAAAGACAGCAAATCTCAACTGCAGAATGGTTCTGTTTCAGGATGTCTTCACCACAGTATGTCTTGATGTATGTGAATGTGAGAGCACAGTAATTGCTTCTTGCATTGCTGTTTGCACTTTTAATTGAACTGCACAATTTGACCTGACTTTTTCAGTTTAACCACCCTTAATAAAATATGGCTGTTGAGATAAAGATTTAATGTAATGGGGAGCATGACTGTCAAGATGTATCATGATGCATAAAAAGAAACCCAGCATGCCTTTGGCATGATCTATGTGCTCTCACATGCATGATTGCAGACCTTCATAACATCTTCATACATCTACAGCATATATATCTACCACAGCTTACATGTAGAGCTTTAGAAAATTTGTTTATGACTAATTGCTGATTAGCCCTTCAATTTGTTCTCTGGAATACATGGGAAACCCTTTTTTTCAAAATTGCTTTGCAGATAGGCTGTTCTGAGCATTTTAGAGAATTACTACATTTCTTCAGTGGAGTAAGGCTGTCTCAGAGTCTTCTGTCTCTTCATATAATCCCAATCTGACTCACATAATGTTAAGATCAGGGCTCTGTTGGGACTTCATCATCTGTGGCAGGATTCCTTGTTCTTTTTGGGGTTGAAGATACATGATTTTTTATTACTGTGGCAGTATGTTAAGGATAATTGTTATGAGATAGATACCTCCATGATGGTGTTGTACAGTAGATGACAACTCATCCAAAGTGCACAGCATTATATATATATATGTAGCCTACATTTCAAAATTGGTGCAAAACTCATGTTATCCAGCATGTTGCAGTCATTATTAAAAAAAGGAATGTGACAGTTAAACCTGTAATACTGGTCTGAATACTGAATGACATCAACTCTAATTATATAACATATATAAGAACACTACCTACTCACCCCTGTGGTCACTACAAGGGTAATAAACAAGATGTGTAGTGGTGTACTTAAGCCCACACTTGAAAGCTGTGGTATCACTGCTACTAATCATGCTGTTCATAAAGCATTTCAGAGCCCCACCTCTACTGTATTATACACCTGAACACTGTGAGTTTACATCCCCCAGGGACAATTTGTAATCGTCACTTCCCAGTTCCTGCTGTGCTGAGTCTGGAGATGATGCCAAGTAATCTAAATTGGGGCTGAAGACTAAATCCCTGAAAATACAAAATGCCCTTTAGCCCAGTGGTGACAGTGGCTGTTAAAAATGAAATTAATGCATCAGACTTAATTTGAAATATAACATCTTTAACCAGGACATCTCAAAAAATTAATATATATATAAAAAAAAAAAAAAAGTCACCCTCTCGCTCTCTAGGAGGTGGTATATGTGAGTTTCTCAATCTTGGATCCTCCATTTGCCTTCCACATCTGCCCCAGTTATCCATTTAGCGCCACACTCTTTCTTCTTGATGTTGCTGTCTACTGCAATTTCCACATCTATCACAACTTCAGTCTTCTGCTCCTTGTCAACCACCACTATCCACTATATCTGGTTAGCCAGCAGCTGCTTGTCTGTCTGGAACTCGAAGTCCAACCTGACCTTAGCCGTCCCTGATGGGATACCACCTTTAGTGGCATCTCCCATCAGCACTCGGAGACCTCTAGTCCATATGCTGCACAGATGTTCACAAATGTTCTAGCCTCTTGGTTGTGGCTCACCATGTACGCTGTTCCAGTGTATGCTACATTCTGTTCCTATGTGGTGGCTAGTCTCTGGAGTACCTTTATACAGTCTGCAACTTGAGTCCTGGTACACTCATGTCTCTGTGGACCTGGTGCTTAGGGCCTGTTTTGTCTTGCAATGATCAAAGTCTCTTTTCTGTATTTCAGCCTTTTCTAGCCACTGGTAGGATTAGCCACTTCCTCTGTCTGTCAGTGCTACATATCATGCAGGAGCTTGGTTGTCCATGATAGTTCCTTCTCCTGTTCCTCATCAGCTTCTGTCTTCAGCTACCTAAGGCATTCTTGGAACAGTTAATCTTCCTAAGTATTTGCAGATGCTCCTTGTTTCATCCTGGATTGTAGATCTGACATTCATTAATCCTCACCATCCTTTCCATTGCACAAGGCAAATGGTAAATGGACTCGTACTTACATAACACCTTTCTATTCAATTTGAGCACTACTGTTAGACTACTACAAGTCTGATTCACCCAATCACAGATACATTCATACAGCAATTTTATCTATAGTTAATAACTTTTATCTAACATTCACACACGTAATTTCGGTTTCAGTATTTTGTCCAAGGAGACTTTAACACAGCTGGAGATCAGTCCACTCTACCACCTGAGCTACAGCCGGCCCATAGAGTCTCAGGGTGCTGGACTGTGGGTGGAGACCTCAGTGCACTGTGAGGAGTGTTCATGCCTTTACATCAGTGGCATCTATCTTCTCCTGTGGCCAGCTTATTATTCCAGCTGGGTATCTGATGACTAGTATGGGATATGTAGCTGGCTTCCCAGCAACTGTCTTACCTTCTGGAGACATTTAGCAGTGGCTGACCTTTGTGCATCTTTATCATGGTTCCCACTGGCCTTTTTGGATACTGTTATTTGTAGCTGTACTGTATGCCTGCTATTGTACCTTCTGGCGACTTCAGTCCAGCTGATCTTCCCTCTCTTTGCAATCATTTGGCCAGACTCATCCAGGCCAAATGACATCCCAATGTCTTTGATGTAGATCCTGGTGAGCTGAATCAGTGAGCTGATGTTTTACTCACTCCTGGCTTACAGCTCAATGTCATCTATGTACAACAGGTGGCTGATGGAGGTGGTCAGTCCAATCCTGAATCTATTGCAGTGAGCTGGCTTAGAGAGTTGAGGTCTATGCAGAACAGCTGTGGGGACAGTGGTTCACCTTGGTGTATTCTGCACTTGATGGTAATTTGTGCGATTGCCTTGGAGCTGGCCACAATCCCATTGAGTTTCTGATGAATGTTATTAGCCTTCCACAGAATCAAACCCTCCAGTATTCACATGTGGCAGATTGAGTTGTAGGCTTTCTTGTAGTCAATACAGGCAGTTCTCAGGTTGGCCTGGCTGGTCTTAGAGCTCTCTATCAACCTGGTGCATTGACCCTCTAGTGTTATTTCCATGTCTTTCTGAGCTTTACTCATGTATTGATTCGTGCCTACAATGTGAGCTTCCACATTGCAGAAAGGTAGATAATTGGCCACTACTTTGATGATGCTGTCATATCCTTGTGGGGATCCTTCATGATCAGGATTGTTCTGCCCTGTGTTACCCAGTGTGGATGAGTCCCTGCTGGTAGCAGCCCCCCGATTTGTGCTGCAAGGCATTCATGGGGTGCTGTTAGCTTTTTCAGCCAGTAGGTATGGATCATGATAGGTCATCATGCTGTCTTCATTCCAGAGACTCGTTGAATATCTGCCTTTATAATGTCATTTTGTTTTTGTTCTGGAATGTTTGGCCCACTAGCCACTTGGTATTGGTGTTGTGTGACACCTCTTTCTAAAAGATCTTCTTTCAGTATTGCTCAGTTTCAACTCTAGGTGATTCTGCCCTGGATACTATTGTTCCACTGTAGTTCAGTGTACACCCTGGTTGGATTCTTGGTGAACAGGCCATTATTCTCTTGGCTTGTACTTCTCTGACATGTTTCTTCAACCTAGTGGTCATTGGGCATCTTATTATTCATCTGGGACCTGTCCCTCATGATGTCCTTCTGCACCTACTGGCTGTGGCTAAGGAGGTAGACCAGATCACCTATTAATTAGAAGGTTGGCGGTTTGATTCCTGCCTGCACTGGGCTGCATGCCAAAGTATCCTCAGGCAAGATACTAAACCACAAGTGGCTCTCCGACGCCAGCATTGGAGTGTGAATGTTAGACAGTAAGCACTTAGCTTAGTTACACGTGGAAGTGCTTGTATGAATGGGTGTGAATGGGTGAATCTACATGTAAATGTGTTGTATAAGCACTTTGAGTGCTGGGGTAGACCCCAGCCTCCATCAATCTCATGTTTAGAGCTTGTTCTTGTGCTGCCATGATTAGTGCCTCTGTGCTGTCTGTCAGTCCAGTTTTTTTCTATGTCAGCCACTTCTTTGATCTGCTGGTGGTACATGCCGTGCAGAGTCCTGTCCTTCCATGGTGGTTCCTGTTCTTTCTTCTCTTCTTTCTCGGGTTTCTGCTGCCTGAGGTACTCACTAAGCACATGATCCTTTGTGGCCATCTTCCTGATGTATTCATGGATCTTCATTGTTTCATCTAGGATAGGGGTTCTCACACTCACTAGTTCTCGGCCTCCTTCCTTCTGCTTAGCACACACTCTCAAGGGTGCTGGATTTGGGTTGACACCCTCCATGCATGGTAAGGAGCTTTCTCGTCTTTGCATCAGTGGCTTCTATCGCTACCTTTGGCCAGCTTATTATCCAGCAGGGTATCTGACAACTGGCAGGGTGTAGGTGTTGATAGCCTGGATGTTATTCTTCCCATTCAGCTGACTCTTCAGGACTTGCCTTGCTCTCTGCAGGTACTTTCATCACAGATTTCTGCAACTCTGAGAGCTGGCTAACTTCCCTCTGTGCTGCCTTGATCTTAGCCTCTAGTCATCCTTTCTCCTTGTTCCTGTTCATCTTACAGCCAAGCATTTATATGCTTGGCTGTAAGATAAAGACTGTATATATATATATATATATATATATATATATATATATATATATATATGGTCTTTGTTCTTCAACCAAGCTTGAAGAACAAAGACTGCCTGCAGGGCAAGTGGGGAGTTGTAGTCATGAGTATTGTCATGTTAGTCATGTTTGTCCTCCTCCAAGCTCAGATCCTCTACCAAAGTAGACTCACACAGTAGAGAAAATAATTATTTGATCCTCTGCTGAATTTGTAAGTTTGCTCCCTTACACATTAATAAACAGTCTCTAATTTTTATGGTAGTTTTATTTTAGTCAAGAAAGACATATTGTTAAACAAATATCCAGAAAAAAATGTACAGTGGACATGTCTCTCTCTGTTTCAGGGCTAACATGGACAAAAACATACCCATTTACCCTCCCCTTCACCTCTGTAATCAGTTTGGATTCAGTGGTGATGTCACTTTTACCAGTACCTTACTCTTCTTATTCCCCAGTTTCCATCTACAGCGCACCTATACCTACTATAACTAAACTAAAAGTCTTGCCAAGCGTGTGTTAACTATCCTTAGCAAACAGAGCCCTCGAGGTTTGACCCTAAAACCTGCCATGCAGCCAAATGCTGATGCATCTGGTCACTGATGGGCTGCTTAGAATTGAAGTTTGTGAAGCTTTGTTTGCGGCCTTGATAAGTCTGTTTACAGTTTCTACAAAAATGTATTTGTTCAAGTTACGAGGTGATGTTACTAATGCACTCTTTAATTCAGTAAGATGTAAGACTTCTGTATCATTTGTTTGTGCCTGGGGTTTAGGCCCACATGGGTTATTTAGTTATTGATCTCTGCAATGATTTATGGTTAGGCAGACAGCCAGGTTCTTCTTCTGGGGAGTTTTTTTAAATACTGGGTTACACTGCATATTTTCTTGCATTACTTTGGGGCTGATTATTGACCCTGACTTCATGAGTTAGTGATGGCTGAAGGGCAGAATGAGAATGTTAGCCATGTTTTTAAGTAGCCTGCAGTCCCTAAGATGAAAAACTACTAGACTTCAGATTTCCTGTTCAATTTCGGGATGAAGTCTCTTTTCTTTAAAAATTATTGCAAAATTAGTTTTGCGTAATTTAATTAAGTTCAGAATTGTGTCTGAATTTAATCAAACAAGATTTAAATACTTTATCCTTTTAAATACTTTAAAAAGTCAATAACAAGACACAGTCATAATGGGAACATCATGTGTTTGAGCTCAAGCAACTTAATATCATCAAGTTTGCTTGAAAAATCTAGTTTATACCAGTTTTAACAGACTGGATTAATGCGCAGCTGCATGGTGGCATGATGGTTAGCAGTGCTCCCTCACAGCTAGAATAGCTATCTGATAGTCTGGGTTCAATTCCACCTTAGCCTGGGACTCTTGCTGTGTGGAGTTTGAATGTTCTCCCTGTGTCTGTGTGGGTTTCCTCCCACAATCTGAAGATGTGCAGTTACTGGGGTTAGGTTAATTGGTCTCTCTAAATTGCCCACAGGTGTGAATGGTTGTCTGTGTCAGCCCTGCAACAGGCTGGTGACCTGTACGGGGTGTACCCTGCATCTTACTGCCTTGTCAGCTGGGATAGGCTCCAGCCCCCCCACACACAACCATGAAAAGGATAGGGGGAATTGATTGATCAAAAGACATTTTATTTTTTCATGAACTATAAAAGATAAGTTTGGTCAATTAGAACATACAATTTAGTTCAATTGGAAATGGAGTAGTGCTTACTTAACAGGCTGAGTTAAATGAACTGTTTCATTACTTAAAAGATTTAAGGCAACGAGTTACCTTGGTTTTTTTAAGTAGATTCAACTTATCCGGGTTTACAGTGTATATGGAGCTTGTATGTCCTCCATGTGCTTGCATGGGTTCTCTCCAGGTACTCCGACTTCCTTCCAAAGACTCACACTGTAGATCAATTGGTGATTCTAAATTGGTTGTGTGTTAATATGAATCGTGTGTTAGCCCTGCAATAGACTGATGACCTGTGTAGGCTGTACCCTGCCTCTCACCCAACTACAGTCCCTGACAGAAGTTGTCACTTATCCATGTTGTGGAAACAAAAGCTCATAACCTGACTTTAAATTCATCCATTGGTTTTAGAAATGACTCATATGAAAGCTGAAACAAAACTTTTGTCTTGCCAAAATCTGACCTTTCTGTGTTTATTAAATGATCAATATTTCTGCAGTGAAGCAAATTTATTTTCGTAAATTAAACCTCATTTGGGAGGGTTTCAGCTTTCATATGAGTCATTTCTAAAACCAATGGATGAATTTAAAGTCAGGTTATAAGCTTTTGTTTCCACAACATGGATAAGCGACAGAACGTCTGTCAGGGACTATATAAGCCTCCAGACCCTAAATCAGATAAGCTGTTAAGAAAATAGATGCTAGAACATTTATTGAATACAAGTGTCTTAAAAATCACCCCTTCAAAGATAAAGGGGTGATTGGGGGATCAAGGGGCAGACTGATATCAGATACCTCTCAGTCCAGAAATACTGTTAATTTTTTTTGTGTTAGTAATGAAAGATGACAATGAAGCATTTAGAGGTCTGGACAGACTTAAAATGATAGTTGACTCCTTAGAAGCACTGCATCCAACAGTACTGGATCAAGATGTTTGTAATGTGTAGTAGAGGTGTTCAGTATATGTACAAACCAAATCAAGTGGTGACTATGCTGAAGCACCATTCTCACTGAATCAGAAGTGTTTGCAGTGAAGCTTCTTCAGTGCTGTCTAAAAGCATGGCTTTCAGTTCAGCTGTGATTCACAGAATATGGCAAAATATCAATTAACAATATATATATATATATATATATATATATATATATATATATATATATATATATATATATATATACATACATACATACATACATACATATATATATATATATATATATATATATATATATATATATATATATATATATATATATATATATATATATATATATATATATATTTTTTTTTTTTTTTTTTTTAATTATTTGCAAGAAAAAGGCTATGAGCTAACCAAAGTGGAAGTGAATGAAAATAAAAATAATGAGCATTAAAATACTTAAAAAATATAAAATGAATATGAAAGCAAGTTTACATTCACACATAGATTGTTAACAGTTTGGTTTTCAAAGGACTCAAAAGCAAGTGCAGCTGGGAAGAAGCTCCAGAGGAAAAGTGGAGACAGTTCTGGGACATGTGAAAAAGATTATGCATCTTTGGATCTTCAGGTGGACAGAAACTGGGTAAATTATGCTGCGAGAGCATGACCTACTTAGAACTTCAAAATGGAAATGAGATGTTGGTCAGCTAGCTGCTTGTTCTGAGCGCCACCTCCAAATCTTACGGCAGCATCTCATGTGATGTTGTAAGAAGGAAATGCAATTTAAATTTTTTTTTTTTTTTTTAGCCTGTCATGTCTGGCAGTTTTCGCACTCAGAATATGATCCGAATACGCTGGTGTACCAAACATATTTGCTTTTCCAAGAATAGCTCTTTAAGTTTTACAATAGGCTACAATTTAATTTTGACTAGACTTAAACTGGAAACAGAAGAGAGTGGTACCATAAAGACACTTCAAAAGGAGAGAACCCGGTGGTAGATGAGGTCACAGTACTGTGTTCTTATTTAACTCAAAGGGAATGCTTCAGGTAGATGGGTTGGTCGAGGTGACACAGCAGAGGGCAGCTTGCAGCTCCTGACTCCTGACTTTGCCCATTAGTCTGTGGGTGGGAGCCAGAGGACAAACTCACTTTTACTCCCAAAACTGAACAAAAAGATTTCTATACCTGAGAGGTGAACTGAGGACCATGCTTGGGAGACCAAGTGGAGGTACTATGGAGTCTGAAGACAAGTTGAACTAGTAGGCAGGCCAGTGTGATGAAACGGGAGGGGTGGTTGACTGAAAGCTGGAGGTGAATGGGAGGACTTATGAGCAGAAATATGATCAGTAGATAACCCACTCTACCTTCTGAGCTACAGCCACCCACAGGTAACAGGTATTTATTTTTGATGGTGATGTTGTTCAACCGACAGTAATCTATACATGGGAGTTTTGTCATTTTTCTTTGACAAAGAAGAAGCTAGCACCTGCTGTGGAGGATGAAATTTGAATGATCCCTGCTGTAAAGAGTCTGAAATCTTTTTTTTTTTTTTTTTTTTTTATAATGGATTCCCCTTCTGGGCAGAACAAGTTATACAAATGACTGAATGTACCAAAGTTCTTCTCTTGGTCTGATCATGCTTTCTCTAGATCCATGGTCCAGCTCCTTTTGACCTTCTCTATCCTTCTCTCCTACTCAGCAGTTTCTCTCTATTCTAGATTTAGCGTCTGATTCCTGCAGATTTGACACAGGTGGGTTTTTCAGTGCTTCCTCCACAGATTCAGCCACAGATAAGCGTCTCTCGCTATCAACAGTAACAAAATTTTCTCCGCAGTTGCACAGGTTAATCTCACGACCTGAATAAGGGTTCAGTTGGCTTTATTAAGGCCAACCGATTGACGTACTAGGAATGGATTTACAATTGTGCAACCAAATAACATTCTGGTGAAGAGTGACACAAAGAACTGGGGTTATCTACTGCAGGTAATTGCAAGCAAGGAACAGGTGCACCAAAAGGAGGCTGGGCAGCCACACCCACTCCTGGGACAAGGTAAGCAGATTAATCAAAACAGACAACCACACATACAATATAGGACAGATGGAGCAAGTAGGTAGAGGAGACACACACACACACAAGAGTTCCACTGAAGAACCCAATGCCTCTTGTAAGTCCTCTGACTTACACCATGTGACTTTTCATCACTCTGTCCATCTGGCCAGCTGATAATTTTTTGAGACAGAACCTTATCAGTCATTAGAATGCTATATATATATATATATATATATATATATATATATATATATATATATATATATATATATATATATATATATATATATGTCAGAATGCTGGTTAGTTGAAACATTGGGTTGAATAGGAAGATGCAACAATGGAGATAAACATGAAGGGAAAGAAGCCTAAAACAATAACTAAAAATGTTGAAAAAAAAAAAACCGACAAGAAGCATTTTGCCAATTTTCTTTGTTTTTAACAGTCTGTTTCACTTCAATCAGAAGCAAAAGTAGCCCACAGACCAGCATTGCCTCTGGTAACAATGCACAGCTACAACATGTAGTAGATGTTGGTCTGCACAGCTCTGCATAAGCTCTGTATAGGTATGCAAACCATGGTGGTCTTCAGAGAATCAGTACCAAGTGATGGCAAGCAGTTTGTCCCCGATGTCCTCCAGGTACAGACCAGTCTTTCACCACCACTCCTTGCCAGAAAGTTATGCTATGCTTGTGGTAGTATAGCCCAAGATGTTTGTTATTCAGTCAGCTTTGTCTACAGACAGCCACATTTATCAAGCTTTTTGCCAGTTTTTTTTTACACAAACTCCCAATCCACATTATCTTCAAAACAAAATGCATTATTAGGGGACAAATGTGCAAAGCATTTCAATTCTTTTTCTCTATTGCTCAGTGCTGCATTATATACACAGTAAAACAGGGCACATTAAAAATGTCAGATAAAGGGTGACATTTTGTCATGGACCTTAAATATCAGCAGTTGACTTTGGAGATTATCTGACAGAGTCATTTGCATACAGACACTTCTGACAGAATCAATGAAGCAAAGAGCTCTACTCTGATTCACTTTTTCAAATGCTGGTCAAATTTTCATGAAGAAGAAGATGCTCATTCATGATAGAGAAGTGTCACTTACTCCGAACTGATACCACATATGTGCAATAATTGCAGGTTCTGTTTGCATATCAGTAGTAGCTGCATTATCAAGCCAGCTCAGTCCTCCAGTTTTTGATGACTAATGAACCTTTTTTATGGCTACGTTTGGCCTTGCATTTTCTCCAGGTTTAAAACATAGTTTGTTGGGTTTTTTTTATTATTTTTTCTTACATTTATTTATTTATTTTTTGCCTTTATTAAATAGGACAGTGCAGATAGTGCTATGAAAATGGGGAGAACGTGAGTGAATGATACACAGGAAATGGTCTGGGATAGACTCGAGCCTTGGCCCCTGTAGAGGAGCTCTTCTTATTATTTTATTATTATTATTATCATCAGCCTCTTCATTCTTTCCTTCATTTGCTACATCATCACCTTTTCAAATCTGAAGGATCTAGAGTGAGGGAGCTGTGCGATGTCCAGGGTGCCTTATTGGAAGTGGATTGTCGTGGGTTACTGCCTTAAACACAAAGAGGTTTACATGTTTGTCAGTCCCTAAAAACTGTCCCCCTCCTCAGAGTTTGGCAGCAGTTATCATGGGGTTTAAACCATCTGGGTCACCTTCTTCTCATAAGAGGTCTGGAAGCGACTGAGAAAAGAGAATAAAATCAGACTTAAACCCAAACAGGATGATCCGGAGAGATAAAGTAAATTAATTTACATTGTGAAATAAATGAAAAAATGTTTACATGACATGAGTAATTATGATGCCCACAGTACACTGGAGTCAAATCATCTCCCTGTCACTGTTTGGAAGCATCTCCATGCAAGCCCTCCACTGCCCACTTATGATGAAGATGGCAACGACTGCCGTAAGCTGTAAGACTCATTTTTGTTTTGTTTGTTTATTTTATTCATTCATTGATTTCCATACCCCTCTTTGCTCCCCCTCCTAATAATACATTATGGGAGTTAAGCAGGTGCACAGAAACACATCAATAAACATATTCACACATTTTATTTGAAGTACAAGGACGCTTATTTGTTTGTCTTTTTTCTTTTTTTTTGTCTGTACTGCATATGACTTAACTGTTATTGTTTAACTGTTTCACTCATGTCTCTTGTTTTGTTTAAGTAAAAGAAAAAAATCACAAATAATACTACCTGAAAACTTGTTCTGGAGTAATAAAACAACCGGCAAGCAAACAGATTTAAGCAGGAAGTACATGGATGGATAGAGCGACTGAAAACAGGTGGTATAAATTAGAGTGGGGAACGTAGTCACAAAAGGCAGGAAATGAAACAATAGCTACACCAAAAAGTGTTGCATACGTTTCTACTGCTAGCCTGATATAAAATAATGTTTCTACAAGTTTTAAAGAAACCATTTTTCCAATTCCACATGACCTCAATGACACTAGAAAAACTGGGCATCCGATTTTTTTTTTTCATGTTTACCTCCTGATCTCAGTGAAATGTTCACTTGAAGGAGAAAGCCACTGATATACAGAGGAAAGATGACCCTCCAGGACCCTAAATCCATCAGCTGAACCCTCACAACTAACATATTTTACCCAGAAAAAACATCTGCATATGTTCTGATGTTATTGACAGCAGAGATAAATGCATGAGCTGACATCAGTGGCAAAGTTTATACCAAAGCTACCTGTTATATAAGCGCTCTACATATCAGCATTCAGATATAAGATGTAAGCTTGTCAGAATAATAAACTGAATATCAGCTGCATCCTGTTTGTGTTCTCATCTTTGTTTTCATTTTCTGTTTCAGTCATTTTTAAACAACCTACATTTTGTGTCAGATAATTAATATTCAGTAAAATCATCAGCACCATAATTACCCAATTTATGTATAGAGTTACTGCTGGTGATTCAGTGGACGGGCCTCAAACCCACTAAAAAGGATAATCCATGGCTTCAACTTAAATAATGTTTTACAGTAACTCTAGGCATGCCAACTTTCTGCAAAGTCAGTCGCTACAAACCTACAAACTTCATGTGGCCATCAGATTAGCTCAAGAATAGTGCATAGAGAGCTTCATTGGAATTGGTTTATATGGCCAAGCAGCTGCATCCAAGTCTTACATCACCAAGCATGATGCAAAGCACCTGGATGCAGTGGTGTAAAGCATGGACTCTAGAGCAGTGGAGACGTCTTCTCTGGAGAGACAAATCATGTTTCTCCATCTGGCAATCTGATGGATGAGTCTGGATTTGGGGGTTGCCAGGAGAATGGTAGTGTAAAGTTTGGTGTGTGTGTGTGTGTGTGTGGTGGTGGGGGGATATTTACGGTGTGTGTGTCTGGGGGGGTGGTATTTATGGTGTGGGCCTGTGTTTCAGGACTTGGGCTCGGCCACTTAGGCCCCGTCTACACAAGAACATTTTCAGTGGAAACTGTCGTTTGGGTCATTTTCATTTTTGAAAACATTTCAGAAACGATCTCATTTACATGCAGGCAGGCCACAAGTTGGTGGTGTGGATATAGGAGCTGCAAACATAGTGCACATACTGTATGCCAGTGCTTCCGTTTTCAAAAAGTATCTTTTTCACGCCGTTCTCGTGTAAATGGCCCATTAGTTCCAGTGAAGGGAACTCTTAATGCTTCAACATACCATGATATTTCTGACAACTTCATGCTCCCAAATTTGCAGGAACAGTTTGGGGATGGCCCCTTCCTGTTCCGACATGACTGCACACCAGCGCATAAAGCAAGATCCATAAAGACATGGATGAGTGAATTTGGTGTGGAAGAACTTGACTGGCCTGCACAGAGTCCTGACCTTAGCCTGATAGAACACCTTTGGGATGAATTAGAACGGAGACTGTGAGCCAGGACTTCTCGTCCAACATCAGTGTCTGACCTCACAAATGTGCTTCTGGAAGAATGGTCAAAAATTCCCATAAACACTCCTAAACCTGTGGAAAGCCTTCCTAGAATATCATAACTATTACACGGGCAACACAGGGACCTGAAGAAGAAATTTGTTCCACTGCATGCAAATGTGTGAATGTGAATGACAATAAAGAATCCTTGAGAAGAGTTAAAGCTGTTATAGTTGCAAAGGGTGGGCCAACATCATTTTAAACCCCGTGGATTAAAAATGGGATTTCACTCAAGTTCATATGTGTGTGAAGGCAGACAAGCAAATACTTTTTGCAATATAGTGTGTTATAGAGAAATTAATTCATTTATAATGTTATTATTCATAAAGAGAGAGGTCTAGTGATAAATTAAGGTTGCTGATACCAAAAAAGAAGAAAAACTAGCCATGCAGTTTGCCTTGTATTTGACCACTCAGTCAATTAATCCTTTATGTTGTAGAGGGTGGCTTTTGGGTTTTTATGCATTTCATTAGACTATAGAAGGGATGAGAAAGAGCAAGGTTAAAATACTGTTATTTGTTCTCCTCGAAATTAAGTTGGCGAGGAGCTGCATTAGTGCCTTCTATTGAATGCCACTGGTTGTCAGTCAGGATTTATATCAGCACCCAGAAGAAAACTGTTTAATTAGCATGGGACTAGCATTACAAGGAACCTCTGGTTAACAAAAAAAACCACATTTTTTAATTTACAAAAGCCAAATATGGAAGATTTGCACAATATAAAGACCACCCACAGTCTTTACAGTCATAATACCTGAAGAACATAGTGTTCTACTGTATGCGCAGAGGGCATTCTCATTTGGCAGTAGTAGCTCTCCTGAGAAGCAAAACTTTAATACTTCTTGCAGTCCTGATTGCAAACTTTAGCTTTTGGAAAGCTGAAGCCTTGTTTCCTCCCTTTTTAGAGGGAGGGGGATTAAAAAAAATGAATGATGAAAAGCCCTCTTCATAGCTTATCCTGGCTACAAAAAAAGAAGACTTATCTTTTTTAGTAAGATTCCAATTTATGAAAGGCAAAACCTCACTGGCAGATGTGCTTTCCTTTTATCAGACTGACTTCTATTTGCCTTGGTTTATCTGCTAGCAGATATCCACGATGTGACAGAAATACATTTTACAACTGTAATGACAAGCAGACCAAATCCTGCGACAGAGTAACAGTCAGCAATCCTTTGTAGATGGTGTGCAGACTGCAAACTTGCACATTAGTCAGGGCCAGATAACAGTGTGCCCCACTTTTTTATAAACTGAAAACAAACACCCTCCTTAATACACAGAAAGCATCAGGAATTTGTAAATCATTCTCTCACCAAGAGCTGACCTGTCAATATTTCCAGTTTCCTGTCAGCAATCGATTTTGGGAAGAAAAAAAGAAACTCATTGGCTCCCCTGTGGGTGTCTCACTTCCAGTTAAATCCCACTTTTCTTTGTCATGTATGACAAATACTGCATAGAAGTAGAGTGTATACAGACTGAAACAGAATATAACAATGTCTCTGGGCACTTTAGGTGTTAAAGTGAATATCAAAGCTTTGGAAGAGCATGCTTTGCTTCTTTTCCTTCTGATCTTCTTTTCAGACCTGATGTCTCTTGATGGTTCACAAGTTCTCTCATGCCTGTCTGCTCTTCTTGTGACCTTTTCAAAGTTATACATACAAAATGAGATTTTTTTTCCCTTCAGGAATCTACCATTTGAGAGCAATCCCATGACTTAGAAGACACTTTCCAGTGCTTTAAAGATTTCCAAATGCCCATTGAGATGTACTGTTCGTGATTTCTTTTCCTTTTTTGCCCTTTCTTCTCACTGTCCTTCTGCCTTACTGTTTTTTTTCTTCTTTTTTTTTTTTTAGTCATTCCACCCTTCAGCTCTCATGCAACATCTAATATTAGGCCAAGATTTCAATTTGTTGTTTGACCTTTTCTCAGCTACGTTCTCAAGGAAAGTGCAAATAGCATTGTGCTTCCAGGACTTTAATTCTGGGTGCACTGCGCTTCTGACAAAAAAGTCCATCTCAATTCTTCAAGCTAATATTCCCTATCAACAGTGTCATATTTTTTGAAGCCTTGAAAATATAGATATTAATTACAGGTATTAGACACCCACCTCCCCAACATTAGGCTTTAAGTGATTTGTCTCTGCTGCCACCTCACCAAAACCTGTGAGGATAATTTGACTGTTTTACATGACCAATGGCATTTTCATCGTGCAAATGCAGCTCGGATCATAAATAAGCTTGTTAATTTTTGCCCTGCTGTTTGTGATGACAAATCACCCACCGTGTAAACATTGTCAACAGATTGCAAAATTACTCAAGCAAGGGCGTGCCTGATACTTCTGGGAGGTGTAATGGCGGAGCTGCGTCTGGCAATGGGATGCTAAGTGATGCAGGGCTTCATTCTTCTTAGCTCAGACTCGGAAAACAGCTTCATACATCATACTGGCACCCCTCCTCAGACAGATGTGTGCAGCGGAAAAGACGGAACACATGCGACTATTACCTCAGACGGATATCGCCCAAACAAAGCACACGATGGATTTGCCACAATCCCTGGGCTTGACAGGCTCCTGCAATAACAGGCCCCCCCATAAGTGCAATATGTGTATTTGTAAATGTGAGTGAGGGGGTGTGCATGCCTCCAATTGTGGTCTTATGTGCTCAGATTTATCAAATTCTATTCATTTGTTGAAACTGTTTTCATAAAGTCAGCATTTCCAATTAACCACTTTTGTGATTAAGTGGCAGTTACACAACAGAACTCACACTGTCAACAAGGTCATGGTTATGTGCACCAATTTCTTCCCATCCACTCTTATTTCTCTATCCTTCTCCACATCTTTGAAA
Organism: Archocentrus centrarchus; assembly: GCF_007364275.1. Classification (NCBI taxonomy): domain Eukaryota; kingdom Metazoa; phylum Chordata; class Actinopteri; order Cichliformes; family Cichlidae; genus Archocentrus; species Archocentrus centrarchus. Next base: position 7,205,355 of record NC_044365.1, on the reverse strand, counting down.
GAAGCAGATAAAATAAGATGAATGACCTAATATTCAGACAATATGTATATGGCTTTCAAAGCAAATGGGCTCATTGTGTCTGCTGAGATGCGATTACACTACGTTTTATTCTCACTGATGCCTCTTCTAGTTTCCCTGCCAGCTCAACAGTAGTGGTGTTGTTATAGTTGGAGGTTATAGGTGAGAAGTGGTAGGCAGGGGTTGTTTGGTTTTATGATATAGCTGCAATAATATGGGCAGAAAAAATGAGTTTTTTACACTGTTGCATCATCGAAAGTTGTGCTTTGACAAAAACCAGAAAGCAGTGATGAATACAAAAAAGAAATTCCTCTGTAAGCACAATGCTGCTCGGTTTCAAGATGTAGGTTTAACTGCTTAATATTATCAGCAACCTGGGCAATGCCATTTAGGGCTAGGGATACATTAAAATTCATTTCTTTCTATAGGATTTTTGTCTATTTGGAATGCACCATATGGAAGCACTTCTAACAGGAAAAAAATCAATATATGAGACTAAATTTTGAAAGATAATGTCTTCTAGTTTCTAATAATGCTAATCCTACCCCCAACCCAAAACAGGTTGACTTGGTGAATGTTAAAGGTTAAGGTTCAATCAACTGAGCAACAACCTGATTAAAGCACAACCTTTACTATATGGATCAGCATCTTTGAACTTGTGAAAGCTGCTCAGAAACCAGCACACTGTACGAGTGTACGTTCTGATTCCAAAACCATAGTTTCACCACGGTCTGAATTTCTTTCTAATATAGCAAATAATGAATGTTTCTTTACAATTGCAAAAAAAAAAAAATGCTGGTGGTATTTTACTGAAAGAACAATTATTTCCTGAATGATGTAGTTTTGTTTGATAAAATCAGCCACAGCTATGAGTCTGGAGTGCTTCACATATCAATTATCTACTCGAGTGTTTCTCAAACTGTGGGGTGCGCCCCACTGATGGGGTGCAGGGTCATGGCAGGTGGGGCACGAACAACCTGGGAAAAAAAGTCGTGTGGAACAAATGTTGAACATCAGATTAATTCTCACAAGGAAACGTTAGCAGGTACATTAGTACAGTGACTAGCGAAACTCTCCACCATCACTGTCTGCTGTGTACATAAAGCCTTTGTGCTGCCACTTCACAAAAATTGAAAATTAGCTAAAAAATAAATAAATATACGTTAGCTAATTAGACAAACATCAGATGTGTGTTTTCCTCTGCTTATTCTCTGGTATCTATAGTTAATCTGGAGTCCCTCATTATTTCTTATAAACAGCAATCTAAAAAAATAATTCTTGAAGACATTAATTTTAATGTGATTTTTCCAATTGTAAGATTTGACCAAATAATCACCACAAAATAAAATAAATGCTTATATGAAATAAAAGTTTAAGAAATAAAATAGGCACTTAAGATGTTTTTTATTAATTTATTTGATTTTTTTTTCATCAGTTTTACAAATCATTTAATTTGATTTCAATGCAGAATGTAAAAGTAAAATATATATTTAGAATGATAAACAAAGGGTACATCAAACAACACAATAAGCAATACATATAAGCAAGAAATGTAAGCTAGTTTTAAACTCTGGATATAAATTAACAGTTTTGCTCAAATCTGGCATCTATATATTTTATATTGATGTCCATTAGCATGCACTGGCCAAAAAAAGCCAAGAAGAAAAAAAAAAAAAATCATCAGCTTGTTCCTGATGAGCACTTTCTTCAGCAGTCAACAACAAGTAGAGAAATGGTTCCAACAAGCAGGATAAAGTTAAAGACAAAGGTTCACCTTCTGAGAAACACCCTCTGTCCATCAAACATTTTAAAAAATGGTTAAAAAAAAAGACACCAATTTTACTTTTTGAGTCAATATTTTAAAAGGATTCTACCTCTTCATAGGTAATAAGAAAAAAACCCTAGAACATACAAAGGATCATGGTGATGTCTCAAAACAGTGAAGTACAAAAAAAAAGAGACACTGCTGCACTCACAAACCAGTTATTTCCTTTGTCTTATGGAAGGCTTACTGCTGCAATGAGCAAAATGCAGTGCAGCATAGCATGCACTGAATAGTTTGCAGTGTTCTAAGTGTTAATATTTAATTCAAATTGATAAAGTTGGTTATTAAGATTTTTTTTATACGTGCTGATATAGCAGTAAGTACAGTATTTAATGGCTGCAGTGCTTTTTCATGGTTATATAATAAATACCAAGAGTTGCAGAATGTTCTTGCCATTTCAACTTTCAATAAGATAAATAAGAAAAGTGGTGTTTGGTCAATTATTTCCTTGTTGTAACAATGCTTCATGGCAATAAATCTTATATAATTGGAAAGCCTATTTATTTCTCCTTAAATGGTGCCACATTGTAATGAAAATGCATTTGCAGGTTCAACAGCTGAGTTGTGTATATGTGGTGCATGGATGAAAAACTTGCTAAATCTTCTTTGCAAATGCGGAACAACTTACTCTGCTACTGACTCTTGTTTGGTGTTGATTGGTGTCAAGCTTCTGGTACCCCAGGTGCTGATAGTCAGGCTTGCCATCATAGAAAGCAACCTCAATGCAGAGAGATATCAAAATGAGATTCTGCAACCAGTGGCATAACATATCTCTAAACTCAGCTGTCCAAGATGACAACGCTCACCCCCACAGACTGGTTATAGACTACCTCCAGAATTTGGGCGGCGGGGGGGTGGTGGATAGAATGGCCTGATTGTAGTTCTGAGCTCAACCCCAGTGAACACCTGTAGGATCAGCTCAGGTGTGCTGTTCTTGCCAGAATGACTAACATAACCACACTGGCTGACTTGTGACCAGTGCTTGTTGAAAGATGCCATTCCACAGCAGGAGGCGGTGCCAGGCTGTTGCAGCGGCTTTTTATGGTTCTTCCACATGCTACTGAGGCTCCAGTTTGTTGAATTAAAAAACTGTTAAATTGTCAATATGTCTTGTTTCTTCAGACTTCAATCATCAATCCAAGAAACGACACCAAGAATCAGGATATGCTGTTTGGGAGAATAAGCTGCTTGGAATTGGCAAAAAAAGATTTGGCAAGTCTTTCATGGCCACATCCGACATACTCAGCTCTGCAGCTCAACTCACAAATGCATTTTCCTTACAAATGTGCCACCATTTACGGGGAAATAAACTTTCCAACAGCGTAAGATTTATTGCCAAGAAACATATAATATAGAGAAATAATTGACCAAACACAAATTTCCTTACTTTTTGTGACGGTTGTTACATTTTCATGTTTTAGTTAAAACAGGACATGATGTTGTGTGATAGTTTATTTTTTTTGTTTTTTTTTTCTACATACATACATATATATGCTCTACCATAATAGCCCTGATTTTTATGTCATTACTTGCTGTGATTTTCGATTTTTAATGCAGTCAAGTTCTTTTTTATTGTTTTTATTTCAAATTAATAAGATTTTTTCATTACCACAAATACAAACGTGTGAGGCTTATGTTACTGAGCCACTGTCTATATTTTATGGAATTGGGTGTGGTGGGAACTGAGGAGGGCTTTAGTGCTAAACTCATCAAACTTCTGCAATCACATTTAATTGGAAATGCATGGGACCAGATAGATTTTTCATCCAAAGTAGGTGAAAATCCAACTTTAGGTGATGATTTTTATTGGAATCTTACTTTTTTTTTGGAACTTTCTGAATTGGATCTCAGTAATGTGTTTTTGTTACTGCAGCCTGTTTCTGAGTCCTGCATCCTGCTGACAGTCTTGACAGTCTATCTATGTAGTTATATTTAGAAAATGCTTGTTTTCAGTGGGATCCCAAATACAGGGCCTGGTCTTTCCACTGGAGGAAAATGGAATCCAATTACTTAATGCTGACAACACAGAAAACCTTTTAAAGGTAATTTACTGTCACATTAGAAAACAGATTCTTCTCAGTGAATAACAGAACATTACTTTTTTTTTTTTAAGCAAAAAATTAAAGTATAATCAGCAAACCGGGATATTTAATGATATATTAAAATACTGAACTGTGTTTGACACAGTACCAATTAGTTAATGGATAAAATAAAATAATATTTTATTTTTTTCCTTGAATCTGTATTCAAAATCTTGCAGCTGATATACAACCGTGACTCTACAGACCAATGCTCATTCTTGGAGAGTGAACAATTTTGCTAATCATCATTGCATGTGGTGGCTCTGCAACTCAGTTTTCAAGGTTGTGTAGACGAGGGCCAAATGAGTCAAATTACCTGCTAATAAAATTGGCTAGCATTTAAATATAAGGGATGTTATAACTTTGTTTTCTTGTGCTTGTTGTGAAACTGAATATTAAGACTTAACATATGAGATAAGTAGTGTAGCTTTAATTCTTCCAATTTGCATGACATCCTTTGCAGGTCTTTTTGTTGACTGTGTCTTAGAACAAGTGCATGAGACATGTTTCTGTTTCATTTGATGGCCTCCACCCATTGGCCCTTAAGGTCTCTGAGTGCTTGGTGGCACAAGCCTTCTATAGCTGGTCTCTGCCACCATAAGTATTACATTTTGCAAAGCATGAACTGCAGGTCTCGTCAGTATTAAACAAAACAACTTGAAAAACTTTAAAAAACAAACAAACAAACAAATAAATAAATAAAAAGCAAATAGTTTTTGATGTCTCATAATTATTATTTTATGTTCCCCGAATTCTAAGACTTGTAAGAATAAATTAATAAAAACAAAATTTCTATATTCTGATTGCCAGGGTTTAGAGTTAGGGTTGGGATTGTCAACGATGATGACTTAGACCTCAGGTGGTGTAGGGGTTAGTGCTGTCCCCTCACAACGGGACCATTCTGGGTTTGAACCTGCTGTCCAGCTGCAGCCTTTCTGTGTGAACTTTGCACTTTCTCCCTGTGACTGTGTGAGTTCACTGCAGGCACCCCAACTTTTCCCATTATGTGAATTGATGAATTTAAATTCACGTTAAGTTTGTGAACTTTGCCTATTTCTCAGTTATTGATGTGATAGACTGGTGAATTTTCCAGGAAGTAAGCCAGATCTTGCCCTATGACAGCTGGGATAGGCTCCAGCCACTACCAAACCTGATTTGGCGGAGTTATCTGGTTCTTGTAAGTTCTTGTCTTAAATGATGAATTAAAAATTAAAAGGTTAATATAACCTATGCAAATGGGTGAGAAGGGCAAAGTAGTATAGATCAATTTGAACTGTCCAACCTCTGTGTACACAAGAAGTTTCTGCTCCAGTTTTTGCACATATAATCCCTTCTTTTAATTAAGACCCTAGGTCTCAAACAGCAAACGCGTTTTACACCCTTCACTTCAACTCTCCCTCAAATCAATAACCTGGTTTCCACTGGACAGATAAAGCTGGTTTTAATGCAGCACAGAAATGAGCGTAATTTTTAACATCTCAGCATAACTGTTAAGCAAAGCTTTGGTTTGAGATGAAGTGAAAGGAGGAGGTGGAGTACTGAGACACACAGCCAGTGACTGAGCATTATTTTAAAACACTATTCTAATCCTTTCAGCAACGCAGCTGGAGTCCAAGTTAGAAGGAGAGATACAGCTTAGTTCTCAGGTTCAGGTTATTTTAAGACATAAGAGACCTCATTTTCAAAGGAATGGTAAAATGAGAGGGAAGAGGTTGGGGCCTGAATAGAAGGATAATTAGGTATTCTCTGCAACAGTAATTATCCTTGTTGTTTTTGACAGAAGTAGTAGTAAGGGCTTGTCTTGCTTTGCTTCCAACTACTTGCAGATGTGTATCTCTTCTCATTTTATTCATGAGAATATTTGAGTTTCTGGCTCCTCTGAGTCTTGCCACATTTCATTATTTCATCATTCTGTCAATAGTGGTAAACAGCACAGCATGAATGAAAAAAAAATGAGTTCAGTCATCTGCACATATAATATCAGATTATGAGGAAATGTACACTCTGAGTGAAATCAGTTAAAAACCCAAAGGGTAAATTAATCCTTTCAAATACTTGGCGACAGCTGATATACTAAAGATCAGTATCAATCAAAAGAATTGTCCCTATCATTTTGCTCATTCACACTTTGATTCATCTTCATAGGTCATGATAAAAGGTCTGCATGAAGGATGTCATAAACGGAAAGCAATTTTGAAACTGGTTCTTGAGAGAAGTTCAAAATTCTAGTCTGAGCCTGCCAGAGACACCTATCAAATCTGTGAGGATGACTGGGAATTGAAGCGATGAATTGAGTGTCTGGCAGCTCGAGTTTAAATTTGTTCCTGTCGATACAGATTGAGCAGACTGACGTACTGGATTATTTGCTAAAGAAACAAAAGAAAACAGTTACAGATCAAACAAAAACAGAACATTATCCAAGCAGATGCACAATAGCTTTTAAAGGGCAGCTTGCACCAAAGTTAGTGACATGGCTGCATTTGATTGACAAAGAAAAAAAATGAAGTGGGGATATGAAACTATGTAATTATAGATGTAATTTAACTAAGAGAAAGGTAATGACAATGTAGATAAAATGCTATGTTCACTCCCTCACAGCATAATGAGTTGGAAGCATTTACTCACACAAATACACCACAAATATATGAAAAAGAAATACCTCATAGCTGAAGAACTCCCTTAAAAGAATATTAATGCTATGGGTGGAGCCTGAGCATTTTTTAATTACAGACTGATGATTTATTTTCTGATCTGTGTGTATATCACAGAAATTCTTTCTTTAGAATCTCAGGTAAATTCACTTGGAAATACAGTCTCTTTATTGTTGCTTTGCTAATTTCTAAACCTGAACTGATATTTCCACTCACATGCACTACACCTGAAATAGAGCAGAATGTCCTGATTAAAAAAAACAAAACAAAAGAGACAAAAACAAAATGGGCCTAATTGCTATTAGCAGATATCTGCATACAGACATAGTCTAAACAATCTGTAGGAATGAGAGAGCATTCTTGGTACTGGAAGCCTTTCTGCTTCCATTTGTAGTCTGTTTGTCATCCAACAGTTTTCTTAAATATCTAACTTTAAGTTATTTAAATACACTATGTCCATTTTGTAAGTTGTAGTCATCATTAAAGTCAGCAGACTTTTTTCAGTTACTAACAATTTGTTAGTCAAAAGTTGTCAGCCAATAAGTCTGCAGTGTCCCTTGGTTTCGCAGAGAGATCATGGTTTTAAAAAAGCTAGGATGGCAACTCTTGCTGGAGGCTTCACATCAGGACTCCACTAACAAATGGGTGATGTCACTGTGGCTATATTCATCCAATGAATACATTTGAAACGGGAGCAAACGGAAGGACTGTAAATGAACAGCAAAGTGCTTCAGAAGCTTTTAGCCAACCATGTCTCAACTGCCTGAAGGAAATTTTGTGGTTGTTGCTGCTGGAATACCAACATAGTGGAATTTCCAAAAAAAGGAAAAAAAAAAAAAATAAATCTTACGTAGGGCTAAGTGCTTTGCTCAGGTTATGAAATAAAAAAGAAGAGTACAGGACATTTGGCCTGTGGTATGGCTGCCACAGCCACCTCAGATCTCAGTGCACATGGATGTAGCGCTGAATAAATTATATATATATATATACACATATATACAAGGCCAATTACCAAAAGATACTATGGACAATCCATACTTTGACCATCCTTAACTAAGTTAAGTGCTGACTGTCTACCAGTCAGACACATTCACAACACTGGCGTCGGAGAGCAACTTGTTGTTCGGTAACTTGCCCAAGGATATACAGCCCAGAGGAGCCAGGAATCGAACTGCCAACATACCAATTAGTAGGTGACCTGCTCTACCTCCTGAGCCACAGCCAGCCCAACCACATCTGTAAGTATCAGGTAGTGAGAGTGTACAGAAACAAATGAGTAAATCTTGCACACGGCAGTCTGTCTTTGAAATAATTACCCCACCTGACGGACTGTGGTGAATTTAGGAAACAACACCCCACCACCACACACACACGTGCACACACACACACACACACACACACACACACACACACACAGACTTCCCCCAACCCCACACCCCTTCTTCCACGTCATATCATTTGTTACACTTTCCTTTTCATCATATTTAAAGCTTGCTTTCAAAAGACCACATGATGAGCATGCAATTAATTTCATTTTTCAAGTGGTAATGAAAGTACTTTCAAACAAAATGTGGAAGTCACTGCCAGACACCCAACCCCTGTCTGCTGTATGAAGAACAAAAGTAAATTCCTCCTAAGATGAATTCCATTAAATTTCATTTCAGTTTTATTTTCTCTTAAATCAGGAAAGTCTTTGGTTTTATTTGTGTATCAAATGGGTTAAAACTCCTCTTGATAACGTTGATGCTGCAAATAGTTTTGTTGATCAGTGTGGGCTGGCAAACATGAACTGCAATGTTCCTGCTGTTTTGATGTTTCCCGATAAACTGATAGGTTATCAGCCTCAGTTTCAATGGTGAACAGGTGGAAAGAGAGGTGCAAGCAGGTGTCATTAAAGTGAGGCAGCACAGTCAGTTTAGTTAACTAGGAGAGATGGTTTTGGTCTAGTATACTTGTACTGAGAAAACAAACAAACAAACAAACAAAAACACAATAGTAAAAGCACCACAGTACCTGCTGTCTACAGATTTTTTTTTTTATTGTATGAACAACTTCAGTGATTTGAAAGGAGGATGTCAGAGTACAGTACCACATATTTCTGTTTTTTTTTACCTTCATTTAATCACATGCAAGTAGAACCAAGCTGTTACAGAATAAGCAAAAACAGCTGTAGAAGCACGAGCTGTAACGTAACTCGGTATCCACATTTGATTGCTAGAACTCATTAATGTGTGTTCTAACTTTTCCAGCTTTATTTGATCTGTTCCCCATTCACGGATTTAAGTTTTATTCTTGAAATATCACATTCTGCAATGTGATGCAACCCTTTCCAATATGAGATGAATTAAAAGTGGGAGTTGTATTCGTGGGATCATGAGCTTTACCAAATCAGTTTTTTCATTGTCTTTTTTCTAATTAGCTGTCAATGACACGCTTGTCGTGTCATTGTGGTTAGTCTTTCAGAGTGAGGAGATCAGTGACTCACCATACCCTCTGCTGCTGGCTCTGAGGTTTACTGCTCTGTGGGAATTTAGCCACCTTTCTACATTTAGTGAATGTAACATGGATTGATGTACTTTCATGGCTGCTTTCCAGCATCTGGCTGTACTATACAAGCAGAGCAAGCTATTCTGTTCTTGTCTTTGTAATTTTTTTAAGCTCATCATCTGCTTAAAAAAATTGCAATAGTTGACTGCAACCGTTGACCTAATATAACAACTATAGTAAAAGATTTACTGCAAATCATTAAGTTGAGTACTGAGCAAACCGAGTAATAGGAAGTTGAGGCAAAAGGTTGAGTAAATGGTGCATGCCAGCTAGCAGACAAAAATGAATACAAGTCCTCAGGCAAACAGGCCTAGAGACTGGTTGGCTCTCCCCTGGCAACCTCTGGTTACTAGGGAAATATTTACACTTATATGTACACTTACCCGTTCATATGAATGGGGGTGTCCAAACTTTTGACTGGTACTGTAAATTGTGCCTATGTTGCTAAAACCACCAAAAAAGGGTTTAACTTTTACTTTGAAAGCAAACGGTCTCTATTTCTGGGTTTATGTCACACTTTTCATGGTTTTACAACCACTTAGTAGTGGTTATTAGTGAGTGTTTGTGGACAATGTGCTGCATTTGCCCATAGTTTGTATGGAAAACACCAATCTGCTAGCTACTAAAGCAATCACAGGGAGGTTTCTGGTGCAGCATGTCATACTTTTTTGTGACAGATTTCACCTACCAGCAATCACATGCCAACCAGTCAGGGAATACACATTTTCCCCTGGTGGCTAGTGGTTACGAGACAATCATCTGGTCTCAGCAATTTCACAGCAACTACCAGCAACCATTTACAGCTGGCTAGATAATAATAATTTTTTTCCCCAATGGCAAGTGGTTGCCAGAAAATTGCCAAATGGTCTCTAACCTTTGTGAGTGAGGCCAAAATTAAGCAGCAATTTGCAGGGCTGGCTCCAAAACAAGTCAATCGTCATACATTCCCATTCACAACAGCACTAAAAAGCATGTTTATTTCTCTGTGAATAATTTCACACCGATTAACAACTGTATAGTGGGAGTTTTTTTTTTTTTTTTTGTAACTCACCTATGTTTAGGCCACTTTGACAATCAATGACTCTCTAGGCCTCACCTCCATTTAGCAACTAAACAGGACCTTTACTTCATTTGCTATTGGTGCCTTTTGGAGTATTAATGGAATGATCAAATTTTTTTTTTGTATATTTACAGCCCATCAAAGAAGTCTCTGCTCCATTTTTAATGAGTGAAATACTTACATTTTTATGAGTCTGTTATGTAGCACTAATTAACAGGTACCTGCGTCCGTGTGTTGCACTTATACTGTTTATGAATACAGCTTGTTAACCTAGCATTTTCTGATAACCTCACCTTTTTATTTAAGTATGGTAATTTCTGTCCCAAACAAACCAACATTGCAGCAGCTAACATGCTAATGTTGAGGCTTCAAATTCAAATCCATCTTTCATGTACAGTTTATGAACTCAAGCATAAGAAAAGCTCAGTTAGTCCCAAAGAACTCAAACTAGGCTAAGATCACTTACTTGATAAAAAATATATAGATATATTTTAGAGGTAGATGTATTACAGGGAGAGGACAGGTGACAAGAAGCACCTGTGCCAGGTGATCAATATTTATGAAATACAAATCAAACAAACATTCAAATATAGAGGTATAAACACAGGACAACAGGAGACAAAGGGGAAGGAGAAAACAAGGAAACACAAAACTGAAGATCAAGAGAAAAAATGAGCTCAAATAAGCCTTTAAAAAATATACAAAATCCATTGTTATGAAGCTGATAACAAAGCAGTGACAAAATGTACTTAGTTACTCAGTTAGTTCCATTACTTTAATTTTTCATCCCATCTTTTGTTAATGGTGACACAACTCAAGACATCACATCCAGTGTACCTCCAGTCCCAGTCCTACAGTAAGCATCCCAGCACATCAGTTTATTAACAAGCCTACTACTATCCACAATGCAGCAGTAATGTGGCATAACCTGAATATGTAAGTCATTGACGACTAGAACTTTTCCAGATTGTGTTTCTTAACGGTACACATAGCTGAAAAAAAAAAAAAAAATCACATTACTGTAAAGCATCACAAAGAAATGCTTTGCTGAACAAACACTCAGTGTGCTCTGCATTGTGAAACAAATTATTTATTCATTTATTTACCTACTCCAGTCCAAGATGCACAGCGTTCTGGTAAGGGGCCAAGGGTGTACACACTGGGATATGGTGAACTTAGGCTGCACACAGACCCTAGTCCACCAGAGCCTGGTTTGCCTCAGCGCATTGGTGGAAGCAGAGTGGGTCGACATTAAATGTGTACATGTTGATGTTCATGAATGTCCAAATGGGGCAAAAATACAGACATTCTGTACTTAAGTAGAAGTACATAATGTACTCTTAAAAAAAAAAAAAGTACAGGCTCTGAAATGTACTTAAAATAAGAAGTAAAAGTAACTCTTTGGAGGACGTTTCTACCAGCTATTTTTTGTGTAAAGCTAACTGAACCACATTATATATTGTTGTAATAATATAAAACGTTTGTGCTTTATTGTGTATATATTGTTGTAATAATATAAAACTTTTGTGCTTTCACAAAAGTTAGGGACATGTCCCATCTGTGCTCCACTAAGTGGTGACATGAGGTTATCTGACACTGCTTCCAGGGAGGGGGAATCCGCTGAACCTTTTCAGGAGGTTCCATTGGCTCCCCTGAATCACCCCACAGCAGCTTTTCCACAGCAGCAGTCTCATGTTGATACCCTATGCTCAGCATTTGACCAAGTGATGAAAAGACCTACTGCTATTTTGCAATTATTAGGGACAGAGTGTACTGAGTGAGTCATGAAATTCCAAGGAGGAAAACACCCAAAAAGTCGATGGGAATTTATTTCCAAGCCAGCTTGTTATAACCAGATGGCTGGTTACATGGGATATGATAAAACTCTGGCTTAAATTATGATTCTGTTGGCCAGGTGTCTGAGGGGATGTGTGCTGGTGGTGTGCATCCAGCTCAGAGTCCTTCAATCCATCTTATTCCACTTATTCACTGCAGGATTGCGATAGGGCAAGAGCCAGGGTACACCCTGGACAGATCACCAGTCTGTTGCACGGCTAACACAGAGAGACAGACAACCATTTGCACTTATGGGCATTTTAGTCTTTGGGTTGCTGGAGGAAGCCAGAGTACCTTATGAGAACCCACGCAGACACGGGGAGAATATACAAACTCCACACAGAAAGGCCCTTCCCAGATGGTGGATTCAAACCCAGGACTTTCTTGCTGTAAAGCAACAGTACTAACCACCGCACCACCTGCTCAGAATATCATTTATTGAACACTCCATTTCAGCTTGGTATACTGTAGCACAGTCACGAACAAGTGCCTGACAATCTGGTGGTCATTATTACCTTCTAGTACACCCATTCACCCTCTGTTCAGACCACACTCCGCTGCAGTGGCTGGAAGGCACCCCAGCCTATGTTGGGTGGTGGGGGTATGTGGCGGTGTGCTTGTGGCTCAGCTGCAGGGAAAGAGGTGGAGTGGAGGATTCGGGGGGCAGTGCCAGGAGAGGCTGGCTCGCTGGAATTGCCCATTAGCAGCATGGGTCTCCAGAAGTTTAAAGGGACAGACACTAACTACAGCTTAAATATTTAATGGTTGAAAGCCAAAGCCACATGTTTTATGAGCTTATTGAAAACACGTTATTTCAAAGTTTATAGAAAACATATTATGATGCAAAGGACAGCCTCTCTGAACCATGTAGATACCATTCAACTGCCCATGATACTTAGAGCTCTTTTCATAAATCTTGCCCAAAATGTCTTTGGGAAAAAAAATGTAGGAATATGCTCAAAATCACCAGCAGAAATATATATATATATTTATGTTGACTGTAATTACTGAAGGCCAGTATGCTGCATGGAGCTTATTTACTCCTCTGAGTTGTTATTCAGGTCCCTGGCTGTACTTTTATTGTCTGTGCTGTCTCCCAGCACTTTAAAGCTGCTCTCAGCGGTGCTGTCTGAGTGACCGCAGCTTGAACCAAAGCCAAGATCAGGAATTATTTATCTTAAAGCTACCCTCCCTGCTCACCCAGACCTTCGCATCACTGTGCAGCCAGATTGCTGCCACCTCTGCAACCCCACTGCTGGCGCGACACATGAGGAGTTGTCTTTTCAACAAAAGCAGCTGGACTGATCTGAAGAAAAAGTGCTGGTGATAGGAGGGGATAAAGGTTCTAACCATGACAGTGACATTTCTGATTCTCCCTGCACAGAAATGACATTTGCATCAGTAGTGAATTTCCCATACACTGCAGTTCTACCTACATGTGACATTCCTGTACTTTGCTGTCCTTTTACATTTTCCTGAATTTGGATACTGCTGACTTATTTTTTATTTTATTTTTATTTGGCTTGGGCAGCTCAGTTTAAAAAAAAAAAACAAAAAAAAAAAAAACAGAATGAACAGGTGCATTATTATATTCTGCTAATTTCTTAAGGCACACATTAAGCCAATACTGATCAATGGATTTGAACAATTACTTTGTGTGCAGTTTATTTTGCTGTAAAACTCACCAGTAATGTTATTTTTTAAATAAATGTCACATAAAAGGTTAGATTTATGTATCCTTATTGATTTATATATTGTACTGGTATTTGAACTGAACCACACTAAAAGTCCAGTGTCTTTCAAATAGATAAGCAGTGTTTGGTGGACATCATCAGCTGTTGTGTCATTCTATGGAAATGTCTGTGTTTTCTGTTCATGGCCTTTACAAAATGTTACACTTAAAACATTTTAGGGTTACATAAAAGTACAGTTTATGTTCATGTTAAAATAAAACAGTATGTTATTTGAACAATTATTGAAAGATGTCTGCAGGACAAGCAGCAGACATCTTTCGAAATATTAAAGGACTGTTGGCGTCGCTATCAGGCAACCGTGAAAGATACTAAACGAGAGTATTTGTCAAATATTATTGTGGCAAATAGTCACAAGCCCCGTGTATTATTTGACATTATTGACTCTGTTTTGAATGTCCCTCAATCCACCGGTGCTGAGCCTTCAACTGAGGCTTGCGAAAAATTTCGAGATTTCTTTGTGGCAAAAGTGGAAAACGTTAGGGCTCTCATTCCACCTCCTACTTCTGACCAATCAGTCTCTGTCCCCTGCTCTGGTACAGCTGCATTGTACCAGTTTGAGCCTGTCACTTTGTCTTTTTTAAAAGAGACTGTCGGTCACCTGAAGCCCTCAGGCTCCCCGGTTGATGTTATCCCACCTCAATTTTTTAAAGAGGTTTTTCCTGTATTAGGCCCAGCTGTTCTTGCCCTTATTAACAGCAGCCTGTCCTCTGGTGCGGTTCCTGATACTTTTAAGCATGCGAAAGTGTTACCATTGATTAAAAAACCTGGACTGGATTCCACTGTGCTGTCTAATTTTAGGCCTATTTCGAGGCTTCCATTTCTCTCTAAAATTCTGGAAAAGGTCGTGTATAGCCAGGTGAAAGCCTTTTTAGGCGTAAATGCTATCCTTGAGGTCTTTCAGTCTGGCTTCAAGCCTCTTCATAGCACTGAGTCTGCCTTGCTAAGGGTTTTTAATGACATTTTCCTGGCCACAGATGCGGGTGACTGTGTGCTTTTACTTCTTTTAGATCTGACAGCTGCTTTTGATACAGTGGACCACAATATTTTAATATCTCATCTCGAGCGGTGTATAGGTATTCAGGGCACAGCGCTAGAGTGGTTTAGGTCCTACTTGACCCAGAGAACTTTTACTGTCTGCTTAAATGATTTTAAATCTTCCAGTGCTCCTTTGTCGTGTGGGGTGCCCCAGGGTTCAATTCTTGGACCATTGCTGTTTTCTTTATATTTGTTGCCCCTTGGTTCTATTTTCAGAAAGCATAAAATTGCTTTCCACTGTTACGCCGACGATACCCAGATTTATATGCCCCTAAAACACAGAGATGCAAACTCCATACAGACATTGACAAAGTGTCTCGATGAAGTCAAAGCTTGGTTGGCTTTGAACTTCCTGCATTTTAATGAAAATAAGACGGAGGCGATCGTTTTTGGTTCGGGAATCACTGGGGTGCCAACTTCTGTTGATCTGGGTCCTCTATCCCAGTATGTAAAACCCATGGTCACAAATCTGGGAGTTAAGATGGATGAGAGTCTTAGGTTAGAGGGTCAGATTACTGCTGTGGTGAAATCCAGTTTCTTTCACCTGAGACAGCTCGCCAAGATTAAAACCATCTTGTCGAAAAATCATTTTCAAGCAGTAATCCACGCCTTTGTTACGTCCCGGCTGGATTACTGTAACTCTTTGTATATTGGTGTAAACCAGTCCTCATTGGCTCGTCTTCAGCTGGTCCAGAACGCTGCCGCACGGCTTTTGACTGGAACACGTAAGAGGGAGCACGTTACCCGTTTTATCTTCATTGCACTGGTTGCCTGTTTATTTTAGAGTTCATTTTAAAATCCTTTTATTTGTTTTTAAGTCTTTAAATGGCCTTGCCCCATCGTACCTCTCTGAGTTACTGCATCTACACTCCCCTTCCCGCTCGCTCAGATCAACTGATAAATTGCTCTTGGACGTGCCGAGGACTAAGCGGAAGCTTAGGGGGGGCAGAGCCTTTGCAGTGGTAGCCCCTAAACTATGGAACTCGCTCCCATTGCATATTAGACAGGTCTCTTCACTGACAACTTTTAAAACCTCTCTTAAGACCCACTTATTTCACCTGGCTTTTGACCAGGTTTGAGATGCTGATTTTAGTTGTTGTGTATTTATTTTGTATTTTAGTTCACCTAGTTATTTTATACTGTTTTATTATTTGATTCTTGATAAACTATGTATGTTATTGTTGCTTTTATCCTATGTTATTTTTATTTATTTATTTATTTTTATCTGCACTTCCCTTGTGTATTGTTGTCTTGTTTTCCTTGTTCAGCACTTTGGTCAGTGCTTGCTGTTTTTAAAGTGCTTTATAAATAAAATTGGCTTAGCTTCTTGAGCCATCAGTTTGACAACATTCTTGTAGATGTCCGAGCACCCAGAATTACTTGTCCCCACAGTCAAGTATGGAGGGCAAAAAACAATCAAGCTATCAAATATACATATATACATATACATAATAATGTAAAGTTAATATTAACAAATATATAGTGCAATGGTCCCCTGGAGGTGTTTCACTGGTGTTACCATGTAAGAAAAGTCTATTAACAAAACCTTACAGTCATGAATTCACTTGGCTTCCTTTTACATATTTCCTGAAGATCTAGTCAAAATTTCTCATGACAAGTCCACTTTATGGTTAAGATATAAAAGACTGTATCATTACTCATTTTAACTGTTCTTCAAATATTTTCATTGTTATAGCAAATAATATAGCAAACGTGTCATGGTCCCCTAGCTCTCCTGTGCTGGCTCACCACATTCTAGCTTTTTCTCCTTCTTGTAGCAGTCTTTCCTCTCAGTGTGAATGTGAGTTTCTGCTTTAACCCCAGCCTTTTGTTTCAGGCATAGGGTCTTTACCTGGTTCTCCGCACCTAGAGGTAATGATCACACATATTTGTAATCACTCATCAGCTACTATTTAAGTTGGAGGGATTCCTTCAGTTGATGCCTGATCGTTCTTGCTCAGCAGTGCGTCTCCTGTGCAGAAACCCCAGCGTGAGATGTTGGACAGGATCTCCTGTGGAGAGAAGGAAACTGGACGTACTTCTTCCACCTGGCCTCAGACCCCTCTGCATGAACCTTTTTGTTGTAAATAAACCCGTCAACTTGTTAGGACAAACTGGTTGCGCAAATGAACAAAGATCCAATCACACTTTAAACAAACCTGAGTGAAAATAATAAAAACAGTTAATCTCCTGATTTGTTGCATTATTATTATCATCATTATTAATAATATTATGATGTGATTCTGATACCAGAATCTAAAGCAGTGTTTTTCAAATAATCATTGCTTAAATAACTCATCTTTAGTGATTATGTGGCTTTAAAATCTGAAGAATTGGTATAAGCTGCTTTTCATAGTTTTATTTTTTACTAGTGTAAATTAGATATTTTTGGATTGTAGTCTGGATGGACACTATATTTAGACAATATCACTGTCTCTAGGGAATTACCGTACAGGCACTTTTAGTATTTATAAATGATATAGATTAAAGACTTGTGAGACAGCTGGTGGGTTAATCAATAACAAAAATACTGTTTAGTTGGAGCATCACTTGCCACTTTCAGACCATCTGTTTCCTGCACTCTTGCCTCATATTTGATCAATTCATGCTGATGGGGTTTTCTCACTATTCACTGATGTATGAATCAAAACTATCAGCTGCAAATGGAAAGACTCAATGTATATCTGACTTTCATTCTATTGTGTGACTGGAGATCTCAAAGACATTAATTAATTTCAATTCTACTTTATTTATATAGCGCTAAATCACAACAACAGTCACCTCAAGGCACTTTATACTGTAAGATAAAGATCCTACAATAATAGAGAGAAAACCCAACAATCAGAAGACCGCCTATGAGCAAGCACTTGGCAGCAGTGGGAAGTAAAATCTCCTCGATAAAAGGAAGAAACCTCTGGCAGAACCAAGCTTAGGGAGGAGCAGTCATCTACCATGACCGGTTTGGGGTTACGAGAAGGAGACAGGACAAAAGACATGCTGCGGAAGAGAGCCAGAATTTAATAGTAAGTAATGATTAAGTGAAAAGTAGTGTATAAACACACAGAGAAAGAGTGAAAAGAGATGAGTGAAGTAGAAATGCTCAGTGCTTAAAGGGAAGTTCTCAGCAGCATAGGCCTATTGCAGTGTAACCAAGGGCGGGTTCAGGGTCACCTAATCCAGCCTTAACTGTAAGTGTAATCAAAACAAAGAAAGTATAACTGTAAAAGTAGAGAGGCTGTCTCCAAAATCCAAACTGGGAGCCAGTTCCACAGAAGAGGGGCCTGAAAGCTGAAGGCTCTGCATCTCACTCTTTTTAAATACTCTAGGGACCAAACATAAGTCTGCAGTCCAAGAGCAACATGCTCTCTTGGGGTCATACGGTACTATAAGATCCAGCCTGATTATTCAAGACCTTGTATGTGAGAAGAAGCATTTTAAATTAAATTCTGGATTTAACAGGGAGCCAATGAAGAGAAGCCAATATGGGAGAAATCTGCTCTCTCTTTCTCATTTTGGATCAACTGAAGGTTTTTCAGGGACCTTTTAGAACAACATGATAATAATAAATTACAATAGTGCAAGCTTAGGAGTAATGAATGTCTTAACTAGTTTTTCAGCATCATTCTGAGAAAGGGTGTTTCTAATTTTAGAAATATTGCGCAAATGGAAGAAAGCAGTCGTACATATATGTGCATTGAAGGAAATATGCTGGTCAAAAATGACTCCAAGATTCCTCACAGTGCCATCTGGTGGTGTCATCTGGAGTTAGATTTATAGGGCAGAGTACAATAACCGCAGCTGGGTATTGTCTGCATAGCAATGAAAATATATGCTATGCTCTCAAATAATAATGCCTAAGGGAAGCATGTATAATGGAAATAGATCTGGTCCTAGCACAGGAACCTGTGGAACTCCAGTTTGTTCTATTTATTGCATGCTTTTATCTTTGTACTAAAATATTGGGGTTAATGTATTGGATGCTGCACTGAGATCTAGCAGGACAAGCATAGACATGAGTCCACTGTCAGAGGCCATAATAAGATCAGTCGTAATCTTCCCTAGTGCTGTTTCTGTACCGTGATGAATTCTGACTCCTGACTGAAAGTCTTCATATAAACCACTGTTCTGCAGATGATCACTTAACTCTTTTACAACTATTCCTTGTAGAATTTTTGAAATAAAAGAAAGACCAGAGATCGGTTTATAATTAGAAAAGACAGCTGGATTAAGTGATATTTTTTTATTTATTTTTTTTAATAATGGTTTAATTACCACCACCTTAAAGGTGTGTTGGACATAACTCACTAATGTAGATAGATTTATCACATTAAGACTGAAGCAATAATTAATGGAATACAATTAAAAGAATGGGTGAGCACTGTGGCCCCTTTTTAATTTTTTAGTGAATTTTTCAGCATCATTCTTTCTTGGTTTTTGTCCCGTTTTCCTATTCATGATGTGATCATATGATTCATGATCATATGTCTGCATGCCCTGATTTTGTAACATATTTGTCTGCAGATACTTTCAACAGATGACTCCTGCTGTGGATAAAGTTTAAAAGCAGTAATAAAATACAGTGCAGTATATGTGTTGCCAGCATGTCCTTATTCCCATGTATTAAAATACTGAATAAATGTTGTGACATAGGGTCTGAAGAGTGCAGCCAATGGGAACCTGCCTTATTTCTGCATTCTTTCTAGAGGCCAGGGGTGAGTCCTATACGTAACATCCAGCTGTGTAGACGTCTATGACTTCAGTAAACACTTTACTGATGAGTTTATAGTCTCTGATTTCAAGCCTTATTCAATGCAACATAATGGTTACTTTGTAAATTATGGTCTCCATTCACCAAAAAGGAGGGTAAAGCAGACTATTTTTTTAGGGAAGCCTACATGGTAATTGACAAATTGCTATTATATGAGCATCTGGTTGAAAAACATCAAGATAGTAACAAAAAAACCCAAAACAAAACAAAAAAAAAGTGGAACCTCCCTAACCAGTGGGTGACTATGTCCACCTTTTACATACAGTCTGTTGGTGAAATATAGGTCTGATTGCACTTTAAGCTTTGATATACAGTAAGTCTGCTGCTGCCATGAAGAAGGCTGAATTGGAGGTTGAAGCAGTGTTGGAGTTTGTCAGTTAGTGTTGAGTTTCTAAAAATGTAATGAGAGTTTTGAATCGCAAGTTAAAATAACCATTCCTACTTCCATTCTATGGATTGAATCTTCCCTGGGGGTGAGATAAAAGATACACTGCAAGCAGTATCACTTCCTGTTCCTGTTTCGGAGCACAGTGTTTTGCTGTCTGTTAGCTGTTATATCTGTATAACTCGATTTATCTGGATAATAACATATTTTAGTGTAATCTTCACCTACTTTAAATAGCATACTCTTTGCTGAATCACCTGTATTCACATTACTCACTTTATTTGTTTTTAGAAATTCGCTAGCTTAGCTCAGCTAGTAGCTTAGCCCTTAGCCGACTCACTACCAGCATGGCTTCTTCTCCTGCACTTTCCTGCTCTGGGTGTCACATGTTTAGTTACTCCTCGGCCTCCTTTAGCAGTAACGGTACTTGTAATAAATGTAGTCTGTTTGTAGCTCTGGAGGCCAGGCTTTCTGACCTGGAGACTCGGCTCCGCACCCTGGAAAATCCTGCATCTAGCCAGGCCCCTGTAGCGGGTGCGGACCATGGTAGCTTAGCCGCCGTTAGCTCCCCCCCAGCAGATCCCGAGCAGCAGGGAAAACAGGCCAGCTGGGTGACGGTGAGGAGGAAGCGTAGTCCTAAGCAGAAGCCCCGGGTACACCACCAACCTGTTCACGTCTCTAACCGTTTTTCTCCACTCGGCGACACACCCGCCGAGGAACAAACTCTGGTTATTGCCGACTCTGTTTTGAGAAACGTGAAGCTAGACACACCGGCGACCATAGTCAAATGCCTTCCAGGGGCCAGAGCAGGCGACATTCATGGAAATTTGAAACTGCTGGCTAAGGCTAATCGTAGATTTGGTAAGATCGTTATTCACGTCGGCAGTAATGACACCCGGTTACGCCAATTGGAGGTCACTAAAATTAATATTGACTCGGTGTGTAACTTTGCAAAAACGATGTCGGACTCTGTAGTTTTCTCTGGGCCCCTCCCCAATCAGACCAGGAGCGACATGTTTAGCCGCATGTTCTCCTTGAATCGCTGGCTGTCTGAGTGGTGTCCAAAAAATGACGTGGGCTTCATAGATAACTGGCAAAGTTTCTGGGGAAAACCTGGTCTTGTTAGGAGAGACGGCATCCATCCCACTTTGGATGGAGCAGCTCTCATTTCTAGAGATCTGGCCAAATTTATTAACCCTCCTAAAAACTGACTACCCAGGGTGGAGACCAGGAAGCAGAGTTGCAGTCTTACACACCTCTCTGCAGCTTCTCTCCTCCTGCCATCCCCCCAAAACCCCATCCCCATAGAGTCGGTGCCTGCTCCCAGACCACCAAAAACCAAAGCTAAAATCAGCAAAAAGCTATTTAAGCATAAAAATTCAAAAACAATAAATAATACAGCTTCATCAACTGCACCAAAGAATAAAACAATTAAATGTGGATTGTTAAACATTAGGTCTCTCTCTTCCAAGTCCCTATTAGTAAATGATTTAATAATTGATCAACGTATTGATTTATTCTGCCTTACAGAAACCTGGTTACAGCAGGATGAATATGTTAGTTTAAATGAATCAACACCCCCGAGTCACAGTAACTGTCAGAATGCTCGAAGCACAGGTCGAGGAGGAGGATTAGCTGCAATCTTCAATTCCAGCTTATTAATTAATCAAAGACCCAGACAAAGTTTTCATTCTTTTGAAAGCCTGACTCTTAGTGTTGTCCATCCTAATTGGGAAAATCAAAAACCTGTTTTATTTGTTATTATCTATCGTCCACCTGGTCCTTACTCAGAGTTTCTGTCTGATTTCTCAGACTTTTTATCTGATTTGGTGCTCAGTTCAGATAAAATAATTATAGTGGGTGATTTTAACATCCATGTAGATGCTGAGAATGACAGCCTCAACACTGCATTTAATCTATTGTTAGATTCAATTGGCTTCTCTCAAAATGTAAAGGAGCCCACCCACCACTTTAATCATACTCTGGATCTTGTCCTGACATATGGCATAGAAACTGACGACTTAACAGTATTCCCTGAAAGCCCCCTCCTGTCTGATCATTTCTTAGTAACATTTACATTTACTTTAATGGATTACACAGCAGTGGGGAATAAGTTTTATTACAGTAGAAGTCTTTCTGAAAGTGCTGTAACTAAGTTTAAGGATCTAATTCCTTCATTGTTATGCTCTTCAGTGCCATGTGCCAACACAGTGCAGAGCAGCTTCCTAAACTCTGCTCCCAGTGAGGTCGATTATCTCGTCAATAGTTTTACATCCTCACTGCGTATAACTTTGGATACTGTGGCTCCTCTGAAAAGGAAAGCTTCAAATCAGAAGTGCCTGACTCCGTGGTATAATTCACAAACGCACAGCTTAAAGCAGTTAACCCGAAAGCTGGAGAGGGAATGGCGTCTCACTAAATTAGAAGATGCTCATTTAGCCTGGAAAAAGTGTTTGTTGCTCTATAAAAAAGCCCTCCGTAAAGCTAGGACATCTTACTATTCATCATTAATTGAAGAAAATAAGAAGAACCCAGGTTTCTTTTTAGCACTGTAGCCAGGCTGACAAAGAGTCAGAGCTCTGTAGAGCCGAGTATTCCTTGCACGTTAACTAGTAGTGACTTCATGGATTTCTTTACAAATAAAATTTTAGACATTCGAGAAAAAATTATTCATAACCATCTCAAAGATTATTCTTCATGTTCGGCTGCTTTCAGCACTGCTGGTATTTGTTTAGACTCTTTTGCTCCAGTTAATCTTTCAGAGTTAACTTCAATAGTTACTTCCTCCAAACCAGCAACATGTTTGTTAGATCCCATTCCTACTAGACTGTTCAAAGAAGTCTTTCCAATTATTGATGCTTCAATCTTAAAAATGATCAATCAGTCTTTATTAGTTGGCTATGTACCACAGACCTTCAAGGTGGCTGTAATTAAACCTCTGCTTAAAAAGCCATCACTTGACCCAGCTGTCTTAGGTAATTATAGGCCAATCTCCAACCTTCCTTTTCTCTCAAAGATTCTTGAAAGAGTAGTTGTAAAACAGCTAACTGATCATCTGCAGAGGAACGGTTTATTTGAAGAGTTTCAGTCAGGTTTCAGAATTCATCACAGTACAGAAACAGCATTAGTGAAGGTTACAAATGATCTTCTTAGAGCCTCTGACAGTGGACTCATCTCTGTTCTTGTCCTGTTGGACCTCAGTGCAGCTTTTGATACTGTTGACCATAACATTTTATTACAGAGATTAGAGCTTGCTATAGGTATTAAAGATACTGCACTGCAGTGGTTTGAATCATATTTATCTAATAGACTCCAATTTGTTCATGTAAATGGGGAGTCATCTTCACACACGAAGGTTAATTATGGAGTTCCACAGGGTTCTGTGCTAGGACAATTTTATTTACATTATACACGCTTCCCTTAGGCAGTATTATTAGAAAGCACTGCATCAATTTTCATTGTTATGCAGATGATACTCAGCTTTACCTATCAATGAAGCCAGATGACACACATCAATTAATTAAACTGCAGGAATGTCTTAAAGACATTAAGGCCTGGATGACCTCTAATTTCCTGCTTCTAAATTCAGATGAAACTGAAATTCTTGTTCTCTGCCCCACAAATCTTAGAAACATGGTGTCTAACCAGATACTTACTCTGGATGGCATTACTTTGGCCTCCAGTAACACTGTGAGAAATCTTGTAGTCATTTTTGACCAGGATATGTCCTTCAATTCACATATTAAACAAATATGTAGGACCGCTTTTTTGCATTTGCGCAATATTTCTAAAATTAAAAACATCCTTTCTCAGAGTGATGCTGAAAAGCTCATTCATGCATTTATTACTTCTAGGCTGGATTATTGTAATTCATTATTATCAGGCTGTCCTAAAAGCTCCCTGAAAAGCCTTCAGCTGATCCAAAATGCTGCAGCTAGAGTACTGACAGGGACTAGAAAGAGAGAGCAGATTTCTCCCATATTGGCTTCTCTTCATTGGCTCCCTGTTAAATCTAGAATAGAATTTAAAATTCTTCTCCTCACATACAAGGTCTTGAATAATCAGGCACCATCTTATCTCAAAGACCTCATAGTACCATATCACCCCAACAGAGCACTTCGCTCTCAGACTGCTGGCTTACTTGTGGTTCCTAGGATCCTTAAGAGTAGAATGGGAGGCAGAGCCTTCAGCTTTCAGGCGCCTCTTCTGTGGAACCAGCTTCCAGCTTGGATTCGGGAGACAGACACCCTCTCTATTTTTAAGATTAGGCTTAAAACTTTCCTTTATGATAAAGCTTATAGTTAGGGCTGGATCAGGTGACCCTGTACCATCCCTTAGTTATGCTGCTATAGGCCTAGTCTGCTGGGGGGTTCACATAATGCACTGTTTCTCATTCACCTTATTTACTTTGTTTATACTCCACTCTGCATTTAATCATTAATTGATATTAATCTCTGGCTCTCTTCCACAGCATGTCTTTCTCTCCCCTCAGCCCAACTGGTCGCGGCAGATGACTGCCCCTCCCTGAGCCTGGTTCTGCTGGAGGTTTCTTCCTGTTAAAAGGGAGTTTTTCCTTCCCACTGTCACCAAGTGCTGCTCATAGGGGGTCGTTTTGACTCTTGGGTTTTCTCTGTATTATTGTAGGGTCTTTACCCACAATACAAAGCGCCTTGAGGCGACAGTTTGTTGTGATTTGGCGCTATATAAATAAAATTGAATTGAATTGAATTGAATTGAATTGAATTGAATTGAATTGAATTGAATTGAATTGAATTAAGCTCACGCTTTAAATGAGCTCAGTTTCCGGTGAATGTACCTAGCTCTTGTTTTGCATTAAACTGGTTACTTTGACATTTATAATATAACATGTAGACCTTTTATCCACACACCAAGAAACACAAGAGCTGAAGTGATTCCTGACACTGAGTCAGACAGGTGCTCATTCAACTCAGCTGGCTCAGCAGCATTACTGCAACACTGCATTAAATCATACACAATTGGGGTCATAGTTCTCTTTACAAACATTAGCAACAATAGAGACAGAATAAAAATATGTACACGACGCCTAAGTAAAGACAGAGGCTTTTAATTGTGAGTGTAAAGACTGTGGCAATATCTTACTCTGTAGCGGTAGACTTTGTCAGGAAAGTCTTATTATGTTCTTCTGCCCTCAGTTAACTGTTAAGTAATTAACCGAGACAGCGAGCTAAATGCTAATTGATCCAGCAATGAAGAGACACTGTGACGTGGTCTTTTGGTCTTTACGATAAGATAAGATAAGATAAGATAGTGTTTATTTGTCACATGCACAGTTATACACAGTAAAATGCACAGTGAAATGTATTTTGTACCTGCAACCATATATACACACACATATAAATAAGAAGAATAAAAATAAAAAAAAGTAATTCACACTATACACTATACTCTATATACTATACACTATACACACTTTTATAAATTATAATATTTACATTGTGCAATAATGGTCCAGTTAGGGCTCAGAGTTGAGCAGACGGATGGCTTGTGGGTAAAAACTCTTCTTCAACCTTTCAGTCTTAGCCCTCAGGCAGCGGTAACGCCGGCCTGATGGGAGCAGGGAGAAGAGAGAGTGTCCGGGGTGGCTGGGCTGTTTTAGGATCTTCATGGCCCTCAGCCTGCACTGCTTGGTGTAAATGTCCTGCAGGTTGGGGAGGGTGGTTCTGATGGTCCGTTCAGCTGAACGAACCACTCTTTTTAGGGCCATGAAGTCCTGCTTGGTGCAGTTTCCCATCCAGGTGGTGATGCTCCCATGCATGATGCTCTCGATGGTGCAGGTGTAAAAGTTCCTGAGCACCTTGAGTGGGAGCTTGAAGTCTCTCAGCCGCCTGAGGAGGTAGAGATGCTGTCTGGCCTTCTTCACAGTGATGTTTATGTGATGAGTCCAGGACAGGTCCTGTGAGATGGTCACTCCCAGGTATTTGAAAGTGTCCACTCTTTCCACCTCAGCACCACTGATGACAAGTGGATGTAGTCCCTCTGCTGCTTCCTGCTGAAGTCCACGATCAGTTCCTTCGTTTTGCTGACGTTGAGCAGGAGGTGGTTCTCCTGGCACCAGTTCTCCAGGCGGGAGACCTCTCTCCTGTAGGCTGTCTCCTCATTGTGAGAGATTAGTCCCACAACAGCAGTGTCGTCAGCAAACTTGATGATGACGTTGGACTCTGACGTGGCCTCGCAGTCATGGGTGTACAATGAGTACAGCAGAGGGCTGAGCACACAGCCTTGGGGGGATCCAGTGTTGAGGGTGAGGGAGGATGAGGTGAGGTGACCCACTCGTACCACCTGTGGTCTGCTGGTCAGGAAGCTGTGAACCCACCTGCACAGGGATGGGCCCAGGCCCAGGTCCAGCAGCATAGAGACCAGCCTGGAGGGAACTATGGTGTTGAATGCTGAGCTGTAATCTACAAACAGCACTCTCACATAGTTCCCCTTACCAGTGTCTATGTGTGAAAGGGTCTTGTGGAGGAGGAAGGATATGGCGTCATCTGTGGATCTTTCTGGCCGGTATGCAAACTGTAGTGGGTCGAGGGTGGTGGGCAGTGAGGAGGTGATGAATGTCTTGATGAGTCTCTCAAAACACTTCACCACAGAGGTGAGTGCTATGGGCCTGAAGTCATTGGGGCTGCTGGGGTGTGGTTTCTTTGGGACAGGGACTATGATGGACTTTTTAAAGCAGGTGGGAATCACACACAGTTTCAGTGAGAGGACCCGTTTTTTACCCGTTTTTTACTGTAAAACGGTAACAAAAAGAGAATCAAGGATATATATAAGTGTTTTGTCATAACACATATTCACATCCAAAAAACATACTGTCATGAGTCATTACAGAAATAAACTAATAAATGAACATACATTCACATGCCTTTTAGCCAAGACTAGCATAGACAGAATTAAAGGCTAGTAGCATTAGCTTATTCTCTCTCAAACTAGAAAACTGGTCTATAAGCAGAATGGTAAAAGTAACTACAATCAAATGGACAAAATGCTACCCAACATGAGATAAAACTATTGTGCAGTTCTACACTTACAGATTATGAATTGCCAATACTCACGGATGATATTAAGCTTAGTTTGCTCCTTGAACACCTGAGGCGACATGGCTGCTTCACTAACATCATTCCTCCTTATGGCTGTTGACCGTTAGATGGCATATTTATTCATAATCAAAAACAGAAAAAAACACAACAAATATGGCAAGGCTGACCTCTTGTGTCACAAAAGATCATTTAAAGGTTCACCATCTAGGATTATAACAAATTAACAAAATCTTGCTGTAAGTGTGAGGGACAGAACAATGTAATTTTGCACCACATAAGTGAAGATAAGCAGAGAGGGAACAATAAAGAGAATCTTACATTAAAGTTGTAGTGCTGAGAAGTATCTTAAGTAACTTAAACTTGTTACAGTGGCAACAAGTTTTTTTTTTTTTTTTATGTTCTCTTGTCATTTATTCTATTCTGAGGTTCGTATATATGTAATAAATGTTCGTTACAAACTATAATGCAGCAAGCAAATGTGTTAAAGGTATCCTCATTTTTATTTTTTATTTTTTTTGCTCTGAGCTCCAAAATTTGAGATGAACAAAAGTAAAAAGGCTCCATGAAAGAAAAACGCTTCTCTGGGCACTTCCAGTGTAATGTTACCTCTGCTTCCAATAGTATTTTATTTCCCTATAGATCTCAAATACAAAAGAGATTATCTGTAAGACTTCTCAGAGAACACCTCCAGTTGGAAACAAAATTGTTTTTTAAAATTTTTTTCAGTCCTTAGAGGTTTTGCAGAAAAACCAATTTAGAATTATTAAAATTAGAGTTTATGATATTTTTCTATTGTGTTTACCTAGATAATTTTTACTCACTCATTGAATGAGTTTCTTTTTTTTTTTTTTTGACACTCAAATGAAATCTTCATAAGTCAAATGCAACCATTAGGCTATTAACAAACTAAACTACAGTTGCATGACCATGTTGGCCTCATGGCCACTACTAAACTCATGTGTTTGGAGGGATAATGTTGAATAAATGTCCATGACAACTTCTGAAATTTCATTTAGCCATTTGTTAACAAACATAATACACAATAGCTTCAGATTCACAAGTTAGCTGTTCACCAACATTTTTATACATATTTATACTTTAGAACAAAACGTGAAAATGCCCCTAATTTCCTACAAGGTCAATAAAGTATCTATATATCTATCTAACTTGTGTTAACCACAGAGTTTAATTGTAACCAAAAACACACTGACTTCTTGAAGGGGCGGCACAGAAGAATTCCAAAATCACTTCAGAGATTTCGGACTCATGAGGAATTAAAAAGAATGGATGATAACATTCAAGAAGTGATTGAAGTGCAAACATTCAAATTTAATTCAAGAGGTTAACAAAAGTGTTGCATTAACTATTTAAGAATTGCATCCTTTGCAGTCAATGCCTGCCTGAAGTCACCAAATGCTGCATTGCCTCCATTGAGATGCTCTGTAAGGCCTGCACAGAAATTGTCTTCAGTTACTGCTCATTTGTGAGACTCTCTGCTTTCAGTTTTGCCTTCAGTAACTGAAATCATGCTTCATTGGGCTGAAATCAGGTGATTGCCTTGGCCATTGAAGAATATCCCATTTCTTTGCCTTGAGAAACTCTTGGTTGCTATTGCTTGGGATCATTATCCATTTGCACTGTGAAGCCCCATCCAACCAATTTACCAGCATTTGGCTGCACCTGAGCAGAGAGTATAGCCCTTTGCACTTCAGAATTCCTCCTGTTCCTTCTTAAGCAGTCACACCAGGAATAAACACTAGTGCCCCAGTTCCACTGGTAGCCATACAGGCTCATTGGCATGACATTACTTCCTCCAGAATGTTTTTGGCTTTGCTAGATGTTGTGAAGGGAACTTTCATTAAAAAAAAAAAAAAAAAAAATCCTGTGATCATCTACTTTAGCTGTCTTTCCATGGTCTTCCAGGCCTTTTGGTATTGTTGAGCTGGCCAGTGCATTCTTTTTAAAGAATGTGCTGATTATTGATACTGAATTAGCAGCCTTATGTCCCAAAAGGGACCAAGAGGACAAAGTAAGTAAGTAAGTATTCTACTGAATTGGTTCAAATTCAGAGTTGGACCACTGGACTTAACTTTAACAGGACACACAACAAGAGGAAACATTGATCACTGGAAGTCAGGATAATTCATTTAAATTCAATTTTATTTATATAGTGTCAAATCACAACAAACAGTCGCCTCAAGGCGTACAGAGAAAACCCAACAGTCAAAACGACCTAATACATAATCTACTACACATAATCTGCAGATATGAATGCATTCTGTATAACATCACTATAATCATAAGGCAACCATGTATAAAACATAATCCAACCATGTTGTTTACATTGCAGAAATATTGCTGAGCAGTAGGGATAGCTTTAATATTACTCAATGAGTCACGGTCTGTACTATGGTGTTGAGTCATCTATGACCATATTGTGTTGCATATCTTTAATTGCAGTGAACACATGACAAATTTCATGGCTCAACTGCTTGTGGTTTTGGAGACTATAGACTGATATTTTACCAGGTCATTTCTGAGTCGTTCCCATACTCCCTCGATCGCTCTGTCCCACTTTTTCTTTTTTTTCGTTTTTTGTAGGCATTTTTACGTTTTATCTTTTCATACAAAAATACATGATACAAGTAATACTGTAGCTCTATGATGCGTGTTTTTTTTTGTTTTTTTTTTGCCTACTCACAGCATAGAGCAGGCTCCGCAGCGACTATTTATAGTCGTGCCAGAGAATGGGGGGGTGCAACAGGTTTTCTTCTTCCTAGGGGGGGCATCACAGAAAATAATTGAGAATCGCTGCTGTAACATAACTCAGCAATGCTAGGCTAACCACACATACAACATATAGTGCCAAATCATAACGGTCTCATGGTTTTTCAATTACATTTGCAAACATGGCCTTCAGAACTCCAAACACATTATAAATGCCATGGCGTCACTGCCTGTGTGTTTCTTAGTGTTTAACTTTTCTTGCTGTTTTTCACACTTTCCTGTTCATTGCCCCCACTTGTGGGTATTCATTGTCTTCCCTTGTTTTTGCTTCCTGTTTTATTTTGGTAATTTCTTTTCCTATTATCTGCTTGACTTCCTAATTAGTCTCAGCTGTGTCCAATTAGTCTTCCCAGTGTGTGTATATATATATCTTGCCGTTCACCTCCTACTTGCCAGACAGTCTTTGAACTATTTGTAGTCAACGTTTCTACTTTTCCTCATGTTTTTTTTTCTTTGTTCTTTTGTTCCTAAATGATCTTCTTGTGCATGAGTTTTTTGATTTTTGCTTGTTACCTGCTTCCTGCTGGATTTGCGGCTCCCTCTGTCTGACTTCCTATGTGTGACCACTGTTTCAAAGATTTGGATTTTAGGCTTTAACTCTATTTTTCAGTGTACTGGATTTGGGTCCTTCTGTCTCCAGACCCTTACAATAAGAGAGAGAGATAGGCAATCAAAGAATCCGGATCTGATATCCAGGTCATGAAACCAGTCTAGATCAAGGGCAGTATAATTTAAGCTTTTTTTTAAAAAAGTAAAACAAAAATCTGTGCCTAGAGGCAAGCTGTGAGACTGAAGGAGTTAAGAAGTAGAGGAAAGTTGTAGAGAAGACAAAAAACTCTGTAAAAGGACAAAAAAGATGGCGCATTTCAAGATGGCGCCGGTGAGGTCAGCAGCCGTCGTACCTGCTCCTACGCTTTGTTTGTATATATTAGGTTTAGCTCTAATTTTGGACTTTATAATTCCGCCTGCTCTGTGTCATATCACGTATGACAAACAGACTCTTTTTAATATCAGAATACAGCACTCTGGCTGTATTCTGACACCTTTTTCTCCCGACCCGATTTGGCCTCAGGAGATCCAGCGTTTCCAGTGGGCCAGCTCAAACAAAGGACGCGGAGCACCCAGGTCACGGACAAGGCCCCGAGGGAAAAGAGCCGGCGTAAGAGAGAGGCTGAGGCGCAGAGCGCACCAAACGCCACTGCCGAGCATCCTGTTGGCTAATGTCCAGTCACTGGATAACAAGCTGGACGAACTCAGGGCCAGGATACAGTTTCAGAGGGACATTAGGGACTGCAACATCATCTGTCTCACGGAGACATGGCTGACCCCCCTCATACCGGACCACGCCGTACAGCCGTCGGAGTTCTTCAGTGTTCATCGCGCGGACAGAACGAGTGAGTCTGGAAAATCAAGAGGAGGAGGTGTGTGCCTAATGATTAATAACAACTGGTGTGACAGTAGGAATGTTGTCCCTCTGAAACAATCATGTTCTCCTAACCTGGAGCTCCTAACCCTGAAATGCCGCCCCCACTACCTGCCCCGCGAGTTCACTTCGGTCATCTTCAGCGCCGTCTATATTCCACCTCAGGCGGACACAAACACTGCACTATCCGAGCTACATGAGGCTATTTTCACCTATCAGGCTAACCAGCGTGATGCGGCTCTCATCGTAGCCGGGGACTTTAACAGTGCAAACTTGAAAAAGCTGATACCGGAGTTGATTCAACACATCGACTGCCCCACCAGAGGAGAGAGGACCCTAGGCCACTGCTACTCTGCATTCAAAGATGGCTACAAAGCAAAGCCTCTTCCGCCTTTTGGGAAGTCTGACCACACCGCTGTCCTTCTCATGCCGAAATACAAACAACGGCTCAGGCAGGAACCCCCTGCTGTGAGAGAAGTGACACGGTGGTCTGATCAAACAGAGGCCGCTCTGCAGGGTGCGTTGGATTCAACCGACTGGGACATGTTTCGCAGCAGCGCGGGCGGAGACATCGAGGAGTTTACGGAAACTGTCGTGGGATTTATTGGGAAAGTTGTTGAAGACACTTCACTTAGGAGGACCATCAGGACTTTTCCCAACCAGAAGCCGTGGGTGGATAAATCTGTCCGCGACGCCCTGAGGTCCCGCACCGTTGCCTACAACTCCGGCCTCGCCTCTGGGAACATGGAGGACTACAAGGTTGCATCATACAACGTCCGCAGAGCGGTGAAAGACCCTAAACATCGCTACGGCCGCAGACTGGAACAGCAACTACAACAGTCTGACTCCAGGGGACTGTGGCAGGGACTACGCACCATCACGGACTACAAAGCACCACACACACCCCCGGTGAGTGCCGACGCTTCTCTGGCTGAAGAACTCAACATCTTCTTTGCACGCTTTGAGTCGGGAAGCCGACAGCCCGCTGCGCTCCCGGCCGGAGGGGCGGAGACACTCACTGTGACGGAGCGCGACGTGAGGAGGGCGTTTAGACGTGTAAACACCAGGAAAGCGGCTGGACCAGACGGTATTAGTGGACGTGTCCTTAAGACCTGCGCTGACCAGCTGGCACCTCTGTTTACACTGATATTCAACCTCTCACTGAAACTGTGTGTGATTCCCACCTGCTTTAAAAAGTCCATCATAGTCCCTGTCCCAAAGAAACCACACCCCAGCAGCCCCAATGACTTCAGGCCCATAGCGCTCACCTCTGTGGTGATGAAGTGTTTTGAGAGACTCATCAAGACATTCATCACCTCCTCACTGCCCACCACCCTCGACCCACTACAGTTTGCATACCGGCCAGACAGATCCACAGATGACGCCATATCCTTCCTCCTCCACAAGACCCTTTCACACATAGACACTGGTAAGGGGAACTATGTGAGAGTGATGTTTGTAGATTACAGCTCAGCATTCAACACCATAGTTCCCTCCAGGCTGGTCTCTAAGCTGCTGGACCTGGGCCTGGGCCCATCCCTTTGCAGGTGGGTTCACAGCTTCCTGACCAGCAGACCACAGGTGGTACGAGTGGGTCACCTCACCTCATCCTCCCTCACCCTCAACACTGGATCCCCCCAAGGCTGTGTGCTCAGCCCTCTGCTGTACTAACTGTACACCCATGACTGCGAGGCCACATCAGAGTCCAACGTCATCATCAAGTTTGCTGACGACACTGCTGTTGTGGGACTAATCTCCCACAATGAGGAGACAGCCTACAGGAGAGAGGTCTCCCGCCTGGAGAACTGGTGCCAGGAGAACCACCTCCTGCTCAACGTCAGCAAAACGAAGGAACTGATCGTGGACTTCAGCAGGAAGCAGCAGAGGGACTACCATCCACTTGTCATCAGTGGTGCTGAGGTGGAAAGAGTGGACACTTTCAAATACCTGGGAGTGACCATCTCACAGGACCTGTCCTGGACTCATCACGTAAACATCACTGTGAAGAAGGCCAGACAGCGTCTCTACCTCCTCAGGCGGCTGAGAGACTTCAAGCTCCCACTCAAGGTGCTCAGGAACTTTTACACCTGCACCATCGAGAGCATCATGCGTGGGAGCATCACCACCTGGATGGGAAACTGCACCAAGCAGGACTTCATGGCCCTAAAAAGGGTGGTTCGTTCAGCTGAACGGACCATCAGAACCACCCTCCCCAACCTGCAGGACATTTACACCAAGCAGTGCAGGCTGAGGGCCATGAAGATCCTAAAACAGCCCAGCCCCCCCAGACACTCTCTCTTCTCCCTGCTCCCATCAGGCCGGCGTTACCGCTGCCTGAGGGCTAAGACTGAAAGGTTGAAGAAGAGTTTTTACCCACAAGCCATCCGTCTGCTCAACTCTGAGCCCTAACTGGACCATTATTGCACAATGTAAATATTATAATTTATAAAAGTGTGTATAGTGTATAGTATATAGAGTATAGTGTATAGTGTGAATTACTTTTTTTATTTTTATTCTTCTTCTTATTTATATGTGTGTGTATATATGGTTGCAGGTACAAAATACATTTCACTGTGCATTGTACTGTGTATAACTGTGCATGTGACAAATAAAACACTATCTTATCTGATCTGATCTGATCTGAAAAAGAAAAAAATTACCAAAATTAATGAAAAGCAGATTATCACAGGACGTCTGTGTTTGGTGAAATATCTTCGGTCATTTTGAATATTTTTTGCTGAACAAATTTTAGAGATGATAGATTTGCACAGGTTTCAGAATATGGATGACCTCCACAATTATTGCAATTTACTAGAGGTTCCCAGGAAATCCTGGTCATATGGAAATAAAATTTTAGGTGAATTTACAACTGTTTCAGATAAACTAAGAAGCTATCAACAATGAGGACATTGGAAGGACAGTGTTTAAGGTGCTCAATGAAGTTAAAAAATAAATTAATTGAAAATTAAATGCAATGAACAAGGAAGAGAATCCTGGGTTTGAATCTAAATGGACTACTGATGGTGTGGGTTTTCTCCCCCTCTCCAAATTCAGGTAGGTCAGCAGTGTTGAAAACTGCCTGTTGGTCTAAATGTGGGTGGTTGTCAGTCTAAATGTAGTAAACCAATGATAGACTGGCTCCCTAACCTGGTACAGGCACAGGGTGAGCAGGTTTATATGGCTGGTATATCCAACTGAGCCTGAAATGAATGATTTATTAACCATTAATACTTAAGTCATTAAGGAGCCAGCAGTTCATAGACAAAACAAATCTTCTTGCAGTGATTTCACTGAGCCGATGCCTCAAAGCCTGTCTTTTATTGTGTTTCTGAGTGAACAATAATTAAAGGAAATGTAAAGGATTTATGGATTAAGCATCATACATCAAGCAGTGATGCATACGTAGCTTGTAAAGCATGCTCTGTGCTGAGCAGCTCAAATACATACAGACTCCATTTTCTGCTCAAGTAATTAAGCTAAAAACACATGGTTGCCACACCACTGCAGTGAGACGTGATGTGTGGTGAATGTACAGTGTCCACCACTATACATTCACCACATATATATATATATATATATATATATATATATATATATATATATATATATAAATATATATATATATATATATATATATATACACAAAAACCAGCCAAACAGAACTGCAGTTTTTGCCACTTCTGTGTAGGTTTCATTTATCAGTTCTGGAGGTTGCCACTTGCTCATAAGTATCTATTCAGGCCTATATTTATAACCTTCTACAACAATAAACCCTTCTGTAGATCTCCAGTATTAATTCATTTTTGTACTTCATATTCTGTGAAAGAAATCAGTATTTATAATATTTACCTCTCTTTTTCCACACAAAAACAAAAGAAATGGCTGTTTGGTTTGTTGCTTTGTTTGTGTTTTACAGTCTG
Organism: Archocentrus centrarchus; assembly: GCF_007364275.1. NCBI lineage: Eukaryota > Metazoa > Chordata > Actinopteri > Cichliformes > Cichlidae > Archocentrus > Archocentrus centrarchus. The sequence continues at coordinate 7,170,189 of NC_044365.1, read as the reverse complement.
GAATAGCAGTATAGTGATGACATGCAGTGAGGTGCATATTCTACAAAACTTGGGTAGCAAAACAACCAAAAGGAATTTAAGAGGAAACTTGGCCTACTCTGAAAGACTGTTGGATTTGAACCAGAGACTCTATTGTGATGGATTGGGTAAAAAGTTGCATCCTAGCGTTGCATACTGCAAAGCTGAAGAAACCTCAGACAATTGTGAGTATGGTATTTTTTTTAATGTACATAAATGCTGTAAATGAGCAATCAAATGATAGCATCTTAAAGATGGCATCACTTTTGTAATTGTATTAGAGTAAAATTAAATGTTGAACTGACAACTTCACAAGATGACATAGAAACTAATTTGTGCAGATATCAATTTCAATTTGAATTTTATGTATATAGTTCATAAGGTACATAATCATATACCAGAATATTAAAGTGAGAACCCCAGTGCTCAAACAATTACTATGGAAAAAGCACTTGGTGACAGAAGGATGGAAGAACTCCCTTTTAATAGGAAGAGACCTCTGGCAGAACCAGGCTATCTGGTGAGTCTGGCTGGAAGGTGGAGGTAAAAAGTAGAATCCAATTAAAGTCATGATATAATTAATTTATTTTGAATGTCAGGACTGTGAGTCTCACACACACAAGCTCTGGAAATTTTCTGATATCAACAGCTGGACTAGGATACAGAAGCAGAAAGTTGCTGAGATCTGAAGTCTACGCTGTAGGAGCTGAATATAGAAAAAGAGTAGAATCAGCTGTTTTGATGCATGTTGGTCATCAGACAGTGTATTTTGGCCTTCACATTCCCTGAGCTCCAGCTATAAAATGTTGATGTCAAATGCACAGTTCTTTTTTCAGAGGAAAAAATAGCAGCGATGACTTCCTTTCTTTTGAGCCTGTGAGCTGTTATGTCAAGCTGCATGTCAAGTACTACACAACGTGGTTTTACATTATGAATGGTTTGAAATCCATATTCAAGATGACAACAGGTGGCAGCCCATGTTTAATGCACGCCTTCAATCTTCAAACATCATGAGTTTATGTTTGAATGCCAACCCAGTCCATCTGCTTAGAAAACTACATGCTGCTCTCCACTGTAATTAAAACATTTCAGCTTACAGCAGTTTCACACTGGGGAATTTAATCCATCAAAATCTCTTCATTCTTCTTGAAGATGACATTTTTGAAAGTAGAACGTCGCAGGGCAGCAGTAGAGAGGCTAACGCTGAATATAATAATCTGTCCCAGACATGGCTCCAAGGATGGCCCTGAGTTAACAATATTTTGTGTTAATTAAAATGTTAATTACACTATCCTTGTAACGAGACTCAGAGTCGCTGTGCTCTTTTTTCAGGTCACTCCATCTGACCTCCCTTGGACATCACAAATGTCAGGGAACAGCAGGGAAGCTTTGAAGTGTCCTCATATCCAAGATTTGACACATGGCAGGAATGTGGCGTGTACAGCTTGTTTTAATTAAGAGGAATTTGCTTCACATGAAGATAATTTTCTTCTTCTCCCTATAAATTGAAGGGGGGGGGGCTTTTTCACTCAAAGAACTTTGTATTTTGCAACAAATTGAAATAAAAAAAAAACCTGTGTAATAATTTTTCATTTTATCATAAAGCAGGAGCACTCAGTTATGATAAATGACCTGTCATACATCATGTCACACCTCTTCCTGCTGTTTTACTTGTTTCCATGTTTTGCTTGGCATGTTTCCCATTTTATTTTGACATATTCAGCTTTCTTCTCTTTCCAGTTCTCACATCGTGCATTTGTGTGCTTCCCTCTGCTGTGACTGCCTGCTACACCCTGAATTCTGTCAACCCGGTCTTATTATCTGCCCCCCTCTAGTGTACTTAGTTTGTGTCTACCCTTCACTCTGTGCTAGTTTTTTATTGAAAGCATTTTAGGCTTTTCCTTGTATGATTTTTCATGCACTGAAAATATTTGTGTTTGACATAAAAAAATCAATATGAGACAAAACATCAACAACTCAGCTTTTATTTCCTTGTATTTACATGTGGATTTGATAAACAGTTCAGAAGATAGCACCTCTTGTCTGAACCCATCCATTTTTCTTGTGAGCAAAACTTTTGGAACATGTGACTGACAGGTGTGTCCTGTCACATTGATTATTCAAATAATAAATAGTGGTGAATGTCTAGACTCTGTTTCATATTTAGGTTTTTCTCATGCAGACTGTGCATTCATAGTTAGATGAGTAACCAGCATGAAAACCAGAGAACCACTATTCCAGTACTTCTTGAGAGGACTGTACTTCTTTGCTTTCCATTTTAGCAGTAAAGCAAAAGACTGTGTTTGCTGTATTTCCGGCTTTTTTGGATTGATCTCAGACTGTTACCTAGATTTTTGCTATAATGTATTTTAGTACAGTAACGTAACATACTGTACTAAAATCAGTAATCACATTGCAGTTACAGTTACTGTTTTTTTTTGTTTATTTTTGGTCAAAAATAGACACTTCAAAATGTATGTTGTGTGTCCTCATTAGCATAGGGATCTGTTTGTATTGCTAATTGGTAATAATGTCACATGGTGTCTCGGGCAATGTCAAGGAGTAAAACAAAAGTAATGAGAAGTATAACAAATTCCTTTCTCCAGGGAGTAAATAAGTAACATGATACTTTATTTAAAAATAAAAAAAACAAAAAAAAAAAAACTGTGTAATCCATTACTTTTTTGCCCTATCACTGATTATTACAGATCATGTATACAGCCATCATCTACAAAATAAATTTCTGTGAAAAGAGGACACCCATCGCTACAAAAATGCCTCTACTGGGTAAGTGGTAGTTCCCACTGCAACACATGACTAATGACCCACTGCATCATATCCAAATGGACTGTGCAGCTTGTAAGTTTCAACATGCAGGCTAAATTGTAACCTTACCTATGTATAGTACAGTTTAAAGGCTTCCATTGGCTGCCCTAGCAAAGGTAGACCAAATCACACAATGTTTTTTTTTTTTTCATTTTTGAAAGGGAATATTTTGTAAAAATATTTTACTGCAAAAGTAGTTAAATTGACAGATATGTAGAACACAAAAAAAACAAAGTGCTAAATAAAGCCAAGCCGAATGGGATATACTACACTCGAACAATTTCATAATGATTTTTTCCAAAATTGGATGTGGTATTGGGCAGGGGGTTCTTCTTCATGTCTGAGAAACAGAATGTGAACTAGAGCCCTACAAACACAGAAATACAATAGGTGGAAGTTCAAAAAATGAAAACGTGATGAATGGACACTGGCAGAATACCATCTGGAAGGCCTGGGTTTGATTCCACCTTGGCCCCGCCCCTCCCTCTCTCTGTGTGGAGTTTGCATGTTCTCCCCGTGTCTGCGTGGGTTTTCTCCAGGTACTCCGATTTCCTCCCACAGTCCAAAAATATGCACTCACTGGGTTTAGGTTAATTGGAAACTCTAAATTGCCCATAGGTGTGAATGAGAGCGTGAATGTGAGTGTGGACGTTGTCTGTCTCTCTGTGGTGGCCCTGCGACAGGCTGGCGACCTGCACAGGGTGACTCTCGCCCTATGTCAGCTGGGATAGGCTCCAGCCCCCCCGCGACTCTAAACAGAATAAGCGGAAGTGAATGGATGGATGGATGATATTAAGTTACTATATAGGTTGTAATAAGTATAAGTTAGTGAATGAGCCTGACTGGCTGAGAGTAGTTTGGTTAACTTTAGGCTGTTAAACATCTTAACATTGTAATTTTCACATTCCCATTAGCAACAATTTTTACAGATATGTTCAAAACTTACCTTTGACATTTTGGAAATATGTGTTATGAAAATAAAGAAATAATTTACTATAGACTAAGAAGCTGTTACCATATCATACCATGCCATACCAACTATATCCACAGCAGATACAAAATGCTGTATAAAAAATAAATACATTGAAAGCAAAGGTACAAAAACAACCCCAATAAAAACAAGTAAGATCAATGTCTCATACTGGATTGAAGACCAGGGACTACAAATGTGTTTTAAGAGGTGCAAAGGTGGTTTATTCCATAAATTGGAGGCAGCAATAGAGCGTGCTCTGCTCCCTGAGCTTCTGCTTAGATATCAGTAGCTCCTATTTCTCATAGGAGCTGCTGGGCCTACGTGCCAGTACTTCAGTCTTCATTTCATTAAAATGTAAAAAGTTTGCAGCCATCAAAGCTTTAACATCAAGACATACAAGAAGTAATTGAGAAGGCATTCTTCCACTTTAACAGCACATACTGTAAGTGTGTCCAAACTTTTGACTGGTACTGTAGATCTGACTATCAGGAGCATAGCAATGAAAGGAGACTCCATGCTTTCTAAGAATGGATCCCAGTGGAACCAGATGAAGTGAGAAAAGCAATTGCCCCAATCTAAGTCTGGTTACGGAGATGCAGAAGAGTAATCAGAGCCATCAAGGCTGGCAGAAATAGTTCTACCTGCTAAATAAGACTAAAACCATTCCAAAGCATTGCCACAGATACCTGCAAGATGCTGTAAACAAAATATTAGGATATTAATAACTGCAAAGTTGCAATACAGTTTGCATGTATTTCAAATATGTACAGCATTCACAGTCTTGCTGCAGCCATTCAGTTTTGTTTGTTTGTTTTTTTGTTTGTTTAAGCTCATTTTCCTTCCCTTGCAGATAATTTTATTCTCATTGGCTGCCTCATATAAATCAAAAATTTGGAGCGCATGTGGGTGGCACTTCTATCTTCACAGCCAGAACTGTGTGCCAGAGATGTCCATATTAGGAACATCTACTCTGATTGACGGAGTTAAGAGAAGAAAAAAATGCCTGAAACTGAGCAACTGGAGCATCTGAAGTCTGAGCTTTTGGCTCACAGTGAAAAAATGTGCATACACTCACCTCATTACTTGAAAGACTGCTGCCATTATTCCAGTGCCCAAAAAGCCCACAGTCACACATCTTAATGATTACAAATATGATGAAGTGTTTTGGGAGGGTGATAAAGGACCACATTGTTTCCAGACTCCCTCATGCATTCGACCCACTCCAGTTTGCTTACTGCCCAAATTTCTCCAGAGAAGATGCTATCTCTACATCTAAGCCTGGGAAATCAATAAATTTCAGTTCAGCATTTAACACCATCATTCCACAGGACAAACTGGCTCCCCTGGGCCTCAGTACCCTTATGTATAGCTGGCTGCTAGACTTTCTCACCAACATACACCAACATCCAATTTGTTTGGGTAACAGCGTCTCCAGAGTCATCTCCCTGAGCACCAGCTCCCCCTGGGGCTCTGTCCTGAGCCTGCTGCTGTTTATTCTGATGACCCATGACCACTGTGTCAGCAGTGGAGCTCCACTACTAATCATATTGTGAAGAATGCTAACACAACAGGTGTGGGTATGTTGACAACCGAGATGATGATGACCAGGCCTAGAGAGAGGTGGACTGATGCAAGGCTAACAACTTCTCCTTGAATATAAAAACAAAACAAACAAAAGAAAACAAGCAAAAAAAAAACAAAACAATGCAAATCATTGTCAACTTCAGGAGGAACCAGCACTGTGCCATACAACTTATTAACAACACCACAGTAGAGGTGGCCAGCAATGCTAAGTTCCTGGCAGTATAAATAACAGAGACTCCTGGTCACTGCACACCAGAGCTCTTGTAAAGAGAGCTTAGCAGAAGCTGCACTTTATGCACCAGATGAGGAGAGGTCACCCCCCCCATCCTCACCACTTTCCTTGCTGACCGTATGCATTTCTGTGTGGCAATATAATTTAGTTTTGATGTGTACTGTTTGGTGTATAGTCTGAATCTCAACATTTATCTATCTGTCAATCTGAATACATTAAACTATTCATCTTATCAAAATTTGAGTTTTCTGACACATTGGGTTAGCCTGCTAAATAGCTACCATAAAATGCGTACATCGTGGTCATTAATAATGGACATCTACTCAAGCAGGCTTTGATCTTTAAACATTCCGTACTGTATTGTTTAAAGACCACTGTATAATGTGCCAAGAAACTACCTGCCACACAGTTACACCACCACCACCATGAAGAACCAGTGATAGAAGGCAGGATGCTTTCATGTTATTGGAATCATTGGCTGCCCTCTCCCCTCCCTGATGGACATCTACACCTCCCGCCGCATCAGCAGAGCCAGAAACATCATCAAGGACAGCTCACACCCTGGCTTTGACCTGTTTGACCTGATGCCCTCTGGCAGGAGATACAGGAGCATCAAAGCCAGAACAAACAGACTCAAGAACAGTTTCTTCACCAGAGCAATCACCACCCTGAACTCACACACTCACCAACTGTAACTGTGGAACACCCACATCACTGTGCAATATTATATTATTCATACTGAACAATATCTATCACTCCTATATTGTGTAATATCCAGTATTCATTCACTAAATGCAATACTCATCATCTTCATTATTATATGTATATATTTTTAGACATTGTTTTTTTTCTGTATATTTTTAGAAGTTTTTTTTATATTTTAGAAAGTTTGACATGGCACTGCACAGAAGTGACCCTCCAATCTCATTGTACATTCTATATAATGACAATAAAGGAATTCTATTCTATTCTAATATATTATATTCTAATTCTGAACCTACCAGTGAAACAGCAAAATTCAAGACTTTTCAGACCAGGCAATCTTCTGTTGTCCAAATTTGATGAACAGGTGCTAATTGCAGCCTCAGTGGAAACTGAGGCTGCAATTAGTGCAGCTTAGAAGCTGACAGGAGTGGCAGCCGGTGTGGTCTTCTCCTGCTATACCCATCTGCTTTAAGGATCAACGTGCTGTGCATTTAGAGATGCTCTTCTGCATATCTTGGTTGTGAGAAGTGGTTATTTGAGTTACTGTTGCCTTCTTATCAGTTCAAAGCACTGTGGCCATTCTCCTCTGACCTCTGACAACATTAAGGCTTTTTAGCCCAGGGAACTGCAGCTCACTGGATATTTTCTCTTTTTTGGGCCACTCACTGTAAACTCTTAAGACAGTTGCATGGAAAAATCATCAGTTCATCACTTTCTGAAACACTCAGGCCAACAACACTGCCACATTCAAAGTCACTTAAATCATACCCATTCTGATACTTGATTTACTTCAGCAGGTTATCTTGACCATGTCTAGAGGCCTAAATGCGTTGAGTTGTTGCCATGTGATTGACTGGTTAGATATTTGCGTTAACAAGCAATTACACAGGTATACCTAATGAACTGGCTGGTGAGTGTATATTACAGAAAATAAGGGCAGCCAGAAGAGACAAGTTTTAATTGTCACTATTCTGTTCATGCACTAAATGCCTCTAGTTGAGATTTCCTCAAATATGATTAGAATGTGACATCTAGAGTTGTTGTCCTGTTAGAAAGCAATGAGACAGAATACATAACAGAAAAAAACACTTTCTCTTTAATTGTGGCACAACTTAGAAATCAAAAGGAAATATTTATTTATTTGGATGGATGGATGGATGGATGGATGGATGGTATCAGCATTCTGTTTTACTAAATTATCAGTATGCTTCATGTCCCTGGCAGAACCAGCATGGAACTACCACAGTCAATCATAGTCAGACACTCACACACTCACACAGAGATGAATATAAATACTGATTCATTTGCTGGGTGATGAAACTGTTACTCCCATCACTGAAACCATTCCATTACAGCCATGATCAGATTGCTAATATCTGTCAAAAATGATTATCTAAGTCAAACCTAAAGTTAACTGTGAGGCACACTGGGTACATGCTATAACTCAGAATACAGACAGGGACAGAAACATATTACTGTCCCTTTTCCTCCAGACCTATTCAGCCTGTCCTCCATCCTGCCATATGAAATCCATTACAATACTACTCAATGGTATTCACAAAATGGCAATAAAAGGTTCTCCCAATGTCAGCCCTTCTATCTTTGAAATGAAGTGAATGATTAAAAGGAATAAAGATTGGGAGCAATAGGCCGTGCTCGAGGTGACAGGCAGCCTGAAAGTGAAGTAGCCATTTGTTGCAGGCCCACAAAATGACGGTGCCAATTATATGGCAGCAGCCTGTGTGTAAAGAAGTAGCTTGGCAAAGCAGAGAAGACAAATGAACCCTGCTTACATTGCTGTAATTAAGTGTTACAAACAAATCACAAGATCTGGAATAGCTTTCACATGCAATATGAGATTCATCTGTAAAAAGCTGCTTCTCATCTCTGTTTGCTTTATAGTAATGACATGCTACTCATTTCCACTTAAAAAATCTTCCACTCTTCTGTCTTTTTCAGTCTGCACTATTTACAGAGAATTCAACATAAATTGAAGCTTGAAGGCCTCCTTTAGCTTTGAAAAAAGTTTATTGCACAACCATTTTATAAAGCAAAAGTGTGTTATATTATTAAATTCATCCATCTTCTTCCACTTATCCAATTCAGGGTTGCAGGGGGAGTGGGCTTGAGCCTATCCCAGCTGCCATAGGGCAAGGGCCAGGGCACACCCTGGACAGGTCGCCAGTCTGTTGCAGAGCTAACACAGAGAGATGGACAACCATTAGCATCTATGGGCAATTTAAAATCACCAGTTAACCTAACCCCACTAACTGCATGTCTTTGGAGAGTGGGAGGAAGCTGGATTTTTTTAAGTAAATGATAAGTTCACAAAGTCTGATGATCAGTCTGTGACCATTGAATTTGAGGTAGATGTGATTTTGATCTTTTGTCTTGGGGGGGAACAGTCCTTTTTGGGGGCCATAGCCGGTTTGCACACACTGCCAGCAAAAAGTAATATAAATTTCACTTTTCAATATGTTTAAATTGCATGTACATATACAGTGGTATGCAATGGTATGTTTGGGCACCCCTGATAATTTTCATGATTTTCCTTTATAAATCACTGGTTGTTCAGATCAGCAGTTTCAGTTAAATATATCATACAGCAGACGAACACAGTGATATTTGAGAAGTGAAATGAAATTTATAGGATTTACAGAAAGTGTGCAATAATTATTTAAACAAAGTTAGGCAGGTGCAAAAGTTTGGGCATCCCAACAGAAAAATGAGATCCTCCTTTTGCAGAAATAACAGCCTCTAAATGCTTCCTATAGCTTCCAGTGAGAGTCTGGATTCTGGCTGAAGGTATTTTGGACCATTCGTCTTTACAAAATGTAGCACTTGTGTCACAATCAGACAGATGTATGAGCTACTGGACCAGTTCTAGGTTCGCTGGAGCAGTGGAGCAAAGCACAGTGAAGAGACCAGAACCAGGGACCCTTAAATGGAAAGCCGGCACTTTTAATAAAACAAAAAGCATTAAACAGAAACACTTACAATTAATGTCAAATAGATCGCACTTAACTCAGAATACCAATTGAGTATGAGTAGAACCCACTTTAACACAACAACAGCATGAAATATAACAGTATTCAATACAATAACTTGGATTCAGTTCAACAGTTTCAGATTAATTCAGTTCAGTTCAATAGTTCAATTCAGATTGATCCAGTTCAGTTCAATAGTTCGATTCAGATCAGAAAAGGGGAAATCCGGAATCCTGCTGCCATAAAGCAGCAAGCAGAAGCACACAAAATTGTCTCACTATATGAGCAATATCAAACCGTATTCTGTCGATCCGGTTGCTGTCTGTCTTTAAGCTCGAGTCTCATGGGTCAGGCTCGCCATCCAATATCCTGTGTGTGTGTGTGGGTCGTCTGCAGCCACCGCACGAAGAAAAGGGAGAGAGAGATCCAGGCCTCGTCCGACACCCAGAAAGCTCTTCCCGACAACTGAAGCACACACTAAAAACCTGGCCTGCATAACAGGCCATGCAGAAAACTTAATTTACTATATAGGAATCATTACAAGAACAGAATACACTCTTTCTGCCTCCTTGTGAGAAGAGAAAGGAAAGGAAAATGGCGGCAGCTTTTTTCCTCTCGCGGCTAACATCATTTGCAATGAAACGCACACTTAAATCTTAACATAAGCTATACACATATTCATGTTTGGTTATGCACATTAACTCAAAACACAACGTTATCATTAAAGCGATCAGTTTTCCACTTTTACCGATTAACTTCGGGGTCTCGTTTACTCCATTTGCTCGTCTAAAACACACTTTTCTCAAATACAAAAGAAACATCATGAAACTCACCAAAACTTCTCTGGTTATTGTTCTTAGGCTCTCAATAGTCACTGATTTCCCTTTGGATCAGAAAACCTCCGTATTTCCAGGGAAAATGTTCTCGATCCACACAGCTACATCACCTCTCTGGTATCGCTAACTGTTTTTTCCTCCAACACTACGCTCACAGGAAGAGGGGGGGAAGGGCACGTTAAAGGGGCATACCCACACCTCAATTTTTGTTTGGTGAGCTTAATACTAATGTTTCAACCTTCTTTTACAAGTTATCTGCAACATAAATTATATAATTAAAACTTAACATTTAATGTAATTTAGTGTGACAATTTTCTATTGCATTACTGCAATATTTGTAACCTGGGTTACATCCTCCCCTCCTTTTCCCATGCACGTCCCTGTGCATGACATAATTACACTGTCAACACTCTAGATTGTGTAGGCTCATTCAAAGAGTCTGTAATCACTGCACTTAAACTGTGGAATAATGATTGGACTACTGTGACCAATGGGTTCCCCAGCTCGGGATAAGTCAGTCTCTGTGCAGGTACTCTGCGTCTGGTAGATCTCCTTAAATAGTCATTGTCACAGTCTCCAATATGATCAGTTTGTCTAGTTTCATCATGGTTTGTGTCTGGAGGAGTGCTAACTCGATCTTCCTCAGATTGGCTGTGTGTTTCAGCATCTTGGCCTGGGAAAGTCCTCTCGTCAGAGTCTGTTCCAAGTGTGTCGTTCTCGACTGGATTGGTTTCTGGTGGATTTACCTCCAAAGAACTCAGTTTGTGCAAGGTGCTATCCTCTAGGCTCACATTGGGTAGGTTAGTCACAGCAGTTGCTCTTGGAGTGGTGCAATGAGGAACTACGTCTGAGGCCTGTTCAACTACAGGCACATGAGGTGGTTCAGGTGTGCTGCCAACCATAAGTGATGGACCAACCACAGGGGTATGACGGGGGTCTGCAGTTTCCACCATTATATCCCTGTAACCATAGAGGAAAGGGTAGCTATCTCCTGAATCAGATTCTCGCTCCTCTGAGTGATCTGAATTGTCAGTCCTTGAGTACTGATGAGTCTTTGGTCGCCTGGGTTTTTCCCTTACAGGGTTCTCAATTTCAGCTGAGGTAGCAGAAAGGAATCCACAAGGTAATAACAAATCACGGTGGAGAGTTCTTAATGGGCCATCTTTAGTCTCAGGCTTCACAACATAGACTGGAATGTCACTTGACTGTCTCACTACAATATACACATCTGACTCCCACTTGTCAGCCAGCTTGTTCTTGCCTCTGAGCCGAACATTTCTAACCAAAACTCTGTCACCTGCTTCCAAAGTGGATTCGACAACCTGTTTGTCAAATCTTGCTTTATTGCGATCTGCCGTTTTCCTTGCCATTTCTGTTGCTACTCTGTAGCTCTCTTCGAGGTGTGATTTCAGACTGCGAACATATTGTGAGTGTGACACAGACTGATGAGTGACTGGTAGGCCGAAGGCCAAATCAACCGGCAATCTTGGTTGCCGCCCGAACATAAGTTCATAGGGGGTGAAGCCAGTGACCTCATTCTTAGTACAGTTATAAGCATGTACTAAAGGCTTGACATATTCCCGCCAATGGCTCTTTTTCTTGTTATCAAGCGTACCCAACATATTCAAAAGGGTTCTGTTGAAACGCTCAACTGGATTCCCCCTTGGATGGTATGGTGTAGTACGTATCTTTTGAATACCAGCCAACTCACAAAGTTCCTTAAACATATGCGACTCGAAGTCTGGGCCTTGATCACTATGGAGTCTTTCTGGAATACCATAATGAACAACAAAGTGCTCCCACAAACACTTGGCAACAGTCTTTGCCTTTTGGTTTGGGGTAGGTATGGCCACTGCATATTTTGTAAAGTGGTCTGTGATGACCAGAATATCTTTGGTGTTACTTGAGTCTGGCTCTAAGGTGAGAAAGTCCATGCATACAAGCTCAAGGGGGCGTGTAGCTATGATGTTCAGAAGTGGGGCAGCCTTTTCTGGTGAAACCTTGCGCCGTATGCAGCGGTCGCAAATTTTGATTTTGCTTTCTACTTCAATGGCCATCTTAGGCCAGTAAAACCGTTTGCGAACTAGGTCTATGGTTCGCTCTACACCCATGTGTCCCATGTCATCATGCAGACTCTTTAGGACTAAGGATCTCAACTCTTCAGGCAACACTAACTGATATTGTGTTGATGCGCCCTCTTGTCGCTTTCGGTACAGTACACCATCTCTGACTATAAGTCGATTCCACTCTCTCAATAGAAGACCCAGCTCAGGGGCTTCTGTTCTGAGGGATGGTGGAGGTCTCTCCCCCGACTCCATCTGGTTGAGCACTGTTCGGATGCACACGTCATCCTGCTGTTTGCTCCTCAATTCAGATGCTGTAAAGTGAGGGATGACAGGCAAGCCACCAAGCTGCTCTTCATCCTGAAAGCTTTCTGGAATGGCTTTCGGATGGTGAGCGAGTGATAAGACTAAAGAGGTGCTAGGCACTGGCTCTTCAGGCCTATCAGCCGAGAGATGATGGACTAGATGCTTCTCACATATGGCTTTGACTGCACTTTCACTAAGATGTCTCTTTGTGAACTGCTGTATTCTTTCTAGCTCTTTCTTTGACAGCATATCATCAGGTTGGATTTCATGGGGTCGCCTGGACAGCCCATCTGCATCCTGGTTTTGCTTTCCTGCTCTGTATTGCAACTGGAAATCGAACGTTGACAGAGCTGCTAACCATCTGTAGCTTGTAGCATCAAGCTTGGCAGAGGTGAGAATATATGTTAGCGGGTTGCTATCAGTGACAACCAGGAATGGACTGCCATAAAGGTAGTCTTGGAATTTTTCAGTTACTGCCCATTTAAGGGCAAGAAACTCCAACTTGTGGGCAGGGTACCTTGTTTCACATCTAGACAAACCCCGGCTTGCGTAGGCTATAACCCGCTTCTGGCCCTGTTGCTCCTGGTAAAGAGCGGCACCGAGACCTGAAACGCTAGCGTCTGTGTGCAGAACATAAGGCAGTTTAGGGTCAGCAAACCCTAGAACAGGAGCAGTAGTTAACTTCACAATAATGGAGTCAAATGCTTCTTGGCAAGCCAGAGTCCATCTATTCCCAAAAGAGTCTTTAGGATTGTGGTATTTCCCAGCTGCTGCATGGGTACCAGAGTGTTTTCGTGAGGGTGGGTAACCTGCAGTGAGTTCATTGAGGGGTTTCACGACCTTTGAATCTGCGGTAATAACCACAGAAGCCCAAGAATGCTCTCAGCTACTTCAGATTGTTTGGTTTTGGCCAGGTTTTTAAAGCTGCAATCTTTTCAGGATCTGTCTCAATGCCTTCTTCGGAGATAATGTGGCCCAAGTATTTCACTGAGCTCTGGAAAAACTTGCATTTTTCTGGAGACAGTTTCAGGCCATACTCCTTCAGACGGGAGAGAACCCGCAGCAGTCTTTCCTCATGCTCCTCCAATGTTGAGGAGAAGACAATGAGATCATCCAGAAAAACCAATGCTTGTTTCAAGTTCAGCTCCCCCATGCAACGCTCCATGAGCCTCTGGAAAGTGCTTGGGGCATTCGTGATCCCTTGAGGCATCCTATTGAATTCAAAGAATCCTAGGGGGCAGACAAACGCAGTTTTGTGCTTGTCTGATTCTTCCATTTCTGTCTGGTAAAAACCAGATTTAAGGTCCAAAACAGAGAACCATTTGGACCCAGTCAATGCTGAAAAAGATTCCTCCAAGTTAGGCAGGGCATAAGAGTCCTTTACCATTTGGAGATTCAGCTTTCGGTAGTCTATACAGAGTCTGACATCACCATTCTTTTTCTTGACCACCACAATTGGAGAAGAGAAGGGTGATTCAGATTCTCTGATGACTTCTGCATCAAGAAGTTGCTGTAGGTGGTTACGTACAGCCTCTATATCTTGAGGGTGGATTGGCCTTGCTCTGTGTTTAAAAGGTGTCTCATCACAAAGATTTATGTGATGTTTTATTTTATTGGTGCGGCCAAAATCGAGATCGTGGTGTGAAAACACCTCTGGCATGGAATTCAATTTGTCAGTTATTCTCTCCTTCCACTCACTGGGTATGGGAGAGTTTCCAAAGTCAAAGTTCAACTTTGATTCGTGCTCAGGATTGGCAGAAAGGACTTTGCCTTGGTCAATAGACCGAACACTCTGAATGGCATGTATTTCTGCTATCACAGTCTTTGGTGAAAGAGTAATAGCATGGTCTGACTCATTTTTGAGGACCACTGGTATGCAGCATGGCAGTTTGGATGGCAGGGTTGCTAGCCCGTCAGTGACTAGTAAGCCGCCAGGTAGGGAGGTTGACCTTGGAGATTCGACCATCACCCACTTCCCAACATTTCGGATTCGGCAGCTTATTGACCCCTCCAAAACTGTTGTCTGACCAGCCTCAATGGTTTGAGGGTCCGTGCTACGCAGTTTCACTTCCGCCAGGCTACAGTCAGCCTGATGCCTTTTCCTGGCTTCCAAGGTCTTTAAGACCACTTTGTAGCCATAGGGAAGTAAATGATGGGTTTGGGAAGCAATGTTTGTGTACTGCTCATAAAAGACATCTAAGGCATTGGTGCCAATCAATGGTGATGAAAAACCTGGACGTACATCGGGTACGATCAGGGCTAGGGTTGGCACGTCAATGTCTGCACCCAATAAGCTCTTAGGAAACCGGACTGTTGTTTCAACGTACCCAAGATAAGGCACATTCTGACCATTTGCTCCCTCTACTTCTAGCAAGTCATTTAAGGGATGAATTGGTAATTTGGACAAGTTCTCCTGGTAGAACGATTTAGGGACGGTTGTGACTTGAGAACCTGTATCCAATAGACAGCTAGATTCTTGATCTCCTATGATCACCTGTGCTGTACATTTTGCGCCAACCAATCCTTTTGGCAAAGTTACCAAATGTCTGTTGCTCTTAGAGCGCACACTAGATGAGCGTCGTCCTTTTTTGGGACATTTTACCTGTGCTTCAGTCTCCATTTGTCCCTCAATGGAAACTGCTTCTAGTTTAAAGTGTCACAATCTGTGATCCCTTTCCTAGTGTCCCATGCTAGTTGTCTTTCCTTCAGTTGCCTCCTTTTTAAAGCCACTAAAGAGGGATTTAGTTCACTTTCACATTGTGGTTTGATATGCCCATCTTCACCACACCTAAAGCAATACCAGGCTTTAGGTCGGTTTCTTGAGTTGTTTGTGACTTGGTCAGGGGCTTGGATCTTATGCAACCTTGAGCTGTCAAGCGGGGCTTTGACTGTTGTTGAGTTGGGAGCTTTTAGCTTGAGAGGTTGTGTCTTTTCAGCTCTTTCACTACTTTTCTGAGTGAACCGTGTGAGCTGAGACTGCAGATCAGCAATCTGCTTCTTTATTTGCTGGATTTCAGGTGTAGAGTGGTCTACTGAAAGTGACGGAGGGTATGTTTCTAGGCTACATGGAGCAACGCCTTGGTAGTGCGAAAGCACTCTTGGCCTTGAAGCACTTAAGTGCTGTTTCATGCGGGATGCTTTGGAAGCACGCTTATCTTCTGCAGTGCGAAGCAGGAGAAGCAGTCCTGCAAAGGTGTGTGGGTTTTGCTTCTTTTGCTCCAGCTGTAGTTCAGCTATTAAATGATTGTCCCAACATCCTCTTATAAACTGCTTGAGAAGTTGTCTGTCAAGGTCTCCTGCACCTACACCTCCCCTCCTGAAGGTGGTATTCAACATCACCTGTAATCGCTGGAGGTAGGTTGAGGGCTCCTCACCATGATTTTGCATGGTATTGAGGTACTTTGCAAAGAGATCATCACCATCCTCAACTGTACCATAGGCAGAGTCGAGGATTTCTAAGTACACACTGGGAGGTGATTCGAATGTCAGATGTTTCACTATGTCAATAGCAGGGGACGACAGACTTTCCAGAAGTCGCCGTGCCTTCTGAAGATCTGGTTGTCTGGTATCTTTTAAAAGAAGTTCAACATTAGACCGCCAAGTCTCGTAATCTACTTCATTGCTGGGACGAGGGCACCGCCCAGAAAAAGGCCTGAGTCTTGGGGAGTTGTGCATCATCTGCATAGCAGCATCTTCTGTCCGCACTATATGCTCCACTATTACCTTCTGTAGTTCAGGCGGACTGACATCAGCAAAGCTTAGAGCAGTTGCCCTTTTCTCGCTAGGCACTGGTGGTGGGGGACCAACTCCACCCCGGTGGCTGAATCTGCTGTTCTGGAGCACCACAAGGTTGAGAACTAACTTGCACAGCAGCCACTGGGACATGTGAGTCTGGAGTGTCAGGTAGGTCTGGTTCCGTGTGCTCTGCTTGGGTGTCTGTGTTGTCAGAGTCAACAGCTTTACCGATGGAAGTGAGTTCTTCTCTCAAAACAGTGGCAAAATCTTTACCAGTCTGTTTGGCTATGTCTCTTAGCTCTGCAAGGTAAGTCTGTGTAGCTGTCTTACTGACTACTGGTGTGTATACAGCAGGTAGGGCCTCAATAAGATACAGGACGTCTGTCAGAGTCTTAGATAACACCTTGTGTGGCAACAAAGATGATAATGACTGAACAGCTGTGCCATATACATATTCCACGATGACCTGCTTACCTCGATCTGTACCTGGGGTGTTTACTGGTATTATTCTTTGTATGGAACCATACTGCTTGAGGAAATCAAACAGTTCTTCATCAGCTTCTGTACCAGACAACCCACTGACTATCACTGAATTGGGAATTTTCACATTACTCTGCTGCACGACTTCCATGTTTTACTCACTTTGAGGGTCTCTGATCTCTAGCACTGTACTCGCTGAACCGCTCCTGGCTGGCTCGCCACTTTATATGTAGCACTTGTGTCACAATCAGACAGATGTATGAGCTACTGGACCAGTTCTAGGTTCGCTGGAGCAGTGGAGCAAAGCACAGTGAAGAGACCAGAACCAGGGACCCTTAAATCGAAAGCCGGCACTTTTAATAAAACAAAAAGCATTAAACAGAAACACTTACAATTAATGTCAAATAGATCGCACTTAACTCAGAATACCAATTGAGTATGAGTAGAACCCACTTTAACACAACAACAGCATGAAATATAACAGTATTCAATACAATAACTTGGATTCAGTTCAACAGTTTCAGATTAATTCAGTTCAGTTCAATAGTTCGATTCAGATCAGAAAAGGGGAAATCCGGAATCCTGCTGCCATAAAGCAGCAAGCAGAAGCACACAAAATTGTCTCACTATATGAGCAATATCAAACCGTATTCTGTCGATCCGGTTGCTGTCTGTCTTTAAGCTCGAGTCTCATGGGTCAGGCTCGCCATCCAATATCCTGTGTGTGTGTGTGGGTCATCTGCAGCCACCGCACGAAGAAAAGGGAGAGAAAGATCCAGGCCTCGTCCGACACCCAGAAAGCTCTTCCCGACAACTGAAGCACACACTAAAAAACCTGGCCTGCATAACAGGCCATGCAGAAAACTTAATTTACTATATAGGAATCATTACAAGAACAGAATACACTCTTTCTGCCTCCTTGTGAGAAGAGAAAGGAAAGGAAAATGGCGGCAGCTTTTTTCCTCTCGCGGCTAACATCGTTTGCAATGAAACGCACACTTAAATCTTAACATAAGCTATACACATATTCACGTTTGGTTATGCACATTAACTCAAAACACAACGTTATCATTAAAGCGATCAGTTTTCCACTTTTACCGATTAACTTCGGGGTCTCGTTTACTCCATTTGCTCGTCTAAAACACACTTTTCTCAAATACAAAAGAAACATCATGAAACTCACCAAAACTTCTCTGGTTATTGTTCTTAGGCTCTCAATAGTCACTGATTTCCCTTTGGATCAGAAAACCTCCGTATTTCCAGGGAAAATGTTCTCGATCCACACAGCTACATCACCTCTCTGGTATCGCTAACTGTTTTTTCCTCCAACACTACGCTCACAGGAAGAGGGGGGAAGGGCACGTTAAAGGGGCATACCCACAACTCACTTTTTGTTTGGTGAGCTTAATACTAATGTTTCAACCTTCTTTTACAAGTTATCTGCAACATAAATTATATAATTAAAACTTAATATTTAATGTAATTTAGTGTGACAATTTTCTATTGCATTACTGCAATATTTGTAACCTGGGTTACAAAAACATCTCCTGTTCAGTCAGGTTTGATGGTTTCTGAGCATGGACAGCCTGCTTTAAAACACACCACAGATTTTTGGGGACTGAGATGGCCGTTCCAGAAAGTTGTACTTGTTCCTCTGCATGAACGCCTTGGTAGATTTTGAGCAGTGTTTAGGGTCGTGGTCTTGTTGAAGTATCCAGCCCCGGTGCAACTTCAACTTTGTCACTGATTCTTGAACATTGTTCTCAAGAATCTGCTGATATTGACTGGAATCCATGCGACCGTCAACTTTAACAAGATTCCCAGTACCTGCACTGGCCACACAGCCCCACAGCATGATGGAACCACCACCAAATTTTACTGTGGGTACCAAGTGTTTGTCTTGGAATGCTGTGTTCTTTTTCCACCATACATACCCACCCCTTGTTATGTCCAAATATCTCAATTTTAGTTTAATCAGTTCACAGCACCTTATTCCAAAATGAAGCTGGCTTGTCCAAATGTGCTTTAGCATAACTGAAGAAACTCTGTTTGTGGCATGTGCACAGAAAAGGCTTCTTCTGCATTACTCTCCCATACAGCCTCTCCTTGTGCAAAGTGCGCTGAATAGTTGAACGATGCAAAGTGACACCATCTGCAGCAAGATGATGTTGTAGGTCTTTGGAGCTGCTCTGTGGGTTGACTATGACTGTTCTCACCATCCTTCGCCTCTGCCTAACTGAGATTTTTCTTGGCTTGCGACTTCGGCCCTTAACTAGAAGTGTGCCTGTGGCCTTCCACTTCCTCACTATGTTCCTCACAGTGGAAACTGACAGCTGAAATCTCTGAGAGAGCTTTTTGGATCCTTCCCCTAAACCATGGTGTTGAACAATCTTTGTTTTCAGGTCATTTGAGAGTTGTTTTGAGACTCCTATGTTGCCACTCGTCAGAGAAGATGCAAAGAGGAGAAACACTAGCAATTGGCCACCTTAGCCCTTTCTCATAATTGGATTCACCTGTGTATGTAGGTCAAGGGTCAATGAGCTTACAAAACAAATTTTGTGTTCGAGTAATTAGCGCTAAAGGTATTCAAATCAATAAAATGATAAGGGGTGCTCAAACTTATGCAGCTGCCTAATTTTGTTTAAATAATTATTGCACACTTTCTGTAAATCCTGCCAAGATCCTCTTGGCAAAGCAAATGTATCTGGATCAAAAAATCAAAAAAAAAAAAAAAAAAAGGAATAAAAAACTTGATCAGACAAACAAGTTTTCATTGAACACACTTAAATATTCCGTTTCTATGCCTTATGTCAGAACAAAATCTAGAGTGTGATTAAAATGGTGGGTGGGCTCATTTATATTTTGCGAGAAGTAAACCCAGTTAGGGTGTACAAGGCTAAGAGTCAGGCTTTCAAAAACTTTGTCTGGGTCTCTGATTGATTCATAAGCTAGATTGGAAGATTGCTGCTACTCCTCCTCCTCGGCCTGTGCTTCGAACACGTAGTATAACTTGGGGGGGGGGTGATTCATTTAAACTAACATATTCATTCTGCAGTGACCAGGTATCTGTAAGGCAGAATAAATCTATATGTTGATCAATTATTAAATCATTTACTAACAGCGACTTAGAGAGCTAATGTTTAATAATCCACATTTAACTGTTTTACTCGTTGGTGCTGTTTAATATGCTATATTGGTCTTTTTTTTTTTTTTTTTTTTTTTTTTAAGCCTGTCATGTCTGGCAGTTTTTGCAATCAGAATATGATCTGAATGCTCTGGTGTCCCAAATATATTTGCTTTCCCAAGAATAGCTCTGTAAGTTTTCCAATAGGCTACTCTTGTTAATGTTTGTATTTTAATGTTATTTTATTTATCTACACCAGGCCTGACAGGTAGAAAGGAAAGGGTAGGAAAAAAGAGTGAGAGGAAAAAAAGAAAGAAAAAACAAACAAAAAAAACAAAGGGGAGAAAAGAATAATCAAAGAATGATATACATACATACATACATACACACATCTACATAACTATGCACATGCACACACACACACACACACACACACACACACACACAATCCAGCTGTTGTTTGCAATAATGTGTGTATGTGCCTCTGTCATGGAATGTACTCACCAACGCAGCAAGAAACTTAAACCATGCCCCCCATGATC
This sequence comes from Archocentrus centrarchus, assembly GCF_007364275.1. Taxonomy (NCBI): domain Eukaryota; kingdom Metazoa; phylum Chordata; class Actinopteri; order Cichliformes; family Cichlidae; genus Archocentrus; species Archocentrus centrarchus. The sequence continues at coordinate 7,149,778 of NC_044365.1, read as the reverse complement.
CAGAGGTGAACAGGGAAGGACCCAGGGGACGTGGCCTATCCACGGCCCACTAGGAGCTCAGAAGACAGGAGGCCACACATCCCGATGGCAACTGCGCACACACCTCAGAGGAGGAAGGAGGGAGACCCCAGACGGACCCCCCACGGTCAAGTGGCAAGAGTCCAGAGAGCCAGATGAAATGGGAAGTCAACCCCCACTGCAGGCTGGCGCCCCCGGCACGAGCCAAGAATGCAGCCCCAGAGCCCCAGGTGCCCGAGAACCACCCTACACCCAGCAGAAGTGACCTTCCATTGGCATGACCGGGTGTCATTCTGGCCAATGCAAATTAACATTTTATAAAATCCACATTTAGCCTTAGCCAGCAGTTTCAGATTTCCTTCTATGTCACCTGCTCTGGCCCCAGAAAAACAGTCAACTACTGTATGGTTATTGTTGTCTCAAGTTTTACGTTTTTCAAAACAGAGTCACCAATAACCACAGTCTGAGGAAAAACAATTAAAAACGTGAGCAGGTTGGTGGTGTACTGGGGGCTCCTGTTTAGGACTACTTCCTTCTCACAGTCAACCGGCCACCCTGATTTCCCGGCTCCTCAGGGCAGTCTGCTGGAGAGAGCTAAGCTACCTTGGTCCGCAATGACTACAGGGGCCTGGCTGAGTCTCCAATTCACTGAGCTTGAGGCTACAAAGAGGGTGCAATTATTACTCAAGGAGGCTAGGAGTAACTAAACAACTAAATTAAACTCATCAAACATGTATGCTATACAATCAATCCACCCTAGAAAAAGAACAGTTAAAATAAACCATTAAAAGCCCCATATTACCATGATATTCATGCCCATTATGAGCATATTAGGGGTGGGACTCGATTAAAAAAATTAATCAAAGTAATTACAAGCTTTGTAATTAATTAATCGAAATTAATCGCATTTTAATCGCATTTCAATATTTGACATGAGAAATATTAATTTAAGTTTAGTTGATGAATAAATCAATATACATAAGCTTAAACTTCAAAATTTTGTTCATTTTCCCACCAGTCTACTACACAGACCAATGAAGGGTGGAAGTGCTCCTGTGATAAGCAAACACCTGAAATTAAAGTTAAGCATCATAACTGGATAGTTTTATTCAACATTAATGTCTCACTTGTTATAGTTGGAAATTAATCATTCGCTCAGCTGTATTCCTTGATGTTGAAATGTGTCATGCTTGTTTTAACAGCTTGAATTAAAGACTTAAAATTAAACCACAAAAAGGAGAAAAAGTTCGTTCTCCGTTTAACAGCTGCTTTTACACAGCTGTGCTTCGCACTCACGGTTGCTAGGCGACATGAGCTACGCAGAGGTGACGGCAGCTGATATGAAGGCTAGCCGCTCACTTCCGGCCTTTGTGGTGTTCGTGGGCCGCGAAACGCACAATGTCCAAATTAGGGGCCGGGTCCTTCGCAGGATGCGGCCCCTAATTTGGACATTGTGCGTCGATATAATCTGTATGCCTGAAACTCGTGCACTGAGAAACGTTCCACGGTGCAAAGTGCGATTAAAATGCGTTAAAATTTTTAACGCGTTAATTTCCCCATAATTAATTAATCGAAATTAACGCGTTAAAGTCCCACCCCTAGAGCATATATGAACTTCGGACAACTGTAGGCAATATAAAGTACTTGGCTGAACTTAGTCACTATTTGGTAAGGATTAAGCAATACAAGTAACTACACTGCTCAAAAAAATAAAGAGAACACTGAAATAACACATCCTAGATCTGAATGAATGAAATATTCTCATTGAATACTTTGTTCTGTACAATGTTGAATGTGCTGACAACAAAATCACACAAAAATCATCAATGGAAATCAAATCTATTAACCAATGGAGGCCTGGATTTGGAGTCACACACAAAATTAAAATGGAAAAACACACTACAGGCTGATCCAACCTTGATGTAATGTACTTAAAACAAGTCAAAATGAGGCTCAGTATTGTGTGTGGCCTCCACGTGCCTACATGACCTCCCTACAATGCCTGAGCATGCTCCTGATGAGGTGGCAGATGGTTTCCTGAGAGATCTCAGGAATCCGCCATCCGCCAACTCCTGGACAGTCTGTGGTGCAATGTGACCTTGGTGGATGGAGCGAGACATGATGTCCCAAATGTGCTCAATCGGATTCAGTTCTGGGGAACGGGCGGGCCAGTCCATAGCTTCAATGCCTTCATCTTGCAGGAACTGCTGACACACATGAGATCTAGCATTGTCCTGCATTAGGAGGAACCCAGGGCCAACCACACCAGCATATGGTCTCACAAGGGGTCCATCTCGGTACCTAATGGCAGTCATGCTACCTCTTGCGAGCACATAGAGGGCTGTGCGGCCCTCCAAAGAAATGCCACCCCACACCATTACTGACCCACTGCCAAACCGGTCATGCTGAAAGATGTTGCAGGCAGCAGATCGCTCTCCACGGCGTCTCCAGACTCTGTCACGTCTGTCACATGTGCTCAGTGTGAACCTGCTTTCACAGGGCACCAGTGACGAATTTGCCAATCCTAGTGTTCTCTGGCAAATGCCAAACATGTTGGGCTGTGAGCACAACCCCCATCTGTGGACGTCGGGCCCTCATACCATCCTCATGGAGTCGGTTTCTAACCGTTTGTGCAGACACATGCACATTTGTGGCCTGCTGGAGGTCATTTTGCAGGGCTCTGGCAGTGCTCCTCCTGTTCCTCCTTGCACAAAGGCAGAGGTAGCGGTCCTGCTGCTGGGTTGTTGACCTCTTACGGCCTCCTCCACGTCTCCTGGTGTACTGGCCTGTCTCCTGGTAGCGCCTCCAGCCTCTGGACACTACGTTGACAGACACAGCAAACCTTCTTGCCACAGCTCGCATTGATGTGCCATCCTGGATGAGCTGCACTACCTGAGCCACTTGTGTGGGTTGTAGAGTCCGTCTCATGCTACCACGAGTGTGAAAGCACCACCAACCAGTGGTGGATCTAGGATTTTTCTGAGTAAGGGGCCATCAAGGGGGCCATAGTATACATAGAGGGGCCAAGTATTTGTGGTAGATGTGGTGAAATACGGACCAATAAAAATGAAAGCCATTACATTAAAGTTATGGCAAATCTTATCACCATGAGATGTAAGAATTCAGTGAACTTGTGTGCCATTTCACTAAATAACAATATCAGACATTTCATACATTACGGCATTAAGTGTTGTTGCTCTCCCTAAATTATTGCTGACCTGATGAAAAGGGACTGGAGGTGTGCTGCTCCTGACCAGCCTCTGGTCTACTGTGTTCTGCTGCTCTCTCCCTCCTCTCACCCTGCTCATTTTCAGCTGGCAGACTCACTCTTTTGCTCAAAAACTGCTGAATTCCCACCTGAGACTGACCCTTACTTTTCATATTCTTCTCTATCACTGCCAAACATTATAGTTAATGTTAACACACAAATGCAAATTACAAACAAGTACATGAATTAGCGAAATGCTAACATTCATGTCCAAACACAAGTAGGGCCCCTGGTTAACATTATTCTTAACTAACTTTGCTTCTTAAATTAATGTTTGTCAGATTTACGCTATGTGACAGCTATAAGTAAAAAGGGATTTATGACTTATCATTACCAACAAACTCCTCAAAATGTAGACTGGTTGTCGGTTAAAAAGCTTTCTCCGCGAGATCATTCAAATCTTCTTTTTCTTCTGTAAGCTTTATTCATGCTGAGCATTCCGTTTTGGCTCATTAGCGCTACTGGAGTTTCGGCATGGAAATGCATCCACCTATAATGTGATCCTTGCTCTTGGACGAAGGACAGATGAGTGACAGGACAGGGGCACTTCAGGGGGCCAATCAGATTTCAGATGGGGCCAATGCCCCTGTGGCCCCGCCCCTACAACTGCCCCTGCCACCAACATTCAAAAGTGACCAAAACATCCGCCAGAAAGCCTAGGTACTGAGAAGTGGTCTTTGGTTCCCGCCTGCAGAACCACTCCTTCATTGAGTGTGTCTTGCTAATTGGCAATAATTTCCACCTGTTGTCTATTCCATTTGCACAACAGCATGTGAAATTGATTGTCAATCAGTGTTGCTTCCTAAGTGGACAATTTGATTTCACAGAAGTTTGATTTACTTGGAGTTATATTGTGTTGTTTAAGTGTTCCCTTTATTTTTTTGAGCAGTGTACTTGTTTAGATTTAACCCACAAGAATAAAATATCAAGTGGTAAGAAATAAAACTACTTGTTCAGAAGTACTTTGTTTGGTTTGAGCAACAAAGCTACTCATTTATTGTTAGATTCAAAGTCCTCAAGACTTAGTCATAAAGAGTGTTTGCTTACATTTAGGGAAAAGATAATCTTTCAGAAAAAAGATAGGGCACATATTGATTTACTTTCTTTCAGCTTTGGAACTGACATGAACCTATTGATTCTCTATTGTTGAGAGACTGCTCAAGAGTTTTCTTATCACTGTCTTTTCTGAGACTCATGTAAGTTGCATCTGAGCCATAGAATTTTCTGACAGTCACAAACTGCTTGACTTGCATCCCATGGCATACATAATCATCCTCTGTTAAGATTTCTCCACATATCAAGGGCTTCCATTGAATTTGTATGAGAAGAGAGATTCAAAGAATTTATAATTTGATTGAGAAGGTCTGTTTCACAAATAGATTAGCTGATAACAAAACATATTTTAGATAACTTTAGACAGTCTCATAAGCAGTCTGTGTGCTCATTCTTAAGTCATCTGCAACACAAGCAGCCATTATGGGTAAAGGTGTCAAAAGATTGAGATTCCCTGGCTCATCTCTACTGGTGTTAAGAAATATATGTCCATAAAGTGTGGATGTTGGTAAGGTGTAGAGTGTGAAGTGCAAAAAAGTCTATGCTCTGGCTTACAGCAGAGCTTTAATGGCTCTGTGGAAGAAGCTGTGTTTAAGTCCTTCTGTCTGTGCCCTCATGGCCCTGAGCCTGCCAGAGGGGAGGGTGCCAAAAAGACTGTGCATGTTGTGTTTTAACCAGCCTGATTTTTTGGGTCGTTTTCTCAGTCAGGTAGAGTGAATTTGGTCCAGGGATGGGAGAGGGGCACCAATGATCTTTGATGCAGTTATAATGACCTGCTGCAGGGCTTTTCTTTCCTCTGAGGTGCAGCTAGAGAACCACACTGTGTATCCATAGCGCAGGACACTTTCGATGGTGCATTGGTAGAAAATGTGACGTGTTTTCGTGGGAGCCCAGTTTTCTTGAGGGACTGCAGGAAGAAGAGTCTCTGCTGGGTCTTCTTCACTGAGACTAAAACAGATACAGAAACACAAGGGAGGCAGGAATAAACAGGGGGGATTCAAGGAATAACACAAACCAGACTGAAACCAAAAACAGAAGTAGATAGGAACTAAAATCTGAAAATATAAATATTAAGAAACAAACCAGAATACAGAACTGTAATCGGAAAATACAAAACTAGAGAAAACAAAAACCATGACCCAGGGACCGTGACTGTTTGACTCACAATGTAAATGGTGAATGGACTAGTTCTTATATAGCGCTTTTCTACTCTGTCTGAGCACTCACAGTGCTTATACAACATGTTTACATTTACCCATTCACACAAGCACTTCCATGAGTAACTAAGCTAAGTGCTTACTGTCTAACATTCACACACATTCATACAATGACGCTTGTGTCAGAGAGCAACTTGGGGTTCAGTATCTTGCATCATTTGAACAAGGAATTATATTGATGATTTGTAGTTGCATTTTAGGCATGGAACGCAGGAAGATCAACCATCAGTAAGCAACTGTGATCTGAAATTTGGAACTATAATTCCTGTTTCTTCTCTGCTCATGGACTGCAAACTTTGAGGACATAAGGGGACTTTGGAAGGAGTCATTGCTTACACATCTGGTTCCTGTTAAGTATGGCTAGGGTTAGGCTGCGTCCCTAGCCAGGAATCACCCTTATTCCTACTCTCACCTCTCAAGACCGTTAGTAAAAGTTAGTACCAAGGAAGTGTTAGAAAGCTCTTGATATGATTTCTTATAATTTGACTATATAATTTGTATTCCAATAAGTAGAGATCATTAGAAGGAATTGAGCATGATTTGTTGATAGGAAATACAATTATCTATTTCGTGATTAGACCCCAATGACCCATCAAAGCAGAAGGGAATGCCAGTGGAGACAGGAATAAGGGAAGGACCATCCCCCACGGAAGTCGAGACGCTGGTGGTGGACTAGATTGTACTAGAAGTGAACGTTTGACAGCATGGGAAAGTAGAAGTGATAGAAATAGATAGTAAATAAAGAAGCAGCCAAACGCCTGAAAAAGTAGGCAGATGAGTAATTACAGATCTTTACAGAACTTATGCCTAAGCTTCATTTTAATAGTTCTTACAGGTTGTTCTAACCAACAAAATTAACAGATCCCTGATCCCTGACCACTAAAGTAACAACCTAGCCATTTTACCAAGTGCAAAGATCAACAAGGAGAGAACTGCTGTTACCAGGTATGGCTGTTGACTGACTAACAGGATTTTTCAGTTGGGTTGTGTCATCAAACATATGTGGGGTTGGCATTTGGATGTAGGCAGTTAGAGATAGGCATGTCTTCTCACCATCAGCTTAAATTAGTTTCTACATTTCCCATAGCCCAACTTCAATAGTTATCCAAATGGTCAATGTTGTTCCAAGGCTGTTCCAAGACGTTCTACCATTAATTAATGGTTTAATCTTAAATATGATCAATCTATCTATGGGCTACGTACCACAGGCCTTTAAGGTAGCCATAATAAAACCATTACTTAAAAAGCCATCACAGCTGTCTTAGCTAATTATAAGCCAATTTCTAACCTTTCTTTTATCTAAAAAATTCTCTAAAAAGTAGTTGTATAGCTAACTGCAGGGGAATGGTTTATTTGAAGAGTTTCAGTCAGGTTTAAGAATTCATTACATCCTGAACTGTCACAGTCACCTCAGTCTTCAGAGGCACCTGCTGCAGCGCCACCTTCAGAGTTGCCTGAGCCTGAAGGTCCAGAGCTGCTTGTGTCCAATGCCCAGAGAGTCTTCATCGACATCCAAGGAGTTTTGTCCGCATCAGCCACCTGCCAAGCCAGTTTGGAAATGTTCCTGCAATTATCCAGAACAGTTGGTTCTAAGGAGGGCTTTTTAAGCAAAGGAAAGATGCTGGCTGTTTTAAAGTAATCTGGGTTGCAGCCTGATGAAAGGGACTAATTTATAATAGAGAGAAGCCATGGGGAGACAAGTAGAAACTCTTTAATGAATTTAGGAGGGATAATGTCAATTGGGCAGGAGGAAGTGTGCATGTATAAAACAATATCAAGAAGATCTGTCATGGAAATTCATTTAAACTCAGAGAACAAAACTGGGTGAGAGACCTGGAAAGGTTGAAAGGGTACAGACTGAAACTGTGACCTGATACAGTTGAGCTTGCCAGTAAAGAAATCTAAAAATGTTATGCAGTTATAAGAGGACACAGCAAGGAAAGTGGACTGAGGGGTACTGAGGAGTCTGCTGATGGTGTCAAACAAAAACCTTGGATGGTGTTTATTATCATTAATTGAACCAGCAAAAGAAGATGTTCTTGCATCTTTTATGGGTTGGTTGAGTGTAATATGACTTTTAATGGTGCTTGTTGATTATTGTTCATTAAAGATATGAGACTCACCAGTTTTACTCTGGGTAGACAACACTGGCTGTAGAACTGTGTCAAAAAGTATACATTTGTAATCAGACAGTAGGTCAGACATATGCAAGGAGTTTATAGATAATCCAAGGATAAAAACTAGATTCAGTGTGTGGCCACCATTACTGTATGTGTGGGGCTAGTAACATGTTGCATTAAATTAAATGACTTTGCAATGTTTAGACATTATGGGGCAGTGCAGTTAGAGTGATCATCAATATGTAAATTAAAGTCATGTATCAAAATGATTTTGTCAAATTTAAGAACAACAGATGAGAGAAGATTCCAGAATTCATTCAGGGAATAACTGCAGGTAGATAACAATGTAGGACTGCTTTCTTGCATTTGCGCACTATCTCTAAAATTAGTAATATCCTGTGATAAGAGTGCTGATGAAAAACTATGATGATTAAAAACTAGTTTATGCTTTTATTACTTCTAGGCTGAACTTCTGTAATTCATTATTATCAGGTTGTCAAAAGAACTCCCTGAAAAGCCTTCAGTTGATCCAAAATGCTGCAGCTAGAGTACTGACAGGGACTAGAGAGCATATTTCTCCCATACTGGCTTCCCTTCATAGGCTCCCTGTTACAAGGTCTTCAATAATCAGGCCCCATTTTATCTTAAAGACATCACTGAACCATATTACTGCAGTAGAGCACTTCGCTCTCAGACTGTGGGCTTACTTGTTGTTCCTAGGATACTAAAAAGTAGAACGGGAGTCTCTTCCTATGTGGAACCAGGTCCCAGTTTGGATTTGGGAGACAGACACTCGGTGTATTTTTAAGTTTAGGCTTAAAAATAGACTGCTGGGGGCTGTCCATAAAGCACTTAGTTTTTCTTCACTTATCAGTCTGCATTTAATCGTTGGCTATTAATAATCTCTTGCTCTCTCCAACAGTGTGTCCTTTTGTCTGGTCTCTCTCTCTCCTCACCCTCAACCGGCGTGTGACTGGTTGGGGGAACTGGTCGCAGGCTCAGGGAGGAGCTGATGGCTGCCCCTTCCTGGTTCTGTCAGAGGTTTCTTCCTGTTAACAGGGGCCGTTTCATTTTTGGGGTTTTCTCTATGTTTTTGTATGGTGTTTACAATATAAAGAAACTTGAGGCGACTGTTGTTTTGATTTGGTGCTGTGTAATTCAAACTGAACTACTCTACTGTGAATTTCATCATAGTTTCATTTTATTTTGAGTTTCAGTGCACCAGTGCCAGAATCAGCCTCCAGCCAAATGAATAGTATTCACATTTGGCCTCTGACAGATGTAAATATTTGTCCCACATCTTTATTCATCATGTTTCTTTTTAAAATGGCTTGTTAAAGAAGTTAATAGGATTAGAAATAGTTACAAATCTATTGTATTACTGTATTATCATGACAGCAGGACCTGTATTATAATATTCAATAGATCTGAATAGAAAAATTTAATTTAACCAAACAGTGGTAACCTGTGGCATTAAATGCTAACACATTTTTGGCTGTCTTATCCTCCCAGCATATGAGAACGTTAATTTCTCATACATCCTAAAAAACAAACAAACAAAAACAAAACAAAAAAAAAACTTTAAAGCAGGGTCTCAGAGCAGGAGTCGCATCAAGCCTGAGAGAAAAGCCATCTTTTCTAGTTTTTGTTTTGTTGCAAGGCTGCTAAATCCCAGCAGAAAATATGCTTTTCATTTTAAATTTATCAAGCTGCAACCTAAGCAGAGCAGTGGAAAAACACTCTGACCTTGTTGACCTACAATTACACAGAAAAACAAGCTGTTTCCTCGAAACTTTTTCCTCAAACTGCTGTCTTGTTTCTCGGCGCTGTAGCTTGTAGGTATTCTGAAGCCACAAAAAATCATGAGTGTACTTTATTGCTCCTGTTCTCTAAACTGGTGCTCCATTGAAGTAACCAGTAACTAGTTTTATTAGAACCCGTTTTGTGTAATAAAATGATTCCTTCAGATGATTAAAATTCAAAGACTCCCTAACTTTTTAATCTTTTTTAAAGGTACAGTGTGTAAAATCTTTAGTATATTGCATGAGGGAGGAGAGAGAGCAGTGGTAAAGGAGGAGAAAGTCACAATGAGATGATGAAAATATATATGTACAAATGTTAAATTTCTGTCTCCCCGTGTCCGTGTTTCCTTTGTCCAGTTCTTGTTCCTCTAGTGTAGGTGTTGTATTCCCTAAGTGTGCCTGCTTCCCTGTGTTGTGTTAGAGCTGCATTCCTGTTTCCATGTCTACTTCTTATTTTACTTTGGCAGACCTTTGTATCGTGTGGTTTGTGTTCAGTTTTGCTTCCCTTGTCTTATTAGTTACATTCGTTCAGCTGTGCTCTCTGGTGTGTACTATCTCCCTGATTATCCCATCTTTGTATATATAGTTTGTGTCCTCCTGTTCATTGTCACGCCGTCCCACTTTGGGTAGTGTATTCCTGGTTCTGAGTTTCCCCATGCATTCCTAGTTTGAATTATTAACTCCAGCTGAGCTTTTCTAGTTTCCTTGTACCTGATGTGTAACCAGCAATAAAGCTGTGTATTTCTGAGTTCTCGTTGCCTCCTGAGTTCTGTGTTTGTGTCCTGCCTGCCACACTGCACAAGCAGGACTGGGCTGTGGTTACCTTCTTGAGAGAAATGGGGAACCGTGAGCCATGAACCACTCCGGAAGGCAAGTTACCATTTCATGGGACTCACCTGGTCCTGGGAGGTTCTGAATTGAATTGAATAGCTCAGATTCTGAGTCCAGTCTCGTAATTGCATCTTCATCCAGCATCTATAGGACCATTTCAAATGTATACGTAGCAGCAATGACACCTTGGATGAGGAAATGTAAAAGAAAGAGAACATCTGAATGACAAGCAAACCTACTGATCAATATGTAGCAATATAACTAATTCTACACATGCATGCATGCAATACACAGACATACACAATAGAGTAATGGTACCTAGCTAATTTTACAAATCATTAAAAAAAAGCAAATTTGATGACAAACTCTCTTTCACACAATAGTTATGAATGCACACACATTTCTAATGTAATAAATTAAACCGCTACTTACATGTATCAGTTTTTGCGTTCTAAAATAATCTTCTTAATGAACGACACTCTATGTGGTCCACAAAATATATATTCCTGATAGTCACGGTTGATAAGAATTAAAAGTTCGCATGAAATTCCATAGGAAATGAATGCAGGTCATTTTTGACCCACTTGTGGAAGCTTGGTTTTGGGATTTTGTAAAATTCACAAAATAAATTTTTATTATTATTTTATTATTATAGTGCAAGAAAAGAAACGGGTCATTTTTGACCCACTTATGCAACTAAGGTTTGACAAAAATCATTTTAAATGTAAGTCTTTCATTATTTATAGCCATTAGATATATTATGTGGAATCATATCTGATCAATATGATCAAATGATAAAATCTGTAATTAACACTATATTGTAATTACAATACCAATTTCTGGATTAGAAAAAAAGTAAATCTATTAATTTTATAGATCATAATACATTTATTAAATATATTGTAAAGTTACATATAAAAACCCATAGTACAATTGATATAATCAAAATTGAACAGTGGATATTATTATTGCTTAGATAAAGCCATATGACAGTTTGTGTTGGCAAAAGCGTCATCTCTTTTCTCAGGCTTTTTCTGCACTGATGGTTAATTGTGGTTTAATATAACCTCAGTTTTCAGCCACTTAGGTTCCTGCTAGCTACGTGTATCTTTCACATACAAGCCATCAAATTTACTAGCAAGCCTTTATTGGTGTAGTCCTACATTTCTTGTTGCCATGACCCGTTAAAGGAACCTTATAAAGGAAATGTATTTAAAATAATTAAAAAACGAAAAAAAAGTTCTCCACAAGATTGTCATGGGGTGCAATAATTTTTACAAAAAGTAACAAAATGAGAGAAATCTACATATTATCATAGAAGGATGGCACCAATTCAGGATTAAATGTGCTATTTTTTAATATGTTATTGTTACTTTTCTTATCAGTCTAATTAAAATGATTGGATGTGTGGTAAATGCATAAATCCTTTTTCACATAATTCTATTTTTTCTTTGGAAAAAAAATCTTGTTTTCCATCTCTTATCTCTTATTTTCCCTTTAGCATGCATCTTGGCTCACAGTCAGTCGTGTACAAGAGGTAAATTACTTCTAGCCCCCGGCAGGGTTTTAAGTTACATTTTTATATTAGACTATTTTTGCTGTGACTGTTTATCATTAGAAGCACTCACCTGTATAACAATCTAACTAGTCTGCAGACCAGAATATTTCATCTTTGCTCATTGTCCTGTTGTGTCTGGTCCTTGTGCAATACACATATTTTTAGACTGTTAAATGTGGTTAAATTAATTACAACAACAGTCAGTAATGTGAACATACTGTATTTTAAAGGTAATCAGATAATGGCAAGTAAAAATTAATTAATACAGATACAAATGATTACAATATTATTTTTAATGACAATGTTGCTGGTTTGTTATAAGCTAAAAAGTAGTGTTTTACATAAATAGTTCAATATATTTCTGTATTAGCAGTGGTTTTATGATATATTCCCGTTAGCATGCAATTATGCACTGTAGCAGCAAAAATCAATAATAATTTAATTTCCTCAGTTTGAAAGTATGTTGATGGATGGTTTGCACCTAAAGCCAAACATCACTGTGTTAAGTTTACTTACAAACTGAATTAGAGTTTAATTGATTTTTTAATTGTATTAAATAAACGTGTTCATATGTGAATCTCTGAGAAACTGCTCGAACAACAGTTGATTTACAGCATGCACAGACTATTCTTTTTATATTCTGTTGCCCTGTTTGTGCAGTCAATCACATTATCTGTGCAGACTCAAAGACAATAAGCTGCTTCACAGCAGTAAAGGCCAACTAGCTGGAGATCCAACTGTGCAACCGTCATCACTAACTGACATTGCTTCAGAGGGGGATTAAGGTACTGAGAGAGGAGGCTTACTGGTAGATATAAAGGAATAAACGGTGTGATAAGCTCAATAATGCACTGCACACTGAATGAGCTACTGTCTGCTTTAAGTGATGAATAACCTGTTAAATAAATACAAAATTATCTAAGAGGCCATATAAGGGTCAAAATTGAGGTCCTGTTATCTCCCACTGTATGTTAATACATGATCTTTTTTTTTCAGAAAATATGTGGCTGTCTGATTTGTGAGATGTTCCAATGTCTGCATTAATCCCTCCATCAGTAAACGAACTGGGGCCTATACGACAAAGTAAGTTCAGCATACTCAAGATATCATTTCTTTATCTGGCTTCTGTTACTCGAACATCAGCAATCAGGCTAAGTGGCATCAAAAAATAGGGGAGGCCTCAGCAACATGTGACCAGTGACAAACATGCATACATCTACTGACAACAGAGTAGCAAATTTTACAAATTTACTAAAAAGAATGTTTAAAAAAAGTGGGGTGTGTGACTGGAAAAGCACTGTATAATGTGCAAAGTATAAAAAAATATTCCTTCAATTTAATTAAATTTTGAATATACAATGCACAATCACACAAACAGTTGCCTCAAAGTACTTTATATTTTAAGTTAAAAACCCTACAATATTTGAGAGACAACCCCCATATGAGCAGCTGGTGATGGTGGGGAGTAAGAACTACATTATTATAGGAAGAACCCAATCACTGCCGGGACCTGAAGGGTGAGGGCAAAAAAAAAACAAAGGATCTGCTTGTTAAGTTCAGAAATGATTGTTTCCGGGTCAAAGAGTCAACACCTAGTGTGTTTACATTAGGTTAACAACAGCCCTGTAGCTAGTTATGAGGGTCACCTAATCCAGCACTTGCATGAGCTTTATCAAGATGAAAAGTCTGAAGCTTGATCCTATAAGTAGAGAGAGTGTCTCCCCCAAATCCAATCTGAGAGCATTTCCGCAGGAGAGGAGGCTGATAACTAAAGGCTCTGTCTCCCATTCTATGATCATTTGTGTGCTTTAAATGCTTTAAGTGGTCAGACTGGAAAAGCTCTTGCTGTAATAAAATCCATTTAAAGCCAGGAAGGAAAACGGGAGAAAAAAGTCTTACAAGGTCTGTTTATAGACTTATTGGTATCATAGCACCATTGTTACACAAAGCTCTGGCTATACTTACAGTTTCAGTAAGGTGTTACTTAAATGTATGCAGGCTGCTCTTTTCTGTCTAAGAAAGCTGCATCTGTCTTCTCTTAGCCTAAACCCAGGTGGTTTAAATGGTATGAGAGCAAGTAAAGAAGAAATATAAAAACCTGTAAGTAGATATATTTGCATATTTGCATTTTTTTTAACATGGTCAACAAGAGATTAGGACAATATTGCAATAATAAAGCTTAGTAAAAAATGTTGTGGCCGAGAGGAGCAAGGAATAATTCTCTTCTTTAAAAAAAATAAAAAATATAAACCTTCTTATTTATGCATACGGCAGTCTGAAAGGTCTTTCAGGAGTACTGACACTATTTTCCAGAGATTGATTGGTTGTACATGCTGGTTTTGACCTCTTATCTCAAACATAACCGGCTCTTGAGCATGTTATAAGTGCAGCTTACAGTAAGTTACCATGGAGATACAACCCGATATGAAGTGAAGCCCCTTCATAACTCTCAAAATCCATGATTACTTTTCTAGGGTCCAAATCCTTCTTCATGGAACCAGCCTTTGGAAGCTTGCCATGGTCTTTGTTACCTCACCCACCGATTGGCGAAAAGGTAATGTTTTCAAAATAAAAAGAAACAATTATTAACTGATCACATTAAAAATTTCTGGAGTAGTTGCGAATGGTACAAAGAACGACTGATTAAAATTTGGTAGCAATACAGTGAAATGTCAAAGGTACATGTCACTAAAATTTTCTAACCTTTTGAAACTCCCTATCTCAAAAACTTTTGAAGCATAATTGATGAAACTTTGTATAAGTATTCCATAGGGGCCCAAGAACATATGATTTCATTTTTAAAATTCATATCACAGGTATAAACAATTACTGTTGATAATTCATTGTTTTTATCTTTTTTAAATTAAAATACTCACAATAATGCAACGTGAACTACAAAACCTACACAAAAATTGCATACACATATACAAGTCATATCTCAGTAAATGCTTGTTTTTCTTTTTTATTTTATTTGTTAGAGGATCGCAGTAGTGTACATAAACTGAATAAGATATATCCAGATTATATTTATACCATTATCTGTTCATGTGCATTTCATTTTTTTAAATAACTATTTCTTTATAAGTATAAAATCCTATTTTACAATGATTAGAAGGTAATAAATAAAATTTTTAGTCATTGTGATCTAGTAATTTATGATGGAGTACAACAGCATATCTATTGCAGCGTAATATTGGGGGTGGGCAAGGTATGTGCTCTACTGAGTATTGTTGTGTACTGTTGTCATTCTCAGTTTATTGGTATTGCTCTTATGTTCCACTGTGCCTTCCTTTTCCATGTCTTTCCTCTGCTCTTCATGTTGTCTGAATGAGTTTGGTAGTGGTCTTCTTTCAGTTTACTTCCTGTTTTATGTTGAAGGTTAGTTTCTCAGTGGTTTTCAGTGTTTTGACTTCCGTCGTTTTGCCCTCACCCTCCACCCCCTTGTTAATGACTGATTGAGTTCATCACTGAGTTCAGTTCATGCCTTTTTTTTTTCTATTTACTGTAAACATATCTGTTAAAACCAAAATTTGTAGCTGTCACAGAACATCATAATGAGGACATGTCAGAATATTTTTTAAATTTCCTCATTTTGATAAAATGATAAACTGAAGGAAGTGTATTTGTTGTCCTTACATAAACATGACATTTATGCTGTCTAGGTCTTCTTTGAACTGTGGAAGCCATCAAGCCTTGTATAATTTACATTTCTGTCATTAAGCCAGACATCATACATCCATCCATACATCTTTTTCCACTTATCCAGGGCCTGGTCACGGGGGCACCAGCAAAAGAATAGAATAGAACTTTATTGTCATTATACATACAACGATACAACAAATTATATAACGACATTCCATCATAATATAACGAAATAGCGTTCGGAACAGCCATCCAGAGAACAGACAAGACTAACATAGGGGAGATGGGTGTCCGCAGCCACTGCTGTAAATGTCCAGAGAAGTAAATGTCCAGAATGATGAAAAGCCGGTCCAGTGTTCTGCAACCAGGACAAAAACTGTATTGTTCTTTTTGAATCAGAAGTTCGATAAATGGATGGATCCTCCTTTTCCAGCACCCTGGCATAGACCTTACCGGGGAGGCTGAGGAGCGTGATCCCCGATAGTTGGAGCACAACCTCCAGTCTCCCTTCTTAAAGATGGAGACCATCACCCTGGTCTGCCAATCCAGTGGCAGCACCCCAGATCTCCACGTGATGTTGCAGAGGCACATCAACCAAGACAGCCCTACAACATACTGAGCCTTCAAGGAACTCAGGGTGAACCACATCCACCCCAGGGGTCCTGCCTCCAAGGAGTTGTCAGTGGGATTAAGGAGGTCCTTGAAGTATTCCTTCCAGCGCCTGACTATAGCCTCAGTTGAAGTCAACAGTGCCCCACCCGCACTATAAACCGTGTGAGTAGAGCACAGCTTTTCTCTCCTGAGTCACCTGACAGTTTGCCAGAATTGCTTCGAGGCCATCTGAAAGTCTTTTTCCATAGCCTCACAAAACCACTCCCACACCCAAGTTTTGGTTTCGGCCACCACTCAAGTTGCATTCTGCTTGGCCTGCCGGTACTCATCAACTGTCTTGGGAGTCCCACAGGCTGACCAGGCCCAATAGAACTCCTTCCTCAAGTTGATGGCTCCCTTCACCTCCGGTGACCACCATCTGGTTCAGGGATTGCCACTATGACAGGCACCAACCACCTTGCAGCCACAGCTCTGAGCAGCAGCCTCAAGAGTGGAAATGTGGAACATGGTTCATTCGGACTCAATGTCCTCAGCCTCCCTAGGGATGCTGTTGAAGTTCTGCCAGTGGTGGTAATTAAAGATCTCGTGGACTGGGGCCTTTGCCAGGCATCCCCAGCGCACCCCCACAGTGCGTTTAGGTGCTTCAGCTATGTCCGGCATCCTCGCCACCACCTGATCCAACTCACCACCAGGTGGTGATCAGTTGACAAATCAGCTCCTCTCTTCACCTGAGCGTCCAGAACATACGGCCACAGATCTGATGATACGATTACAAAATCGATCTGCGACCTAAGAGTGTCCTGGTGCCATGTGCACTTATGGACATCCTTATGTTCAAACATGATATTTGTTATGGAAAAACTGTGGTTTGCACAGAAGTCCAATAATTAAAAAACAAAACAAAAAAAAACAAAAAAAACATTCAGGTTCAGATCAGACAGTCCGTTCCTCCCAGTCACGCCCCCCCAGGTCTCACAGTCATTGCCCACATAAGCATTGAAGTCTCCCAGCAGAACGATGGAATCACTGGATGGAGCACCCTCGAGCACCCTGCCCAGCAACTCCAAGAAAGATGAGAACTCTGAACTATCTTTGGTGCATAAGTGCAAACAACAGTCAGTACCCTGGCCTAAAGGTGGAATTTTCGTCCAGCGGTAAAAACTCTGACGTACAGGCAACGTACAAGCTGAGGGGATACAAAAATACCCACCCCAGCTCGCCATGTCTCACCGAGCGCAACTCCAGACTGGAACAGAGTCCAGCCCCTCTCCAGGAGACTGGTTCCAGAGCCCAGGCCATGTGTTGAGGTGAGCCCGACTATATCTAGCCAGTATTTCTCAACCTCGCGGACTAGCTCAGGTTCCTTCCCCACCAGAGAGGTGAGATTCCACACCCCAATAGCCAGTCTCAATAATCGGGGATCGGTTCGGCAGGGCCTCTTCCTCGAACTCCCTCCCCAGGCCTAGCTCCAGGGTGGAGCCCCGGTAACCCTATCCCAGGCAGGGTAAACAGTTTCCTTGGTGACTTTGCAATCGCTCTTTGTCTGGCCCCTTACCCAGGACCAATTTGCCATGGGAGACCCTACCAGGAGGACAAGCCCCTGGACAACATAGATCCTGGGATCACTGGGACACGCAAACCCCTCCACCACAATACGGTGGTGATTCACAGCAGATTCTGTTATTAAGCCTAAAGCTTATACAGTAATAACACTTAAGCACCATCAGCCAGATAAGTAGTCTCTGGCAAAAGCAACCTTTTCGAAGAACATGAAAGTGCATTGTTGACTGAACCATGTTTTCCTCAGCTGCCAGTCTGGCCATATCTCATAAGATATTATGAAATAAACATTGTAGACAACAAATTAGGCTAGCATTTTAGACTGCTACAGGTCCCCCATGACTCTGAATTGGATAAGAGGAAGAAAATGGATGGATGGATGGATGGATGGATGGATGGATGGATGGATGGATTCAGTCTTTATGCTGAGGTAGGCTTAAAAGATTTTTTTTCTTTTTTCCCCTTTCTTTTTTTATTTAAATTCCCATAAATCTGGCAAATTTTCCTATGTAGTTAATCAACATGTTTATTCCAGAGGCCTGTGCTATAAAGCAGAATTTGGGCCTAAACAAAGTAACTTCTTCCACAGCTTAGCACTTGGTTTTGGAACTTCAGTACTTCTGCCTGATTTACACCCAAAGTATGTCTCTCTCTCTCTCTCTCTCTCTCTCTCTCTCTCTCTCTCTCTCCCCCTCTCTCATGCACATACACATGCATACCTTTCAACAGATATGACTCATTATGAATTGGAGCTAATTTGTTTGTCTACATATAAGGCAAGTGATTGGTACAATACTAGCTGCCTGTCCATAGTTCTATAGCTTAATGAGGTAGGCTTCATATTCTGTCAACACATATTCAACACTCCATTCTCCTGGGCTCTCTTTTTATAATCAACACACCCACTCACTCAGTGAAGAATAATTCTGTAACTGCCATCAAACTGCTTCCATCTGTTTCTCATGTTGGGTTAAACTCATAGCTTTGTATTCCCACTCTCTAAGGTGACATGGCCTTTGTTACTGGATTCAATCATTGACAGCCATCCTAAGCCTGACATAGTATATTTTTGGCTGATATGCCAGTATGATTTTCTTCCAAAGCCTCTGGGTTTCGTAAATCCCTCAGCATCGAGGGATGCTTAGTATTGATGGCTCTACACAAACACATTTCCATTCCTTTTGGCCCTTCGTGGAAGAGAACAATCAAGTGGGGTTAGAAAGTCATACGGTACATTACAGTGACGGATTCCTGAAAGCCCAATAAAGACCCTTACATCAATGTCAGTTTCAATTGATTACTTTTAATGAGTGCAAATAAATAATGCAAGACCATTCACACACACTCCCACAGAGACAAACACACACACTTGCAAGAAACAGAAACTTTTGTTAAGTTTAATGCCCTTCAATTGTTTTGGGTTTGTTAAAATGTCATTGAGCAGAACTGCTTGTTAGCACTTTGCAAGCCACCAGATCCCAATCGCACCAGTCAAACAATGGCAGAGGACTTTTCATTTCGTTACACCAGTCAGAATTTGTATTACTTTCTGAGATATCAAAATTTGCTCAAATAGCACAACCTTTTTTCAGCCTGTCCTCAGAGTGAAAACGTAGGTATTGGTCATTTCTGCAGGCATGAATTACGACCAATATTTACATTTTGGAAGGGGGGGAAAGCGACATCTAGTGGTCGTAGACAAAAGTGCGTTTAAAAAATGTATTCGGTTTTGTCCGGCAGACCACAAAAGAAGATTAAGTATCGATTTCGTCACATTCGTTATTCATGTACGGAAGTCATTATTTTGCCGTGGGATAGTTTGACAGCCTGGGCATGAACCATCAACCTTCCGAGTGATAAATTACTATTCTATCCTCCAAGCCACGGCAACATTACCCAAGGACGTGTCCATACGACACGTGAAGCCGGAGGTAGGCGCGGTCATTTGGAAACGTAAATATAGGTCGTATTTCGGGGCCCTGCAGAAACGACGGATGCTTACATTTTGATTGGAGGACATGTTACCTTTTTTTGTTTGAGACACGTTTTCTTCTGGCTTTGGCTTCTTCTTCGGGAAAGTGCCAGCTAAAAAGACAGAGATATTTTATAAAAATCACAAAAAACATATGAGCTTTCTCTGGATCTGAGGCTTGGTATAGATTTTCGGAGATAATTTTGGGTATGCCTCATCTTTTCTGCTTTCAGTTAGTTTAACATTTTAATTTCCAGAGCATCTAAAAACTGCTGCTCCAGCTATTTCCTCTGCCCATCTACAGTGTATCACAAAAGTGAGTACACCCCTCATATGTCTGCATATATTTAAGTATATCTTTTCATGGGACAACACTGAAAAAATGACACTTTGACACAATGAAAAGTAGTCTCTGTGCAGCTTATATAACAGCCTTCATGTAGAGCAACAATTCGTCTTTCACGATCCTCAGAGAGTTCTTCTTGGAACTTTCAGTGACCAGTATGAGAGCGTGTGAGAGCTGTACTACAAAATTGAACACACCTGCTCCCTATGCACACCTGAGACCTAGTAACACTAATGAGTCACATGACATTTTGGAGGGGAAATGACAAGCAGTGCTCAATTTGGACATTTACGGGTGTAGTCTCTTAGGGGTGTACTCACTTTTGTTGCTGCTGGTTTAGACATTAATGGCTGTATATTGAGTTAAAAATAAATTTACGCTGTTATATAAGCTGCACACAGACTACTTTTCATTGTGTCAAAGTGTCATTTTGTCAGTGTTGTCCCATGAAAAGATATACTTACCGTATTTTTCGGACCATAAGGCGCACCACATTATAAGGTGCACTATCAATGAACGGGTCTATTTCCATACATAAGGCGCACCGGGTTATAAGGCGCATGATAAAACATATGTAGAGCGAAACAAAAGCGTCAGGTAAGTCGAACTTTATTCAACTCATTCACAATGACTCAGAATATTGTTCAGTTGTAACAAATACAGAAAAATACCCTAACATTTTAAATTCCTCATCTTCAGTGTCTCAGTTTAACAGTTGGGCGATTTCGGCATCAAGCATGCCGGGTTCACTCTCGTCATTATCCGAGTCAGTGTCATTGTTGTTACTGTTTTGTTTTGGTTGCGGCACACAGCAACCATTTAATTGTTAATAAAAGGGCTGTTGAGACAGGCAACAGCGAGTTTTGTTGCACTAAAGCTGGCAATAGCGCCAGCCGCTGATCGCTAGATTACGCGCAAATATCCGGGGCAGCATAGATGAAAATAGGCCAGGAACACGTAGAATAAAATCCATCATCGTTTTCTGCAGTTTACTTTGTACGTTTCTATTTTTGGAACAATGTTTCCACTTCTTTTTGAATTTATCTCCGGCGGCTTCGGCTGCTTTCCACACCTGCTGCGCCGCACTCCCAGCTTGTTCCTGTCCAATATCGTCAGTAGAATCATTTTGTGAATCAATGGTGGACGCACTAAAACATTTTGACATATTTTTGAGGGCAGTGTACCACATAAAATTGGTTCAAGGTCAGTAAGCACAAGAAGAATTCACACATAAGGCGCACCAGATTATAAGGCGTACTGCCGATTTTTGAGGAAATTTAAGGATTTTAAGTGCGCCTTATAGCCCGAAAAATATGGTAAATATCTGCAGAAATGTGAGGGGTGTACTCACTTTTGTGATACAGTGTACTTCATGTGTGCTTGGGGTTTAGTATGAATCTGTAGTTTTATATTCATGCAAATGGTGATTACTACATTACTAGTTAGATTCCTTGGTTGCTCAGCTACCATTTATTGACATGTCAGATAATAAGATATTCATTCTCTCCAGAGGATCAACCATATTTATCTGAGTCTTTTCTACAAGGAAGAATAACAGCACTTGTTCTTTTTTCAAATTCCTCAAATGGCTCAAGGCTTTACTTTCATGACTATTTATCAAACGGATACTGATTACAGCCACATTTGCCTTTGGTACTGAGATTGTTATACGACTCCAAAAATGGGAGAAGACATGAAAGAAGAATAATTGATTTATAATACACGTGAATGTTTCTGTAAGATTTCTCTTTTACGAATAACAGTTAACAGTTTTAGTTGATTAAATTTTAAGAATCCTTTTTTTTTCTTGCATGACTGACCATGACTAATTTTATCCTTGTGCTTGAGAGACTTGTTGGTCCTCAAAATGATCACGTGTTATAAAAGGGTTCGAGTTGTAGCAGACTATTGAAAAACACAACAAACCGTTGGGAATTTGTTTGCTGTAAAGTGTAATGCATCTTTTAATATGTACAATGGACAAAAGCAACATTGCATTCAATTTTTAGGCACATGAAGATTGTTGCTTTTTATAAAGTTGTTGAAGGAAGGAACAGCATGTTTGTTTTGGTTTCTTTTTTTGCCTACATCCTTTGAAGGAATTCCATGCTACTAACCTTTACTAACACAATTACATCCACACAGTGTTTCTGGTTATGTTATCCTGGAGGTTTGAGGAAGCTGCTGCGAGCACACTGCCATACACCATGCAGTGGCTCCATTGGGGTGCTTTACATTAAAGCTGGAGTCAGGGTCGCTGTCAGTCTCAGCATGGATCTTGTCTCCACAACGTATACATGTATATTTTATGAGCAAATGAAAATATAAACTTTGTTTCTTTACTGTATTTTTTTTTCCTCCATGGAAACATTAAAAACATGAACAGCTCTTACCCATCTGTGATTCGTCATCACTGCAACAACAAAACATATTTGAATATGCAAGATGCAGAAAGGGCAATAATTTCCACATACAATAATTTCCCCTATTTCTTTATGCAGCAGTAGGAACAGTGTCCTAATTCGAGTGCCAGAGGCTGGTCGGCGGTTTGCTCTGTCTTTGCCTCCACATAAATAACTGTCATTGCTTGCTGAATTAACTAACATGAGCTGAGGGTTAATTTCATATTGTTGCCCATGTGTCTGTGTTGCTTTTTTCTCTCTTTTGCTACTTTGCCTGCTTTGCATTCTGAATTCACTGATTAAGTAAACCTGATTAGCTGAGCCACCGCTGCCAAATTCACTCCGCAATTCCAAAGAGGATCTCTCTCTCTTCATTTTCTAGTCCTCTTTCTTATCTTTCAAACAGACAAATGGATGATGAGATTTGACAGGCTCATTTCTACCAACTGGGAGGTAATTTCCTGTTACTAACTTTTGTACTGATGAGCACCGCCAAAAGCAAGAGACCTGCAGGTAGATCAAATTGCAAACTACCTAAAGACTTTTTTTTTTTTTTAACTCCTCAAATTCAACACCACAGTACCTGGGTTATTACTTGTTTAGGAACTATTAAACCATTTTGGCTTAAAAACAAAACAAAAACCCTTAAATACACTCCATTTGTACAACACCTTTGTCCTCACATTCTCCTGCAGTGTTCACTGTGTCCAAGACTTTTCATGTTAAACTGTGAGAAATTCTCTTTGCATAAATCTTCTGCATTTATACTGAGAGCTGTCATACTATCTGGGGTGATGTACAGCTAAATATCATACATGAGGTCATATACTACAGTTTAAAATCTGGAGGCCCAAACAGTGTATTACAAAATAACTCAACACCTGTATAGAGACAATTCTATAGGTCCTTCAAAATGTTCCACTTTGAACACTAATTTACAGATTTATATATTATTTATTTAATAGTGTTTCATTGGCAAAATTCTTGCATATAGTAGGACCATTATTCGTTTCTAGGTTCTATATAGGCTGTTTCATCAAGAATGCATTTCTGTATCAATCACCCAGTCTACACCCAGCTGTGATGGTTTGGAAAGTGTTTGAGTGCCATAACAGCTAAAGGTCAGGCACTGATTTCTATAAAAAGAATAATTATATAAACAATAATTTAACGATAGATACTATTAATAATATTAAGCCACTTAATTAGTAAACAGATCCTATAATTACTATTACACTGGTGATTGGCTAATTTTCAAAGTCTGCATTAGGGCTGGGCGATATGGACCAAAAATGATATCTCAATATTTTTTAGCCGAATGGCTATATATATATATATAAACAAGATGGCGCCGGTGAGGTCAGCAGCCGTCGTACCTGCTCATACGCTTTGTCTGTATATATTAGCTTTAGCTTTAATTTTCGACTTTATAATTCCGCCTGCTCTGTGTCATATCACGTATGACAGACAGACTCTTTTTAATATCAGAATAAAGCACTCTGGCTGTATTCTGACACCTTTTTCTCCCGACCCGACTTGGCCCCGGGAGATCCTGCGCCAGTGGGCCAGCTCAAACAAAGGAGGGCGCGGAGCACCCAGGTCACGGACAAGGCCCCGAGGGAAAAGAGCCGGCGTAAGAGGGAGGCTGAGGCGTAGAGCACACCAAACACCACTGCCAAGCATCCTGTTGGCTAATGTCCAGTCACTGGATAACAAGCTGGACGAACTCAGGGCCAGGATACAGTTTCAGAGGGACATAAGGGACTGCAACATCATCTGTCTCACAGAGACATGGCTGACCCCCCTCATACCGGACCACGCCGTACAGCTGTACGGAGTTCTTCATTGTTCATCGCATGGACAGAACGAGTGAGTCTGGAAAATCAAGAGGAGGAGGTGTGTGCCTAATGATTAATAACAACTGGTGTGACAGTAGGAATGTTGTCCCTCTGAAACAATTATGTTCGCCTAACCTGGAGCTCCTAACCCTGAAATGCCGTCCCCACTACCTGCCCCGCGAGTTCACTTCGGTCATCTTCAGTGCTGTCTATATTCCACCTCAGGCGGACACAAACACTGCACTATCCGAGCTACATGAGGCTGTTTCCACCTATCAGGCTAACCAGTGTGATGCGGCTCTCATCGTAGCCGGGGACTTTAACAGTGCAAACTTGAAAAGGTGATACCGGAGTTTACTCAACACATAGACTGCCCCACCAGAGGAGAGAGGACCCTAGACCACTGCTACTCTCCATTCAAAGAGGGCTACAAAGCAAAGCCTCTTCCGCCCCTTTGGGAAGTCAGATCACACCTCTGTCCTTCTCATGCCGAAATACAAACAAAGGCTCAGGCAGGAACCCCCTGCTGTGAGAGAAGTGACACGGTGGTCGGATCAAACAGAGGCCGCTCTGCAGGGTGCGTTGGATTCAACCGACTGGGACATGTTTCGCAGCAGCGCGGGCGGAGACATCGAGGAGTTTACGGAAACGGTTGTGGGATTTATTGGGAAAGTTGTTGATGACACTTCACTTAGGAGGACCATCAGGACCTTTCCCAACCAGAAGCCGTGGGTGGATAAATCTGTCCGCGATGCTCTGAGGTCCCGCACCATTGCCTACAACTCCGGCCTCGCCTCTGGGAATATGGAGGACTACAAGGTTACATCATACAACGTCCGCAGAGAAAGAGGCTAAACATCACCACCACACACACCCCCGGTGAGTGCCGATGCTTCTCTGGCTGATGAACTTAACAACTTCTTTGCGCACTTCGAGTCAGGAAGCCGACAGCCCGCTGCACTCAAGGCCGGAGGGGCGGAGACACTCACTGTGACGGAGCGCGACGTGAGGAGGGCGTTTAGACGTGTAAACACCAGGAAAGCGGCTGGACCAGACGGTATTAGTGGACGTGTCCTTAAGACCTGCGCTGACCAGCTGGCGCCTGTGTTTACACCGATATTCAACCTCTCACTGAAACTGTGTGTGATTCCCACCTGCTTTAAAAAGTCCATCATTCAATTCAGTTTCAATTCAATTCAATTTTATTTATATAGCGCCAAATCACAACAAACTGTCGCCTCGAGGCGCTTTGTATTATGGGTAAAGACCCTAGTCTGGTCCCTGTCCCAAAGAAACCCCACCCCAGCAGCTCCAATGACTTCAGGCCCATAGCACTCACCTCTGTGGTGATGAAGTGTTTTGAGAGACTCATCAAGACATTCATCACCTCCTCACTGCCCACCACCCTCGACCCACTACAGTTCGCATAGACAGATCCACAGACGACGCCATGTCCTTCCTTCTCCACAAGACCCTTTCACACATAGACACTGGTAAGGGGAACTATGTGAGAGTGCTGTTTGTAGATTACAGCTCAGCATTCAACACCATAGTTCCCTCCAGGCTGGTCTCTAAGCTGCTGGACCTGGGCCTGGGCCCATCCCTGTGCAGGTGGTTTCACAGCTTCCTGACCAGCAGACCACAGGTGGTACGAGTGGGTCACCTCACCTCATCCTCCCTCACCCTCAACACCGGATCCCCCCAGGGCTGTGTGCTCAGCCCTCTGCTGTACTCACTGTACACCCATGACTGCGTGGCCACGTCAGAGTCCAACGTCATCATCAAGTTTTCTGACGACACTGCTGTTGTGGGACTAATCTCCCACAGTGAGGAGACAGCCTACAGGAGAGAGGTCTCCCGCCTGGAGAACTGGTGCCAGGAGAACCACCTCCTGCTCAACGTCAGCAAAACGAAGGAACTGATCGTGGACTTCAGCAGGAAGCAGCAGAGGGACTACCATCCACTTGTCATCAGTGGTGCTGAGGTGGAAAGAGTGGACACTTTCAAATACCTGGGAGTGACCATCTCACAGGACCTGTCCTGGACTCATCACATAAACATCACTGTGAAGAAGGCCAGACAGCGTCTCTACCTCCTCAGGCGGCTGAGAGACTTCAAGCTCCCACTCAAGGTGCTCAGGAACTTTTACACCTGCACCATCGAGAGCATCATGCGTGGGAGCATCACCACCTGGATGGGAAACTGCACTAAGCAGGAATTCATGGCTCTAAAAAGGGTGGTTCGTTGAGCTGAACGGACCATCAGAACCACCCTCCCCAACCTGCAGGACATTTACACCAAGCAGTGCAGGCTGAGGGCCATGAAGATCCTAAAACAGCCCAGCCACCCCGGACACTCTCTCTTCTTCCTGCTCCCATCAGGCCAGCGTTACCGCTGCCTGAGGACTAAGACTGAAAGGTTGAAGAAGAGTTTTTACCCACAAGCCATCCGTCTGCTCGACTCTGAGGCCTAACTGGACTATTATTGCACAATGTAAATATTATAATCTATAATTCCATGTAAAAGTGTGTATAGTGTATAATATATAGAGTATAGTGTATAGTGTGAATTACCTATTTTATTTTTATTCTTCTTATTTATATGTGTGTGTATATATGGTTGCAGGTACAAAATACATTTCACTGTGCATTGTACTGTGTATAACTGTGCATGTGACAAATAAACACTATCTTATATATATATATATATATATATATATAATATTCCCAAAAGGTATAAACAAAAAGGCACTTCTGAGTCAAAGCTACATGTCCCAAATGTCATACACATACTTTTATTAACATTCACCTGTGGATATACATGATAAATTGCTCAAACATAAACTATTGGCATATTTAAAAATAATGCTCCTCAAATAAATTAATGCTTTTTTCCTCTGTAAAAAAAAGACTCACAGCTGTGCTATTAAAATGTAAAAAGAAAAGATACAGAGCAGAAACAGCAAAAGGCTGAATGATTCTTTAAAAAGCCAGTCTGCAGTGAAGTAGACTTCACCAAAGTGCTTCGTCCTGTGGGTCCTCCTGTACATCCACTACAGAATTCCATCCTTCAGTCAGCAGGGTTATAGCTAGCTCAGTAAATCCATGGACATATACGCTGACGTATCACAACCACGGGCAGCGTCTACGTATCTGCCGGCTGCTTCACGAAAAACAAAACACGGCGACAGTGGAGGATTTCAGGTTCCAAAAGTTGCCAACGTCACTGGAAAAAGTCGCTAAATTTGTCGCTAATCGCTTTCTGGAACGAAAAAAAATGTCACCAGGGAGGGTCTGAAAGCCGCTAAATCTAGCAACAAAGTCGGTAAGTTGGTAACACTGCCATGCTGTCGCTTCCAGCACGATTTACAGATGAAGCGGTGAGGGAGAGAGGCGGGGCAGTGTGAACTAGTGGATCTACAAGTATGATTGTAACACGACATAGACTATATCGATGTAAACGATATTGTCTCATCTTAGATCGCATATGAAAAAATATATAAACGAAAGGAGACAGAGCATTTGCCTCTGTGGCCCCCCATCTGTGAAATTCTCTCCCTGTCTCCCTGAGAGTGGAGGATTCGGTGGCGTCTTTTATATTGCATTTGCTTAAAGTTTTTTTTTTTCTTTGTACTGTGTTTTATTGTTCTAAAGCACTTCGTGGCAGCTGCCTTGAGAGGTGCTATATAAATAAAGTTTTACTTACTTATATTGACATTTCTTAAAAACTCACCCATCCCTAGTCTGCATTTAAAGAATAAACTTGAAAATTGCTTTTAGTATTTGCCTTACAGTTGGTACACTTTACAAGTGTCAAATTCAACTTTACAAGTGTAGTAAATTTAAAAGCATCATTAGAAACTACGTTCCTTTCTGTCACTTTAACTGTGTTCTGTTGACTGATTAGATTTTTTTTAATTTATACTGTTTAAATTATACTCAGTGTCATTGATATTGAGGACACTTTCTCAGATTAATATAGTGAATAATTAAAAAAAAAATAGTAAATGAAAAGTAGCCTTATCGTAAGTGCTTGCAAATTTTGAAAACTCCCTCCTGGAAAAGCTCCATCTTTTAAAGGTGGATCAAAGAATGATAATTCGATAAGGACATATAATTTATAAGTTCACAATATATCACAGTAACATAAAAATACATTTCAAATTTGTTGAATCCAATTAAATTAAACATTGTTAAGTAAAGTCCCACATAAAGAAAGGAGAGAGGAACATGAAACAGGAGTTCAAACACTGATCAAGACACTGTTTGAGACCTTGTGGACAACCAGGATGGAGCTGAGAAGCAGGAGGGTTCCATGATAGAAAGTTTAAAGCAGTTATAGTATTACAATGAATTAGTGTATGCTATGATGCAAATTCTGGTATCGATCCCATACAGTGGTTTGCAAAAGTATTCATACCCCTTGAACTTTTCCATATTTTGTCACATTACAACCACAAACATAAATATATTTCACTGGAATTTAATGTGAAAGACCAACACAAAGTGGTATACAATTAATTATGAAGTGGAAAGAAAATTACACATGATTTAAAACATTTTTTACAAACAAAAAACTGAAAAGTGTGGTGTGCAAAAATATTCAGCCCCTTTTCTCTGAGTGCAGCCAATTGCATTCAGAAGTTGTCTGATGACTGCTAATGACTAACAAGAGTCCACCTGTGTGTAATCTAATCTCAGTACAAATAAAGCTGCTCCGTGACGGCCTCAGAGGTTGGTTAAGAGAATATTGGGGAGTAAACAGCATCATGAAGTCCAAAGAACACAGCAGACAGGTCAGGAATAAGGTTGTGGAGAAGTTTAAAGCAGGCTTAGGCTATAAAAAGATTTCCCAAGCTTTGAACATCTCATGGAGCACTGTTCAATCCATTATCCGGAAATGGAAAGAGTATGGCACAACTGTAAACCTAGCAAGACAAGGCCGTCCACCTAAACTTACAGGCCGAACAAGGGCCTCCTCCCGGTGGGACATGCCTGGATCAAGTCACCCAAGAGGCGGCCAGGAGGCATCCTAATCAGATGCCCGAGTCACCTCAACTGACTCCTTTCAATGTGGAGGAGCAGCGGCTCTACTCTGAGTCCCTCCCGGATGGCCGCACTCCTCACCTTATCTCTAAGGGAGAGGCCAGCCACCCTTCGAAGGAAACTCATTTCTGCCGCTTGTATTCGCGATCTTATTCTTTCAGTCACTACCCAAAGCTCGTGACCATAGGTGAGGGTAGGAACGTAGATCGACCGGTAAATTGAGAGCTTCGCTTTTACACTAAGCTCCCTCTTCACCACGACAGACCGGTGCCTTGTCCGCATCACTGCAGAACCAGCCCCAATCCGTCTGTCGAATCTCCCGCTCCCTTCTCCCATCACTCGTGAATAAAACCCGAGATACTTGAACTTCTCCACTTGGGGCAGCCAGAGAGGGCCACTCCACCCTTTCCAGCTGAGGACCATGGCCTCAGACTTAGAGGGTGCTGATTCTCATGCCGGCCGCTTCACACTTGGCTGCGAACCGTTCCACTGCGAGCTGGACGGCCACCCCCTGATGAAGCCAACAGGACCGCATCATCTGCAAAGAGCAGAGATGAGACTCTGAGGCCACCAAGGAAGAAGCCTTCCGCCACCTGGCTATGGCTAGAAATTCTCTCCATAAAAATTATGAACAGAATCGATGAACAAAGGGCAGCCCTGACGGAGTCCAACACCCACAGGAAACGAATCCGACTTATTACCGGCTATACGGACCAAGCTCTCATTGCGGTTGTACAGAGACTGAATGGCCCGCAGCAACGGGCCAGACACTCCATACTCCCGCAGGACCTCCCAAAGGATACCCTGAGGGACACGGTCGAATGCCTTCTCCAAGTCCACAAAGCACACGTAGACTGGTTGGCAAACTCCCACGCACACTCAAATATCCTTGAGAGGATAAAGAGCTGGTCCAGCGTTCGGCGACCAGGACGAAAAACCGCATTGTTCCTCCTGAATCGGAGGTTCAACTAACGGATGGACCCTCCTTTCCAGCACCCTGGCATTGACCTTACCGGGGAGGCTGAGGAGTGGTGATCCCCCTTAAAGTTGGAGCACACCCTCCCGTCTCCCTTCTTAAAGATGGGGACCACCACCCCGGTCTGCCATTCTAATGGCACTGCCCCAGATCTCCACACGATGTTGCAGAGGCGTGTCAACCAAGACAGCCCTACAACATCCAGAGCCTTCAGGAACTCAGTTGTTTAAACAACTCCTAAACAACAATTAGTTGTGCACTGCACAAATGTGGTCTTTATGGAAGAGTGGCAAGAAGAAAGCCATTGTTATAAGAAACCATAAAAAGTCACATTTGCAGTTTGTCAGAAGCCATGTTGGGGACACAGCAAACATGTGGAACAAGGTGCTTTGGTCAGATGAGACCAAAATTGAATTTTTTGGCCAAAATGCAAAACGCTATGTGTGGCAGAGAATTAACACTGCACATCACTCTGAACACACCATCCCCACTGTCAAATATGGTGGTGGCAGCATCATGCTCTGGGGCTGCTTCTCTTCAGCAGGGACAGGGAAGTTGGTCAGAGTTGATGGGAAGATGGATGGAGCCAAATACAGGGCGATCTTGGAAGAAAACCTGTTGGAGTCTGCAAAAGACTTGAGACTGGGGCGGAGGTTCACCTTCCAGCAGACAATGACCCTAAACATAAAGCCAGGGCTACAATGGAATGGTTTAAAACCAAACATATTCATGTGTTAGAATGGCCCAGTCAAAGTCCAGACCTAAACCCAATCGAGAATTTGTGGCAAGATCTGAAAACTGCTGTTCACAAATGCTCTCCATCTAATCTGACTGAGCTTGAGCTGTTTTGCAAAGAAGAATGGGCAAAAATTTCAATCACTAGATGTGCAAAGCTGGTGGAGACATACACTAAAAGACTTGCAGCTGTAATTGCAGCAAAAGGTGGTTCCACAAAGTATTGACTCAGGGGGGCTGAATACTTTTGCACACCGTACTTTTGAGTTTTTTATTTGTAAAAATTGTTTTGGATCATATATAATTTTCTTTCCACTTTACAATTGTATACCACTTTGTGTTGGTCTTTCAGATTAAATTCCAGTGAAATAGATTTTGTGCTTGTTCATAGGGGGTCATTTTGACTGTTGGGTTTTCTCTATATTATTCTAGGGTCTTTACCCACAATACAAAGCGCCTTGAGGCGACTGTTGTGATTTGGTGCTATATAAATAAAATTGAATTGAATTGAATTGTAATGTGACAAAATATGGAAAAGTTCAAGGGGTATGAGTACTTTTGCAAGCCACTGTACAAGTAAATACAGGGCCAGTACTATGTTGTTTAAATGTGCTATATAAATAAAATAGACTTGACAGACAACATAAAAAGGTTATTATATTCAGACGTTTCATGTTTGAGGACAGTTTCAATAAAATAATTTAACACAATTCAGTGGGATGAATATATTATTTGAATATCTGTATACAGTCTATAGGTAATCAGTCTGCTCAGGTAGCAACTATGATGGCAGAGTCATGAATGAAATGATACTTTGACAACTATATGAGTTACCTGTTGTTCTTTGCCTCTGAAAGGACTGTGACAGTGGGGTCTGTCTCTGTGCTGGTGGTGTGGGTCTGTCTGATGGATTTCCTTCCTCCTCTCTTCTTTTCTTTTGCTGTTCATTCCAGGACAAAGCCCTCTTTTTTTGTGGTTTTTCATGTCTGTATTCATTTTATTAAGTTGGTGGTGTTGCCATAGTGGAGAATTTCCTTCGCTGTTTGCAGTGTTTTCATTCACAGCTGTAAAGTGCCTCTACAAGATGCTCTTCTTCCTCACTCACTGCTCAGTGCCGCCAAGTCACATGGCCATACAACAACTAAACACAGCAGGGCAGGGAGGAGGGGGCAGAGCAAAGTGCACCTGCATGAGAAGAGAGGTGCTTGCACAGACATGTCTCCTTTGTGATGAACAGGAGCAACGTACTGAACTTAAATGAGACAAAGTAAAGCAACAATCCTATCACGCTAGTTTCAATCCGATACCAATACCAGTGGCACTAATCAATCCGCCCATCCCTGCATTGAATTTAAATGATGAGGATTGGAGTGAGCAGCCTTAAGAGAGGTGAAAGATTTTGACAGGGTCAGTGAACAACAACAGTAGTCCATAACCACCCTAAATGAATAGAACAGAACAGAACCCGTGGGAGCAGGTTTCTTAGAGGGCATATTTTCATAAGTGCACAAAGCTGTTCTCAAAGCAAAACATGGCTACACCGATGAATAATTTTATACATTTGTTATTCAGTAGCACTGATGCTGTCAGTTTTAAGAGGTCAAAACTTCAGCAACACTCGTAGTAAATACAACTGTAAGTGTTGCTGCCTGACTGACATGTTTTGGACAGTGGATTTTGTCACAGTCAACTTGTCATTGATGTGGAAATATGTCCAAAAAATAATAATTTGCATGTGTAGTGCAAACTCCACTGAATTGTAGAATTTGCTAATGTGCAAAAGGAACATAAGGGACATCAACACTTCATTTCATATATTTTTGTTTTTGTTTGGCTTTGTTTTTGTTTTTTTTTAATTATGTGATTTTTTACATCTGTGGGTGCCAATTTACCTCCTTTGTTCATATTTCTCAGTGCAAAATGTCAGCACAATAACCATTATCATTTATGAGCTATATACCCTAATATTAAAAGGCTGCTGCCAACATTTCAAAACATTTGATTCCTTCTTATATACTTGGGTCAGCCACTTTTTAATGATTACAAAGTCATTTAAAAATGATGCCAATCACACACATTTTCCCCAGGACATGCTTTTCTTGCTTTATGTTTCTGTCATCCCATTTCATTTCTTTCACACTTCTCCTTCTCTTGATGGTGAATAATTGAAGGGTGGACTGATTTGAAGTAAGATTCTACAGTGCTATCAAACAAAAAGCTATTAAATGCCAACAAAAATAACTTTATTTCAAGTTGGAAACTGGGCCAGTGTTTAGCACTGTCAGCGCTCTCTCTAGCTCACTCACTAAAAAGCTCAGTATTTTACCAACCAAACAGATGGGATCCCTTGGTGTTTGAATTTCATCTGTGAAAATGGTTTATTTAAATATTATTCTGGTATTGTCATTATAATACAAACTGTTGCAATGTTGCAGTACAGAAGCCTCACACAATAGCAAAGAAAAGAGAATCGTAATTCATCAGAATTTTTGACAGCTCAACAAACAGACAGGACCGCATTGAAATGAAATACATTAGAAGAAACAAATACATCTAGAGTGGGTGAAGAGTCGGCATTTAAGACAGAACAGAAAAATGGTTGTGTGATGTTTTCTGAAATAACATCCCTGGATGAAGGAACTGCTGCTGTAGCCATCGTCGTGAACTGTTCTCCTCTTTGGTAATAGAGACCTTGCTACTTGTAAGCAATTCAGCCTCTCCCAAAACTCATACTAAACATCATTTTCACCAATAATCGCTGCTCCGATCTCTCCTTCTTGTTATTCAGTATGTTGCAAGGACCCACAATAAAGGGAGTCCTCTAGATTAAGATGAAAGCGTTATAGAGGAGATGTTTCTAATATATATAGATAGATATATACTTTTTTTTGTCAAATATATTTTTACCCATTTTCATTTTGAAGAAATGAAAAACCCACTTGGACTTGTTAACACTTGATATGAGTACATGACACCATTGTTACAAGTACAGAACATCACTGGCCTCTGCCTTTTTAAATGGATTTTTAAAAAATGTTATCATGCTGATTATTTCATTTACAAGTTGTACAGTTCTGCATCTTTTTACATGAGGGTTGGACACACTGTCCACTCAGACTCTGCATGCTCTCCCAAAAGTTCTCTGGCACACATCCAAATCCCATTCTCAATACACTGGAATAGCTTTTTCCCCCCCTTGCAAACTAAATCATATTACATAGCATGTTTCTTTTCAAAACAATCCATTGAGTGGCATACATGTGACAGTGATGTTAGATTAACTGTCTAAATATGCACTGAAGCTATTTGAAACTTGACGGATTAGACAGGGTTGCCCTCCATCGCCTGCACATCTTGTACCCAGACTTGATGCTTCCGATCAGGAGATGTCTCTGCTCTTATCCCAAAGCATGACAAGTTCTGTCAGCCTTTGAAGCTCAGAGCGGGATCAACAAGTTTTCACACAACTGGTATTTGGAAATGCATCTATACAATTTTATTTTACTTTGACTGCAAAGCAGAATGAAAGCTCAAAGTGAGGTGAATATTTAGCTTTTTTTTTTTATATATATATATAACACACAGCACAGTAATCCTTTCAAAATATATCTGTACGATGTGTGATCAAAGAACAGGTCCATAAGAATTGAAAACCCTGATTTAAACTCATCTGATCTCTCATTCAAGATCATCTTCTCTGGAATATCCAGACAGCTTCCAGCACAGCTGCTATTTTACGATCACTCCCTGGAAATTTTGTTCTGACCACTTGCACTGTCTGCTCTGCGTTTTCACCATGGACCTCAAACTTGCACAGTGACCAAACATCAGCTTCTGTTTTTAGTTGTATAAGCACTTTGAGTGGTCAGCTAGAGTAGAAAAGCTCTATATAAGAACTAGTCCATTTACCATTTACCAATTGCTGGTATTGGGATCTGGGTCTCCAGCTATGATCAAGCAGTCCACAGTTTCCAAGCCCAAAGGCAGCACATCTGGTGAGATGGGAAATTAACAGCATACTCATCTTTTTTTTTTTTTTTTTGACATTCATAACGATGTGCAGCATGATGTTGTCCGTTAGGACGAGACTGTAAAAGCCAACTTCTGTAATATTGTTTTGAGGTGCCTAAGAGAGAACATCCACAGGCAATGACAGGAAGTTCCATCATGTGCCAGTACAGAGTGCATTGAAAACTGAGTTTTTTCACCCACACAACACAATCTTTGCTGACTACCTGCCTTATTTATCTCCCTGTAACTTCATCCATTTCCTGAAACTGAAAATACAGTTTTAACACAACTGAAGGACATCAGCACATATTGCAGAGACAAGCCAAGGATAAGACAAGACATCTACAGGGTGATCTAAAAATAGCACCTATACTGAAATCAGTCCAGAAGTGCACGAGAAGATGATCTTGAACAAGAGATTGATTTCAATTTCAGATGATGTAAAGTTCTGATTTTTAGATGGCATTCCCAGAAATGTTATCGCTCCTTCAAGGTTATGTATGAAAGTCAGTTATACCATATAACAAATGATGAATTCTATAATCACGCTTTATATGTTTGACCATCTTGGGCTAAGCAAGAAATCATATGGGAAATATTAATTTCATTGCAGGGTGATTGTGCTCTCTGGCTTATTTTATGGTAGATTACATTCACTTACAGTATCCCTCTTGAGACATAAATCAGCTATTCTACTATTCATAAATATTTCACTTTAAATTGGAACATTGGTGCACATTGTCCTTTTCAGCTAAAAAGTTAACATCAACAGAATAATCAGTTTCTCTTTTGGAGGTTATCCTGGATCATGCTAATGATCAAAGCTGTGTGCACTATGAAGCCCTCCACTCCTTTGCCTGTGTTTGTGTCAGATTGTCAAAGCGTTATATTTTTAATAAATGCTCTGCATGAATAAAACTCTCTATGGAATATCATCTGAAAATAAAGTAAAAAATATAATAATGTGAGGTTAAGAGAAAAATAAACACATTTCTCATAATGAGTATACCATCATTGTTTCACTGGATCTCATGTCACCACCCTGCCAGTTAAACTTCTACCTGGAAATGTGTGTCAGTGTGTGCATTAGGATTTAACATAGTACAAGCTATCCTCATCATCCAAAGTGGGTAAAGCCTCATTCATCCTCTATAATTATAGCAGGGAGGTGCACAGCATCTGAAGCATGTCATTTAGTAAAGGTCCAGGTCAGTTAAAATTAATCATCCAATAGTCACATATCAGGATTTTGAATGACTCTTAAATTGTAACATCCTTTTTTATTCCTACCAAGGATGCAATACAAATTAAAATGACATAGGGACAAATTTCTTTCACATCAAAGTTAGCACATTAAAATAAAGCTAAATTCAACATATTGTAACACTGAACTCCAAATGTTTGACTTATGTAGTTCAACTAATGTATTATCCTCTCTTCTAAGCCTTCAGACCAAATAAGCATGCACATCCCAAATGTATCACTAACAAGATGTAAAATTATGCACAATGGAAATTTGGGTGGCTGATACAGCTGAAAGGAAAATTGGAAAATTTAACCTTTTGTTAACCTGTTGGTAAATGGTAACAGTCTAAATTAACACATACTTGAATATAAATTATCTCTTTGAGAGGGCTACGAGTGCCTATTCACATTGAAGTTCCATGGTCAATATGATGGGTGGCAGCTATGCATACAACACATACAGTAATTCTAGGTGCTTCAAATAAAACAGATATAGATACAGATCTAGAATTATAATTACACAAATATAGACTCTCCTTTTTTTTTTGTTCACTTTTGAGCAATGAACACATGAACTGGAACAGCAGAACCATAAGAAAGTCATTCTTCCATGAGATTTATCCAACAAGATACAGAGTCCAGTTGCCACATTGAAGCGTTGCACCTCAGGTGGTGTGAGGTTGACGTCTGTACAAAAGGTAATCCAACAGCTTTAAATGTGACTGGTGTTTACAGTGGCTAATATCAATGTGCTGGGTGCAAGAGCTGTAGTGGCTAGGACATGAGGGGGCCAACTGTGCTGTCCGCAATATGGTGAAGAAATGGGGATGGGGTCAGAGTGGGGCAGGGTTGGGGAGGAAGGGACGGGAGGGGACAGGAGGGAGTAAAACAGGCATTTTTTTTTTCTCATTCACTTTGAGAGCAAACAGAAAGAAAGAGAAGAGAGAGAGAAAGATCTGGGCGCAAACCATGTCAGTTCCTCAAGGCAAGGCATTCCTCACCAAACCACATGCCACGAGGAGGACAGCCAGTCCATAGCTGGATGATATTCTTGTACCTGAGAAGATATGAAACAGAAGATTAAAAGCACTGTTAGCATTATAATTTCTGTGTAATATTCTCGATACAGAAACACTTGTTGATGGCCTGCAGCATATATGACTAAATGACTCTAATATTGTGTTTGGAAAGAATATCAGAACTGGAACATTAAAAAAAAATGTTGTTAGCAAGATCAGTTCCCTATTTCCACATTATTGTGTATCAATACACCACTACTGCACCTTTATAAATAATAACACCACATCAATGCTTTACAGAGGAGTAACATGTTCTTCTACCTCCTCTTAGCTCACCCATATCAGTAAGTAATGATTGCTATTATATTCTCACCTCTTTCCTTGAGCCAAATACCTTTTTTTAGCATATCATAGATGAATATTCTTGAACAGTAAACTTGTGTTTTCTTCTGTTTTACCAGACCAAAATTAAAATTATTACTTCAACTACAGTATCAATAATCAGTAATCCATGACGCTCACCCCATATAACCAGCTATGTAGAGATTTATTGCTCCTCTTCAATCAAGCTAAAGTTTTACCATATCACCAATCAATATTTTAATGAGCGTATTGGGTTTAATTCTGTTTTGCTGGAGCAAAATTCTAACCTTTAAAACAACTATTGAAAGGTTTGTAACAAGCTGACTCAGTACTGGGAGTTACAGCTGCATCTGATATCATCTAACATGAACTAAAATTAGCAACCATTAGCTACCAGTAAAACCAGACCAGTTAAACTGTGGCATCAAAACCTACAATAATGTAAGAAAAAAATATTCTATAGTTCTCAATACACATACACACTTACACACACACACACCTTTAGTATTTTGTTTTCATTGCTCACACTTGGTGACTTGTGCAGTTAGCTGTAGCTCAGTAGGTAGAGCAGGACACCTATTGATCAGCGGTTCGATTCCTGGCTACTCCAGGTTACATGCCAATGTACCCTTGGGCAAGATACTTAACCGCAAGTTGCTCTCCGACCGTCCTGTCGGAGTATGAATGTGTGTGAATGTAAGCTAATTAAAAGCACTTAGCTTCGTAAACATGGAAGTGCTTGTATGAATGGGAGTGCATGGGTGAATGTAAACATGTTGTATAAGCGCTTTGAGTGCTCTGACTGAGTAGAAAAGCGCTATATAAGAACTAGTCCATTTATATTTATTTATTTTAATTTTAAAAAAACTACCTGCCTGTGTTTTAGAAAACTATTAAAAAAAATAAATAAAAAAAAACACTATAAAATAACAACACCAAGTGTGAGGCACTTCTAAATTTGTTCAAAAAGTACAAACAATTTCAAGTACACAATTTATGCACAGATTTGTGATAGTAAATCTGTGCATGATTTGTTAGTAATTAGGGTCAGTGTCTAGTAACCAGTTTGTGCCCTGAAGCTGAAGCACATTTGTCCATGTCCACCTCTGAATGACTCACCCGGCTGCAGTTCCTGTTCCCAAGGGTGGCGCAACAAGTTATTAGGTTTAGGGCCAGGTGGGTTTAGATAACTTTTATCCCTCAATAAATTAAATCATAATTTGAAAACTGCATGTTGCATTTACTTGGGTTATTTTTGTCTAAAATTAGATGTTTTTTGAAGATCTAAAACATGTAAGTGTGATGAACATGCAAAAAAAAAAAAAGTTTTTAGAAAACAGTGACACTCCCAGTAGACCTCACTCAGCTGGTATAAAATCTTTCATGGAAAATGAAAACCAAAACAAGGAGAGGAAAAGAAGTGGTTTTGTTTTTTCTAGGAAGATAATATAGCAGATTTTTTTAACAATTGGAGTAAATGTGGAAACCCAAAAGATGGTTAAAGCGGGAGATTGGCATAAATTAAAAGTAAAACAAAAGTGCTTTTCAGATGGACATTCACTTGATGAGAGAGCCCTGTGAATTGAAATGATTCAAAACTACCATTCACCAGGCCTTACTTCTACCAGATAAGAAGTGCATAACAAACGCTGCCTACGTATTAGCCTAATACTGTCTGTCATTTGAAAAAGGAAAATATGATCTCTGCAGCAACAGCACAGAAGGTGGAGGGGTGGGGGTGGCAGATGAAAAGTGTGACTTCAAGATACTTTTTAGAAGAAAGACTGATGATATGATATATGATAAACACTCAGAAGCAATTTAACTTATGAACTCTTTTTTTTTTTTTAATTTTGACTCATTTCAATTTAATTTTATTAAAATTGCACCAAATCACAACAAACAGTCACCTGAAGGGGCTTTATATTGTACAGTAAAGATTGTACAATAATTACAATATTTCTATCAAATTGTCCGGGTAGCTTTACCCAAGAACTATGACACTATGTCAGGGTTGAACAAAAACATTACTGAACATGTCTGCTACACAGGTTCAGGGTTTCACGGATCCCAGACCTAATCCCAGAAAGCCTGTCCATCTGAAAATTCAATCATTTGACCAATCAAAGAAACACAAAATAATTACAAAGTGCTGTGATTAAACTAGGAGAGACAGACAACTACAAAGAAAGTCACAATGACCAGAAAGACACTCAAACTGAACACTACAAGAAAAAAAAGATGCAAATTAGCCCAAAAAAGTGATTGGAAAGAGAGAAAAAAGATGTCACTGAGATGAAACATGACCAAAACGAGACAAAAGCAGACCAGAGACAGATATGGCTTAAAAGAAATGCAGATTGAACACAAAAACAGATGCAAAGAGAAAAGAGAAACAAATAGGCCACTATGACATACAAACTGACAGCAAAGAGATGCAAACAAAGTTGTCTTGTCTGCTTTTTCCTATAAAATAGGGAGGCTGTAATCTATGGGTGAATGACCTTATAAATGCACCCATTTAATGCCAGTACTTTTACTGAAATCCCTTGAAAACTGGAAGTAAACGGCTTTTGAAGTGCTCTGAAAACATTTTACATGGGCAGTTACTGTTGCCTCAGCTCTGACAAGCTGCTATC
The DNA here is from genome assembly GCF_007364275.1 of Archocentrus centrarchus. Lineage (NCBI taxonomy): Eukaryota > Metazoa > Chordata > Actinopteri > Cichliformes > Cichlidae > Archocentrus > Archocentrus centrarchus. The sequence goes on along the minus strand of NC_044365.1, from coordinate 7,109,506 downwards.
ACCACTGCAGGCAACGCTGACTGTTTACTGAGCATCTGACATGACTAACAACTGCAAACTAGAACACAGCCTCCTCAGCCTAGAGTTTGATCCGCTTGCATCTTGGAGACATTGAGCCAGAACTGATGAGAGAAGAGTGACAGAGAAACAAGGCAGGATTTGAGAAATATTCACTAAATCTATTTGACATTTTACTAAATTCCTGTGTCAGACTGGACAATGGTTGTAGGAAGAAAATCTACCAGGGGAACACAATGTTCCTCACAGTTTAGCTCTGGATTGTCAGGGCTGCTGAGGGTTAGGGGATATAGGGACGATAGTGGAGGGTGCAGAGATGGAGGGCTTTGA